>NC_051176.1:180266048-180597905 GCF_013339695.2 Rhipicephalus sanguineus
AAAGCCGACGCACTTGACCGCTTGTCAGTTGATTGACGGACGACGCCCTGTTCGCCGCCATCATTGTACAGCGTGTATTGCCGTAGTTCTAGTTCTCATTTTCCGGCCACAAGTTCGGCCAAATAAACAGTTTCATTCTGCAAACGCCGACTGCTGTCTTCGTCGACGTCACGACCACGTGACATCTGGTGGAGATGTTGCTCGTTCATGTTCCGGACGCCCCCGTCAAGCCGTGAACCCAGCCCACGTCGCGAAGTAGACACCGACACCATCAGCGGCAGTCGAGCCAGCCGCAGATTAGAAGGACTGCCCCCACAATACGAACCCCTACCGGAAAAGACCAGGATCACAACGAAGAAGACAACAGCCACAATGACAGCCGTTGTGGTGCCTGCAACGGTCGTCATGCATCAACCGAGGGAGCCGCCGACATTCCGCGGATCACCATGCGAGGATCCAGAAAGCTGGCTGGAGGCATACGACCGGGTCTCCACGTTCAACAACTGGGACTGCGACGAGAAGCTACGCCATGTCTACTTCGCCCTTGAAGATGGCGCAAGGACCTGGTTCGAGAATCGAGAGTCCACGCTAACATCATGGGACCTCTTCCGCACCGGATTTCTCAACACCTTCACGAGCGTCATCCGGAAAGAAAGGGCTGAAACCCTTCTCGAGACCCGTGTACAGCTCCCCAATGAGAACGTCGGACTGTACACCAAAGAAATGACTCGCCTATTCCGCCATGCCGATCCAGCCATGTCCGAAGAAAAGAAAGTTCGCTTCCTGATGCGGGGAGTGAAGGAAGAACTCTTCGCCGGACTTGTGCGCAACCCGCCGAAAACGGTCTCGGAATTCGTTTCGGAGGCCACCACAATCGAAAAGGCACTAGAAATCCGCACTAGGCAGTACAACCGCCGCATTTCTACGAGGACCTACGGGGAGGTTCAGGCGCTGCAGTCTGATGACCTGCGTGACACCATCAGAGCGATTGTGTGGGAGGAGCTGCGCAAACTGTTACCTTCGCCGCAGCATGAAGTGGATTCAATCGCCGACGTTGTCCGCGAGGAAGTCCGGCAATCGCTTGTAATTCCCGAAGCACCGCAGGCTCAGCCGGAAGCCATGAGCTATGCTGCTGCAGCCCGACGCAACGCCCCCCCTACTCGCCCACGTCAAGACGCCGCGCCGTCGCAGCAGTTCCGCCGCCACCACCACCGGCTCCATACCGCCCGCCGACAGGACAACGCTGCGCCCCCCGAAAGACCGACGTTTGGCGTGCCCCTGACAACCGACCGCTCTGCTAACACTGCGGGGAAGCCGGCCACACATACCGCCGATGCCACTATCGACAGATGGGGCTACGCGGATTCGCCGTCAACGCGCCGCGCCCGCAGCCAGGCGAACGGCCTCGCGACATTGAAGACTACCTCACCGGAACACAGTGGGAAGAACGACGACCTTCCCGCTCGCCGTCGCCCGGCCGCTACATGTCACCGCACCGCCGGCAGTACACTGGCCCAAACCGGGGCCGGTCGCCTAGCCCGTATCCGGGAAACTAAGGGCAGCAACCGATGGAGGTGCGGTTGCTGTACGACGAAATGCCGAAGATCCTCCGCGGCCGCCGACGACGACAACGCGACGAGACCTTCAGAACACGATGCAATACCGGACGGAGCCCTCACGACGAAACTTCGCGGCCCGAAGAAAACCTGACGACGCAACGTCGAAACAGCGGGACAAATCGACGAAGCCGTGATCCGACGCCACGACCTAACCGCAACGCAAGACGACGAACTAGCGACCTCGATGTTCTTATCGACGGCCACAGCGTCACAGCTCTCGTTGACACCGGAGCCGACTATTCCGTCGTCAGTGGGCCATTCGACACCAAGCTGAAGAAAGTAAAAACCGCTTGGAGTGGACCCGAAATCCGGACAGCTGGAGGCCACCTGATAACGCCGATTGGTGTCTGCACGGCGAGAGTCACCATCAATAACCGCACTTATCCTGCGAGCTTTGTAATCCTACAAAACTGCTCCAGGGATGTGATACTCAGGATGGACTTCCTAAGTGACCACGGCGCCGTTATCGACCTGAGGTCTGAGTCGATAACACTAACCTCAGACAAAGCGCTCCCGCCCCACGCGACGCCAGGGAACCATGCACTGAATGTGATAGACGAGCAGGTGACCGTTCCGCCGCGCTCCAGCGTCATTATTCCCGTCGGCACCGAAAAACCTGCGAACCTTGAAGGCGTAATCGACGGCGATCAGCAACTACTCCTAAATCGTCAAATTTGCGTCGCAAGAGGTATCGCCGAGCTGCATGACGGTAAAGCAAAGGTACTGCTGACAAACTTCAGCCACGAATATAGGCACCTCAACATGGGTACGACGGTTGCTTACATCGACGAATGTGTAGCCCCCAGCGATGCTTTCGCCCTCTTCGATGCTGCCGAACCTGCTTCGGCGAATAGAGGTCCCGAACCGGATTTTGACGTCAACCCGAGCCTTCCGAAGGTCAAACAAGACCAGCTCAAAACCCTGCTCCTGCAATACAAGGACTGTTTCTCGTCCTCATCGCGGGTCCGACAAACGCCCCTTGCTAAGCACCGCATTATAACAGAAGAAAATTCTCGACCACTCCGACAGAGCCCCTACAGAGTTTCGACGCGAGAACGAGAGGCCATAAAGCAACAAGTCGACGAAATGCTACGCGACGACATCATACAGCCTTCAAAGAGTCCGTGGGCGTCACCCGTGGTGTCAGTGAAGAAGAAGGACGGGACACTGCGCTTCTGCGTTGATTATCGGCGCCTGAATAAAATCACGAAGGACGACGTGTACACCATCCCACGGATAGACGACACCCTAGATCGACTTCACAACGCGACGTACTTTTCGTCGATGGACCTCAAGACCGGCTATTGGCAGATCGAAGTAGACGAAAGAGACTGAGAAAAGACCGCTTTTATAACACCCGACGGCCTCTTTGAGTTCAAGGTCATGCCTTTCGGTCTTTGTTCGGCACCTGCGACGTTCCAGCGCGTCATGGACACCGTACTGGCTGGATTGAAGTGGCAGACGCGCCTTGTGTATTTGGACGACGTCGTCGTGTTTTCCTCGACTTTCGGCGAGCATCTCGGGCGGCTTGAGGCAGTACTTCAAGCAATCAAAACCTCTGGACTGACCCTGAAGCCAGAAAAGTGCCGATTCGCATATGACGAGCTCCTGTTTCAGGGTCATGTGATCAGCAATACTGGAGTGCTCCCAGACCCGCGGAAAACAGCTGCCATCGCCGGTTTCGCGCCACCCACCGACAAGAAGGCCGTGCGCCGATTTCTCGGCTTATGCGCCTATTGCAGACGCTTCGTCAAAAACTTTTCACGGATCGCCGAACCACTGACGCTTCTCACGAAGACTAACGTGGAATTCAGGTGGGAAACGGCGCAAGTGCAAGCATTTCAAGAACTTTAACGATGCCTGCAGACGCCACCCATACTTGCGTATTTTGACGATTGCGCCGATACGGAAATACACACCGACGCAAGCAGCGTAGGGCTCGGTGCCGTCCTTGTGCAAAAGACTGACGGGCTTGAAAGGGTTCTCAGTTATGCTAGCCGGTCACTATCCAAGGCAGAAGCCAACTATTCCACAACAGAAAAGGAATGCCTTGCCATCATCTGGGCTACGTCAAAGTTTCGCCCCTACCTCTATGGGAGGCCCTTCAAAGTTGTCAGTGACCATCACGCCTTATCTTGGCTAGCTAACTTGAAGGACCCTTCAGGTCGTCTCGCACGATGGAGACTGAGGCTTCAAGAATTCGACATTACCGTCGTGTACAAGTCCGGACGAAAACACTCTGACGCCGACTGCCTGTCCCGAGCCCCCGTCGACGCGCCGCCGCAAGAGGACGACGACGACTGCTTCCTCGGATTTATAAGTGCCGACGACTTCGCCGAAAGGCAACGAGCCGACGGGGAACTGGGGGGCCTTATGGAGTACCTCGAGTGCAAGACCGCCGTTGTTCCGAAGGTATTCAAGCGAGCACTGCCGTCGTTTTTCTTGCGGAACGGCGTTCTCATGAAAAAGAACTTTTCGCCACTTTGAACCGACTACCTTCTTGTCGTGCCCTCATCATTGCGACCAGAGGTCCTCCAGGCCCTACACGACGACCCGACGGCTGGGCACCTCGGTGTTTCCCGTACGCTCGTCAAAATACAGGAAAAATACTACTGGCCACGCCTTGCTGCCGACGTCGCCCACTACGTTAAGACTTGCCGAGATTGCCAGCGACGGAAGACACCGCCGACTAGGCCCGCGGGACTTCTGCAGCCAATCGAACCGCTTCACCGGCCGTTCCAGCAAATCGGGATGGACCTACTGGGGCCGTTCCCGACGTCGACTTCCGGCAATAAGTGGATCGTCGTAGCAACTGACTACCTCACCCGCTACGCCGAGACAAAGGCCTTGCCCAAAGGCAGTGCCGCCGAGGTAGCAAAGTTCTTCGTGGAGAACATCGTCCTGTATCATGGCGCCCCAGAGGTCCTCATCACAGACAGAGGTACCGCCTTTACTGCGGACCTAACTCAGGCGATCTTAAAATACAGCGAGACGAGCCACCGCTGCACCACCGCCTACCACCCGCAGGCCAATGGCCCCACCGAGCGTCTAAATAAGACCATCGCCGACATGCTGGCCATGTACATCGACGTTGAGCACAAGACGTGGAACGCCGTCCTTCCGTACGTGACCTTCGCTTACAACACGGCCGTCCGAGAAACGACGCAGATGACGCCGTACAAGTTGGTCTACGGAAGGAGCCCGGCGACGACACTCGACGCCATGCTACCGAATGTCGCCAAAGAAGAAAACCTCGATGCCGCCGCTTACTTACAACGTGCCGACAGCTCGCCCGCCTGCGCATCAAGACCCAGCAGCACACCGACAGCCGTCGCTACAATCTTCGACGACGCTTCGTGGAATACCAGCCCGGCGACCGTGTCTGGGTCTGGACGCCGGTACGCCGACGTGGCCTTAGCGAAAAACTCCTTCGGCGATACTTCGGGCCCTACAAGGTTCTTCGACGTCTCGGCGCTCTTGACTACGAGGTCATCCTGGACGGCATTACGAACTCCCAGCGACGCCGCGCACGACCTGAAGTCGTCCATGTCGTGCGCCTTAAACCATTTTTTGCGCGTTAGCGAATCTGGGGACTCTACTTCTACCTTTGTTATTGTAATTTATTTATGTATGCACTTGTTTTTTTCTCTTCTTTGTTCTTTCACAAGCATCGGGACGATGCTTTTTCAGAGGGGAGCAATGCCACGCCCACTTTTTGTTTTATTTTGATGTTTTTTGGGTTTGACCAGCAAGGACGGTTATCAACGCTCGAGGCTGTCCGCGAAGCAGTGTTCGAGAAACTTCTCGATTGTAGTAGATCGTTTTGTTAGGATTTCGCGCCGCACGCGAATGTTCCAGCTTTATCGAGAGATAACGCCGCCACCAGCGATATCGCTGGAAAGTTCGATAGCACCTGTATAAAAGCCGACGCACTTGACCGCTTGTCAGTTGATTGACGGACGACGCCCTGTTCGCCGCTATCATTGTACAGCGTGTATTGCTGTAGTTCTAGTTCTCATTTTCCGGCCACAAGTTCGGCCAAATAAACAGTTTCATTCTGCAGACGCCGACTGCTGTCTTCGTCGACGTCACGACCACGTGACAATATCCATTCATTTAAACGGCCGCGAGTGCCCTGAGACCATGTCATGTAAATCATGCTGCACATGACATGCGTGTCATGATTTGCACGTTAGGACCTGTCATTATGTTCGTCATGAACTCTTGTCACGCTATACCAACTTTGGTATATATGAAATTAATGGAACAGCCGCAAGAGCCCCAAGGCCGTAGAATTTAAATCATCCTGTTAATGGCATGCATGTCATGATTTTCATGTTATGATCTCTCATTTATGTTCGTGATAAGGTCATGTTATGCCACACCAATTTTGGTATACATCCGATTAACGAAACGGCCAGGAGAGCACAAAGTCGTAGGCGGCTAGATAGATAGATAGATAGATAGATAGATAGATAGATAGATAGATAGATAGATAGATAGATAGATAGATAGATAGATAGATAGATAGATAGATAGATAGATAGATAGATACGCTCAAAGTCACAGAAGTTCGCTAAGAAATGCTTCGCATTTAAAACGTTTTTTCACTGATGCTTCAGCTCGCGAAGCGACGCTGCGCCACGGATGACCAAGCCAGATTATTTGTAACTTGTTTATATCTTCTAAAAATTTTAGGACTTAGTGATCTTTTTTGTTTTGACTCTGAAAGAGCTCTTTTGTGTTCTTTGTGTACTCAGTGCTATAAATGTCGAGGTTGTCGCACCTGTACTTTGCGATATATTTTTTTTTGTCAGCGTTTGATGAGCTGACGTAGCGACGACTTCCTGGTTATCACTTTTTGCGCATTTTCGCTATGTAGACGATTACTTAGTCATACCTCATTTGCCCGCACTGGTTATCCTTAACGAAGCCACGAATTACATCGTAGAGTTATTTGAATCCGCTTCTGGAGGTCTCACATTCACTAACGAATTGGCCACCAATAATTGCCTACACTTCCTGGACTTAAAACTTCCTTTTGATGTTAAACACGTTTGTTGGGCTTATAACTCGAGGACAAGGAAGACTCCGGTGACGTTTGAAAGCGCGCATTGCAAGCTTGCTAAGCGCGCTGACGTAACCCTAGCCTGCAAGTTTGTGGGCATAAAATGGAAGGTAGCTTTACTCAGCAAGTGCAGCGCTTCCTTTCGGCTGGATACCCTCAAAATTTTATCAAATTAGCGTCTGAAAGTATCCTGCAGGCAATGAAAGGTCACACAAAACAGAATGAGACAACCAGGAAACATTAACTCCGGGTGATTCCCTGCATTCGTCGCGTCTCGCATAACGTTAAAAAAGTTTCGAGATGTTACCGAGTCAATGTCGTTATTACGGCTCCGCGTAAACTCAGCAGAGGGTGCCCTTTGGTGACGCAAAGAAATAAGGGTAGGCCTCAGTGCTCAGCGAAGCACGACATGAAATTCGCCGACTGTGTTTGTGGCGTAGTGTATGCAATTCCCACTACATGTGACAGCTCCTACATTGGACAAAGAGGGGGGTGTTTCAATGAAAAGGCACGTGAGCATAACTGGAATGTCAAGAGCAACGCACCTTGGCCCAACATTATTAGGGATGACAAGGCAAAGTCGAAGGCAAGGAACAGATTCCTTGCAAACTGATATCTGAAAAGACGGCCTTCTTGTTCTGATCCAGTGAATAGACCGAAAAGGAGATTATCGAGGCATTCCATATCATTAAAACCAACGATAAGCGTGTCACCACACCATCTGTTCCAGTTTTACTGGAAAAAATTGCTTTTCTGGAAAGTCACTCGTAATTTTTGCGACTTCAACGCGGTATGTTTTTCTATGTTTGTTACAACTGTCGCAGTCAAACCGATCCTTAAAATGAAAAATAAATAAAAAATAAAGACATATTTAAACATGCTTGACAACTCAAATGCTCATGATTTTTCACAAGTTCTACGTTTTAAATTTTCGTCGCCTTCCTCTTTGCCTCAGTTGATTGTTGAATATCATTCCAACATCTTTGTTGCGTACCTTGTTGTTACCATAGCTTACTTTTGTTGAATTGTTTTAGCTCATTTTATTCGCTTGATAGGTTCTTGGCGCGGCAATTCCGTCTTGGACGTCCTTCCATCCGGTTTCGTTAAGAGATTATAGATTAAGAGAACAGTGAAGAGTACAGTTTAGTTAATGTTTTACCTGATGATCATTTGTTTGGAACCTTTGCGACACAGTTACTCTGCAGAATTCGTTCCATGTTTATCGGCACGTGTATTTCTGACGATGTTGTCACGAGCTTAGGTTTCTGCTTGAAGAATGCTTGTGCTTCGATTTACAAGAATAAACAGTTGGCAGTCTGCGCCCGTGGTACCTCTCATTTCTCTCTCTCTCTTGCTATATATATATATATATATATATATATATATATATATATATATATATATATATATATATATTGTGGGGGTGTCGGGCTGAGGCTGGCCTAAAAACCCCTCAGGGGCGAGACCAAGACAGACCAGCAACCTTGCTATATATATATATATATATATATATATATATATATATATATATATATATATATATATATATATATATATGTGTGTGTGTGTGTGTGTGTGTGTGTGTGTGTGTGTGTGTGTGTGTGTGTAAGCACTCTTCCAGACGACCGCGAATAACCATGCTAGCACAAATTACCTCCCTTGTGATTCTTATGATGCTGACAATCATTGTCTACATTTACAGCGCATACCCAATGAATTACACACCTCCAGCTAACACATCGCTTGTGGCTCGTGTTCCTTTTAACACGATAACGTTACAGAGCTTGTTTGGCAGAAATATCGGTGTTGGTGTCGGCGTCATTGGTCGTGAGCAAAAAATCAGTGTTGTCCGTGAGCGAAAATTCGAGATAGATATGCAAATAAAAAAATAATAAAAATATTCGGTTCAAGTCGAAATCGAACTCGCCACTTCTGCGTGCCAAGCGGGTGTTCTTGCTTGAAAGACACACACGCACACACACGCACATGCACGCACAAACACACACACACAAACACACAAACACACACACTATAGGAATGTTGTGTAGTGCAAGTAGTGCCATTAACGAATGTAATATTGCGTGGCAGAAACGTAGAATCATACCAGGCGTCAAAACATGTGAATTGCGCAACGAGTGGCTGGTTTAAAAGCCCATCAATTTCAAAGCATGCAGGCAAAATAATTATCACTATCAACAGCAGCAACAACAGCGCGTGCAACTACGCAGGTGCGCGTGTCGCCTTACGGACCCGTAGTGTGTATACCTCACCAACTCACAAAAGGAAGCATTATGTCGTATTTGGCACTTCGCAACTCTACTTGCAGAAGGCATTACAGGATAGTTTGAAAGGGCCAATTTACAGGCTTTACAGGCGCACAGGCTTTCCTTTCCTTGCGGCATCGTTTAGGTGACTACCGAGAAGTGAAGCTAGCCTAGCGATTGAGAAGGCGATGCGAACAAGGCCCCACTACGCTATCGCGTTCTACTCTTCAAGGCGAAGCTCAAGCGTCATCCAAGTTTTTCTCTGTCCTCGTGAAGTGCGTGCTGCTTTTGTCTTGTGACGGTAGCATACCCATTGAGAGGAATGGGCTAAGAGCTGTGCAGCAGGAAGTAGCTTAAAGGGCCTCTTACCAGACTTAACTGATAATTTTTAATAATTGTTAGGGTTTAAGGTCCCAAAACCACGATTTGATTATGAGAAACGCAACAATTGGTAATGTTTATTGTACGCATGTAGCTAGCGTCTGCAACCGGCGTTCTTTCCTGTGTTCTCTCGTGTACCGAAGTGGAAGGACCGCGTTATTTTCTCGTTGCAAGCCTCATCTCATTTTTTCCTCTTCGCACTTCTGTTGTGCTTCACGGATCATTTCTAGTGCCGGTACTGCGCGTTCCACGTGGGAGGATTAATTGAACTCAAGTGGTATCCGCCTCGTGCATCGGTATGGTGGCGCCACCGCTCGGCTCAGGCGGTTGCACCCTCTCCCAACCCCCCATAGGATCCCATGCATTTTGAATGAAGCTTGCAATTCCGTTGCGCAAAAACAAACTAGCGCCATTTCTCGACAATACGCCACACCGACGACGCAACACTTCCTCTCGCTTCCACCGATATGACATGCTCCAAGGTGACCCCACTCTCCACTTTTATTTCTTTCGGTGGCCATGAGAGCATGCGCTGTGCACTGTGCAGTAGCGCACCCAACAAGACCGGCTGGGCTCGTCGCTTTCGTCGCGTCTTCCTTGAACGTTGCAACGTTAATATTGTGTTAAGGCGGTGGCCACACGTCGGACGATGAGCCCTGATTTCGTTCAGCTGCCATCTCATCAATGGCAATGTCTCAGACGCCTCAGTTGTGGACTTTTGTCTGTCCTCCTGCAAAATGCAGATGGCCTCCTGCAAGACCGCGTTTTTCCAAGTCAGCTGTGTGTGTAGTTCTCGGCGTCGTAGCAGTTTGATGACGCGAGAACGTCAACTGGTGCTACATCGTGGGAACCGCTGAAGTGACTGCAAGCTTGGCGACATTGTGCCAGAATATACTAGCGTACTGTACGCGCACGATTGTGCTACACTTAAAATACCGCGCTTGGCCTCGCGCGTCAACCTGGTACGCCTGTGTGCAACAAGTGTGTTGTTATCTTTGTTGCGTCGGTTAATATTGAATTGCAATTGGAATACCGTTTTTATTGCGATAGCATTTATATGGACAGTCCCGGCTGTAAAATGTCCGTCCCCGTCGCCGTCATTCACCATATATGTATAAGTATGTATATATATAGAAAAGCCACAAAGAAAAATAATTCAGAAATTCTTTCCGACGCGCGACCTCCCGCTTTGCAGCCCGCCGCGTTAGGCGTTAGGCCACGACAGCACCGTCTTTCAGCCTGCTAACGGCGAGCTATTTATATACAACATGTAATTCAGCATGCTTTCTTAGTGGCCACATAGATGGCGCGATGTGCGCGTGTGTGGCGTGCTTTAAAGATCGTCGCCCCGCTCCAGCGAACGCCGTTGCTCTTCGCTCTACAGGGCGTGGTCGCTTTCGTGCGCTTATCTCGAGGAAAGAAGGGGCGGCCGGTGGGGTGCTTCGCTTCGCTCGCTGCAGCGGCCGCGTTTGCGAAAGGAGCGCGCTGTTCAAACAGAAATAAGTAACAACTGTGACAATTAGTTCGCGCTCGTCTTGTGTGTACCTGTTCGTTCGTTTCGTGCTTCCTGCTTTATGTTTGAGCAGTGCGCTTCAAGTGTCGAGCTTTGACGCATCCATTCGCGCTCGTCCTGTGTGCGTTCTTTTCGTGCGTCCTTTGGGCTCAAGCGACGCGCTGGCAATTTCGAGCTGCTTTCCGTTGTTCGCGTTACATTACATTTTATTGCTATCGCATTCATTGCTTCGCCGTTGCGGCGAAACTATGACTTTTTTTGCAAAGGTAAGTGAAGCTGCAAGTAGTTGCCCTTCTATATGCTCGCTACTCCACGAACATTACTTCTAGAATCGCATTTTATGTTGAGTTGCACGTACCAAAGGAGAATCTAGCATACGAGATACATCACACGCGTGCGCATTTCCTATATAAGTCTGAGTAATGCCATGCTCACTTTAAAGCGCATGTGTTAGAGGATTGTGGCTTCAATGGTGAAAGTGAGTAGGTATTCCGAAATATGTGATTGCGATGCAATTAGAACTTTCTCATATGTTAACACGTCTGTGAACAAAAAAAAAACCGCTGTGCGAATGTTTGTTGGTCATTTGCTAATGTACTTTCACGCATTATTATGCAGCTGTGTGACGGCTGTTAAAACGTTCAGCAAGTTAGATTTCGGTTTTCTTGGCCTAGTTGCTATGAGTGTTGGGCGAAGATAAAAACGCGTGTCTTTTGTGCGTTTCTTAAGCAGGCATACAGCCGAAATAGTCATTGTTGTTGTACTGTTTGGGGTGCTCAATAAAAGAAGAATGCTGTTTTGTACTGCAACAGTTTTTATTTCACCTGTGTTAACAGATCACGCAAACAACTTGGACACATGCAAGTAAGAAACGTACGCAGTGCATCGCGCGCACGAATAAAAAAACGGGCCTGTCATTTTAAAACAAATAATATAGAACAATCGACGTACCAAACGGCATAGTTGTCTAGTGGAGCAGCGTCGGCAGTACAAATATCAAACCAGAATGAAAAATGAATAGAAAAACGGCGAGTAACGGCCGCTTTGGCCACGGCTTCTATGAGCCGCGCGTATCCACCTTTCGCCACCGTTCGCCGTTGATGGCGCCACCAGTACAACTCAAAGCAGCAGCGCACGAGGCGGATAGCCAGTGAAGTTGTAAGGTGTGTTTCTCAGGCAGGGCATCAGTGCATGAAAACCGGGGTTCTCGCTCTGAGCGCGGCTTCCTCTTGAACGATGCCCGCCTTTCGGTTTGATTTTCGACCGTTTTAGGGCCACGCAGCCGCTTCATACTTTGGAGACACATTTTCCACCACGTGATCTCTGCGCCGTGCTTGTTCCTTGGCAACGCCATAACCTGGCGAGGTGTCCTTTTAGAGAGACTGTCACTCTGAAAGGACAACAAAGGTAAAAAAAGCAAAGAAAACGCGCAGAGAAGAAAGAACACTACAAGAAAGAGCAATCAAACTAATTGATAGATGACAAAAAAAATGTTGATACGAAGGACAACAATGTTCCCCACAATAACGCATTTGAAAAATATGTCACAGGACTGAACAGTGAACAGACTCCAGTAATGTATTGTCTAAAAAAAAGAACGGTAATGCTTTCGTTCTAAAAAAAAGCAAGAACAGAATATAAATAAAACACAACGGAACAGACACCCCTGCGACAATACAGTCTTGGGTTGTGACCCTAAATGATTGTACTACCGCAATAGTTATTCCTAATCCAATCTCGCGAAGTGTAGCTACGAGTAATCCCTTTCTGCGGCTTCAGTAGTGTTGGCAGTATAAAAAGAAGAGTTTCATCGATTCAATTTCATTACAAGTATGGCATATAGGGTACACCGTCACAGTGGCTTTATATGTAATTAAAATGCAATTATGGGATGTGGAAGCGTAATATGGTGCCTGAAAGGTAATACTGCCGAGAAGTGCAGCAAAACTTCAGATGATCAAAATCTATTCATCGATAATTTGCTTAAATAATTTCGTTCATAGCATTCCTCGACGCTCTCACGTAAGCTGTATAGCAGTGGCAGGCGGAATAAAAATCGCAGATCCACTTACAAATCTCCTGGCTGATAAATCCACCATCTAATTTAGGCATAAACAACATAGGCCACGCAACGGTAGTAAATGAATTTTTAAAGTTTCTGCAGACTAAGTAATGGAACTCACTTAAGAATGTTAAATTGGTTGCCGCTGAAAGCAATGAGCGTACCGATAAAGTGCCTATAATTATTATATAAGCAGATTATTCATTCGTAGGAAGTATACGTACGACTTGAAGAATAGCCAATAGGTTTGCTCTGAAAACGGGCGAGCAATGCGGATGGCGAAGAGAAAAAGGCCAAGAAAGAAACAGAGGAGAATATGCCTAGACCAGTCTTTTTCTCATATAGCGCAGTGACGGTGCCTGATATTGCTTGTTTCGAGGCGAGCAAGGTTATATTATTTGCAGATAGTCATTAGTTGAGCATTTCAGTGGAAATACAGTCAAATTTAGTAAGGCTTGAATTGGATTGAGTTGTAGGTCTCAATAAGTCGAATCTGCATTGAATGATGCCATAGCTCTGCCTGTACGAGTGCGATCTTAGGGATATGCATACAGTTACGGTCAATGTGCGTCAGAATTAGACTTCATTCATTAATGAAAACTTATATAAATCATCGCTGAGCAGAATCGACAGTCTTCAGTAATGTAACTCGGAATCTACTTCGCAAACGATTTGTTCGCGCTTCCGTATACAGAACATTATTTTTATAACCGGTGACAGCTTGAGAATAAAAAGTGAAATGTACCACTGTCCGTGTGTAAAATGCGTGTCCAATCACGACCGCTCTTTTCTGTGACGTAAAGGTTAAGAAGAACCAATCAAAAATGCAACATCGAGTCGTTTGCTGAGAAGAGAAGAGGGGCGAGGCACCGCTGCACTGGCAGCCGCCATGCGGATTTTCTCGTCATGTTTGCTTCTTCCAAAATAGGTCTTTCGTACTGTTATTCTCACGTACCTCAGCGTCACTCTCGCCAGTCGTTATTCGATGCAGTAGAAGCTTGTGATTGTGTAGCTTTTGAAGTATACCAAAGCGACAGGCGCTCGGAGTCTACATCGCGTACCATCCTTTCGGCAGCGGCAAGTTGCAACGCGGCAAATGTTTCTTGCATCGTCGCATACACCGTGCATATCGCCTGAGGATCACCGTAGTCGCCGAGTACGGTGATCCTCAGACGGTGATCCTTTACCGTACTCGGCGCCGAGTGGCCGAGTACGGTAAAGCGCAGTGCGGCCTCTTGGGCGGAGCTTATATTTATTCTTGGGTTGTAGCCGACCATATCAAACTTAGTGCCCATGATAAACCGCACCGCTTGCCTTTGTCAAGGTATGTCATTTATAAAACATCAGCAGCAGCGTATGGGGCCGCTGCCGCGGAAAACTGGCCGGAAACACCAGCGGCGGCCGTCGTGAAGTAAGCTTTCTTCGTACTACGGCGATAGCGAAGCTGAACTTGACGGCGATAAAGTTAACGCCAATGACGACAGACGCCCTCGCTAATGGAAGGGACGTACTTAGCAATCTTATTTTCGAGCATTTAACTAATGTTGTAGGGGACAAATGAGCAGAGGTAATGGCACACTTCAGCAAGAGCAACGAGATTTTAGACTAAGACGTCCTAGCGCTTCCAGCTTCAAGAAACTTTTTTTTTTCGGAGCGCTCTCGTTCTTTGCGAGCACAAGTTTCAATGGCAGTTTTGAACAAGTTAGGCGTATTGCATGGTTGGTTTCATTGATTTGTAAACAACTTTTTTTTTTCGGCCGGAACGGAAACAGGTTTACAAAACTATGTCATTCCTGTGTTACAGCGCTTGCCTGATTGCAATCCTGCCGATTTGCACAAGTTTGTTTTACGCTTAGTGGTCCCCGCTTTTCTGACTACCTCCCATATTCTATTGCCCCAACTACTGTTTGACAACAGCTGCTTCTTCAGGGCGTTCGCAATCTTATGCCCATTATTTTATTCTCCGAATTGATTTATCAAACACTCCGAAGACCTCGCGATTTCTGGTGCTTTCTTTTTGAGGGAATTAAACTAAAAAGAAAAACGGAGCTAAAACGGTTCGTCCGGAGACAATGGGTGCATTGTGCAAATAGGCGAAATTACGCTGAAAACGCAGCTTTCTTCTTGCGTTTAAAAAGCCATCTCCATCTTTGGATATTTGTTGATTGAAAAGTATGAACGGGGAAAAGACAGAAAGAAAATGCTGCAATGCGTGACGAAAATGCAGCGATCGCTTTTTGTAACAAACAATTTCAGATGCATCAAGAACCAGGAACCAACAGCACAATATATCACGCAGGTAAACATTTCATTTTTGAGGCATCAAGTGCGAAATAAACGAAATAAAAGGCTCGTCGTCTCCTTGAGCGCCGTTCCTCGCTCGTCAATATCGATCAAAGAACCTGCGGCTAAAAACAATTGATTTCCACTTCATCTCATCGCCGAATAAGCAATCCTCCTGTGCTGAGCCAGAGAAAGGATAGGGCAGACTACAACAACACCAACAAACAAAAAAAACATGAAGGGCCATAAGAATATTTTTGTACATAGTGTGCTTTTCTTAGCCGAACATATATCTGTACAAAGAAATGACAGAAGATAATATAGTACAAAAAACGCATAAAACAAACATTTGAGTCGCGTTAGATTGATTGAGAGCCTCACGATACTGTGAAATAATGGTGAAATTTGCGCTAAAGAAGATTGCTTTTGGATATTACCTTGCTAAGCAAGAGGGCATGGGCTCGATTCCCTGGTACTGCTGCGAATGTCGATGGGGGTGCAATGTAGGAACATCCGTGTACATACGTGCACGTTAAAGAGGACCCGGTGGTCAGAATTAATTAGGAGTCTCCGACTATGGCGTGAATCAAAACAATATCGTAGTTTTGCAAGTGAAACCCCAGAATTGGACTTTGATACTTTAGATGTCTGAAAGGAAAAATCACGCGCGGTAAGAATCCACCAATTGTTATACTGTTCATGAAATGGATGCGCGTTAGCGATTCTGGAAAATTGAAGCGAAATAAGAACGAGACAGATATATGAACAGCGACGCTTCGAGCTTCAGCATTTCACGCGAATTTTACAATCCCGTAAGCTCAGGATTCGAGAGACGTATGTACCTCTTTGTGCTACCGAATTGCTGATTGCGATGCACTCGTGAAGAAAGTAACAGTACTCCCACACCACTGCACCAGTAAAACTTTTTAGCGAACATACATTCGCAAGTTTGAGCAAAGACCGGTTGTATCCATTTTGTAGCGTTCTGTACACACAATTTGCGGACGGGAAAACGCGCGAACTCACGCAGCGGTTGCCTTACCAAGAAAATCAATCGTTTTCGCGCGACACAAAATCGCTTGTTCCCAGGATTTTCGGACGTGAAAGACGCACCATCTCTGGGTGGCAGCCGCGCGCCCCGCCGTCACTGAATCGAAAATAAAAAATTGGCCGCGTATCTGCGTGCTTCGCTGCAAATGTCGTCTAAAGACGATAGAAGAGGCGCTGCGTGAGATATGAACGCCATCTGGCAATACGTCGGGAAACGTGAATGCTGTGTTGCGGGCTGGTAGTCCCGGCGCAGCAGCAGGCAAGACCGGCGGTGACCAACGCGACCGGCGGGGACGCCAGCCAGCCCGAACACGCGGTTTGGCGCGAAGCGCCGAAGCAGAAGAAACGTCCGCACTCAACGAGTACTCTCGACACACTCTTTTATATTCACGTCCCCTGGGTAAAGCAGGAATGCCAGAGCGGCGCCCCATGGCACTCGTACAGTGCAATACTGAACTGAAACCGAAACACAACAATGAGCTCACGCAGAGGGCACGGAGGAAGCCAAGTTTCGGCGCAGTCGCATTTTCAGCGCAGCTTAAGAAACTAGGTTCTCTAGAATTACGTATCTATGTATTTTCTATTAAAGGAACACACCACCTAATACTTACCTAGTGATGTTGCGCCTCAGGTATGCGTAATGTTTGCTTTTTGATCAACCATGTACACAAGTATGAACCTAGTGAGCCGTTCACGATGGCTGGCCCTTGTGCAAGTGGTTCAACTTTGGCCGAGTGGCTGAATCGAGGGACGTGCCGACAAACAGAAAGACAGACAGAAGGACAGACAGAAGGGCAGACAGAAAGACAGACCAAAATTTCTGCGTTTAAGTTCCCCAAGAAAGACTATCGTCTTTAAAATAACTTATCAAAACTAACTCTCGGTTGTATATGTACATACCCACTGTAACATGGTGGCAAAATTTCTTTGGTGTGCTATGAAGTTCGAAGGCTCCCAGGACACTTTAGTATTTTACAACAGCGCCCGTAACATTCTCATGGGCGGTTTAACAACATATTCAAATGCCCTGCGTGGCCACTTATGCATGGCTGAAAAGTGGTTTTCTTCCAAATGTGTCCCAATTGGCGTAGCCTCTGTTACGTGTCTCAGGCACGAATACAATGTCTGTATGAGCTATGGTTGAACCTTCAGGCTTCTCGTCATCACTGTAATGCATATAGGCCTGCTCCGAGCCGCTGACGCTATTTTGACGAGCGTGTCAACGAATGATTACACTCAAACATGCGGTGATCTTGTGAAAACGAATGACGATGCGATGCAGGCGACGTAATAGTCGTCCAGCACAGTAGGGCTCCATTCTAACATCCGAAATAAAGGTGCAGACAATGTACAGGGTCGACCACATCTAAGCTGAACACCTCATTAGTATTCAAACCGGTAAAACTAGTACGTTTCTTATACTTCACGAGTGCAATGCCCGTTATAGAACGTCTAATCATGGTGTCGACAAATACAGTAATGATTTTCTGAATTATGCATTAAACAACAGCTTCAGTGAGGTCTTGAATACTAATGAGGTGTTCAGCTTAAATGTGGACGACTCTGTACATATAAAGGTGTAGTGACGTCACTCACTGGTTCGTATGCCGCAGCTGCCGCTGCCCGGTAACTGCAGCTTATATGAAACCGTAATGTTTACCGGGAAATGTCTGCGCTGAACTGTGCGTGCTTCGCACCGTTCGAAGGCGCCTTATACATCATCAGGTGGATCTGACACCTGTGATTTTCTGTATTGAAAAGAACACTGGGGTGCACCTTGCATGCGCAAATGCAATGGAGATGGGCAGTTTTTGCTTTAGTTCCTCGAATTGTTTTCTGTCGACTGTTTTGTAGACGGAGAAAAATGTAGAGACCTTAGCTGTACAAAGCTTCGCTGTAAAATTAGGTCACATCGCAGTTACTGTAGGAATCGATATTATGCAAAGCAGTCTGTGAGGAGCTGCCTAAGCTACATCGTTTTTCTCGACGGCGTGTCATAACCACGCCGCGCGTTGCCACGCAAGCTTGATCCACATGCAGCCTTTTACTGGCGTTTGCTGGTGTCTAATCCTTCGAGGTCACTCGGCGTCTACCCTGACGGAGGCGAAAAGCCGAAGCACCCAGGTCCGAAAATGCCAGATCTCGGCACCGTTTGGCGCCGAAGGAAGAAAAAAGCGCAGAGTCTAAATGGCGGGAGACGCCAGCACAAGCCTGGATGTGCGACGGCCTTAATTAAAGGACGAAGTCCACTGAGACCGTGACGGCAGTGCGAACATGAGATCACATAGTTTATGCCATTGATGTTATGACATGCATTCGAGACACGTGTCATGAGGTCATCGTATTACCTGTTACAACATGGCATGTAATGTAATGTAATGGTTTTCTTTGGATGCATTTACATCATTTATATTATGTAATGAATAGATTTATAGATTGATTGACATATGGTGACATGACATCCTTACATGCGATGTCATTTCGGCTATGTAATGCATGTATGTCAGTGGCGTAGCCAAGGGGGGTGGGGCACACCGAAGCCGTGCCTACCCCCCCCCCCCTCGCCCGAATATTTTTTTTTTGCCATGGCATACAGAGCCCAAATGACTCTCGACACCGTTTGCCTGCGCGGACCCCACTTCAAATCAAGGAGGTGCCCCCCCCCCCCAAAAAAAAAAAAAAAAATTCTGCCTACGCCCCTGATGTATGTCCGGCCTTACCTCTCATACATTTACATGCCGCCCCTAGAAATAAAGCACATGATTGCTAGTTAGAGCTGTGCCTTCAGTTCCTCTCAGTATCCTGTGTCGTGCTTTCTAAATTCTGCTGTTTAACTTAACATTACATGTTTACAGCTTCATCACTTAAGTTCTATGAACAGATGAAGTTCAAACGTATAGGTACCAACAGCTCAAGCGAACTTATCTGTTATGTTAACTAAGCAAGCAGGCGTTGATCGCTGGCAATAGTAATGTAGGCTGAATATACATGTATTTCTCGCTTATGGTGATGTTCACTTCTGCAGAGACTTGATCATCTTCTCGTGCGCATCTTTGTTTTATAAGCTCGATGTTGTCTTTTCATCATGTGACTCTCACTTGGATACGAGTCGTCAGCAACGCTCTACACGTTATTGCGCTGTTGTTTTTCTGCTCGCACGTTCTCTCTAGTAAGGCATCCATAACCCGTCCTCCCGTCATAAAGCGACCATAACGTGGATGATCATTGTAAGCTGACCTGCGGCTACCAGCTAGCGTCTCTACTTGTAACTAGATACCAGCAATTTAATCGCAGCGATGACGGCAGCCTAGCGGCCCTTTGTCTGCTCGTTGCCTATGATGCATCAAAGTTGTGGCCGTAAGATTTTATTTCGAAAAAAAGGCAAGAATAACAGAGCAGGGCGTGACCGTCGTATGCAAAAATAAATCATTTAAGCGCAATCTTGCGTTGAACTAATTTTGTGCTAATTGCGGCGAGTGACCCATGAACACGGCTCAGAAATAATTAACAGCCAAAAATCCTTGACGGGAGTCTCGATCTGTGTTCGTATTTTATTGTAGCCTAGTTCGTGGAGGTAGCTGTTTTAATGGAAGCGTCAACTGCTACGAGACACGCAGTCGACATGAACAAAAAGGGGTCTCATGTAAATACATAGAGTGTATACGAGAGGTTGGTATTGGTGAGTGAGTTAGCGCACTTGTTGCCTGTTGTTCGATGGGTATAGGACTCTGAAACGTTAGGCTTGAGTTTAGCCTTTTCGAGAATTTTTTTCCCAATATCTCGGGTACCGTGAAAAATCCACATCGAGTCCCAGTTGTATACGCTGTAGAGATGCCCTGGAGACGGACTCTGTATAGTGCTCGTTCCAGTACTGTGAGATGCAGATCTCTCGGGCCGGATGACAGGAGCCATCTCAGCTCGAAAGTTTCTAAGGCAAACACTCTCTACCCGGTAAACGTTGCGAGGAAGAAAGCTAACATACAGGCGTATAGCACGTGCGCCTCGTCGAATGAAGGAGTTCGGGGCTTGGAGGAGAGCTTATAGGCGTCTGAAGAAAAAAAGGTTCGTGGGGTGTACTGTAACGATGATGGGGGAGCCACTTGTTCAAACAGGTTGTTGAACGAGGCCCGACTACGTCGCTTAGTACGCTGCCACTCTAGCGTTATAACAGCGATAGCTACCATGGGCAGTTCTTTCTACCCGAAATTACTTCCGATTTGGTGACTTTCGCCGCCACTGCGCTCGCGTCGAAATATGCGAAATGCAGAATACGTAAACTGAGGTGAATACCCATCGAATGGCTGCATCAAATCTGGGCCACGCAAACCGAGAGAGAACTGTTGGTACCTATTGCTGACTTTTACTCGTAAAAGTGCTTTCTGCAGGGGAGAACGGAAAAAAAAAAAAACTATAAACTCGTATCTGCAGCTGTAAATTGTTTCGCCCTGATTGTTACATTTAAGAGCAAATATCAATGAAAGCACGAACTCGCATTTGTCTACGGAGTAACCACAGCATACCTGACCAAGAGAACGGAGCCAAATTACTCTCAAATCAAGAACATACTGTAATTTTGTTCTCACAACACAAGAAACTGATTGGAGCGATATGACAGAAGCCCAATGAATTGCGCGCGAACTTGTGCAGGACACCGAACGTCTTCGCTATGCCGTCTCTACTGTGCTTTCACAAGCGGAAAAAGTTTCATTAAAATTTCAAAGGATGTCTACTTGTAAACGAGGCCAGAAGGCTCAGTTGGAACGCATTTGTCCAGCCGTCAACGTGTGCTGGGGAAACTACGCGTAGAAACGAAGCCTTCTGAATAACTCATTTTTTTGCCCATGCAACTTCTGTGGTATTCTGTGGTTTCAGAATGACGTGAAGACAATGCACGTCATCTAAGAAAGGTCAAATGTAGTTTCTTCCTGTGCTCGGGTAGTTTCGTCACGACCTATAGGCTTAATTGGGCTTTCAGGTCGAGAAGCCGTCCGGCTCACTCTCTTTTGCGCTGAACATCTACGTAGTTGTGCTAGAGTGCAAGCTATTTTGACGTGGAGGTGTCTATAGCTCCTTTTTCTCCAGCTGGCTATTGGGCTCCGTCAGCTACTGCACCATCGTGGAAGGCAAAAAGCTGAAAATAAACTATCGCAGGACTACTTAAAGGCATGAGTTAGCCGATTTTGAGTGAGACATGTACGATGTGGGCTTCTCGACGTCTCGAAGGATCTACTCTGTACGCGGCCTGATTTTTAACAGCTACATTTATATGACTCCTAAAGGAATCAACGAAGTACGGCTAACACCAGGGAAAATGGGGTTAGGGTGGATGTAGGGAGGCAGGTTGCCTAGGAAATACTAAACGTCGCCCACCTAATGGCGCACATGGTGGTTCATGGTGGTCCAGCAGCGCACATGTCGGCTTTCCAAAGCCCCTATACCCCAGCGTACATTAGCGAGCTGAGCGCGTTCCTCTCCTGTCGTCCTCTTCAGGTTTCTGTTATTAGGGCTTTCTGTCTGTTATATTCACTTGAACTTTGAGCGTAATATTTTTATCATAATCAAGTCAAAGTAAAAGAAAGAGTCGCTTTTCCAGAAGTCGGCGTATAAGGCAACATGTCGGTTCAGAATGTTAAGCAAAGCTTTCGATGCTGCTGTGATTCATGTCCGCAGGCTTCAGTTCATTCCAGTCAAGGGTATCCGAAGACGAGCATAGCTCCGGCATAACCAGCTCACTCCATTTTTAGTATGTTGTTTTGTTTTCAGGCTATGATATGAGAGAGCGAGAGTGAAAGAAATGTATTGTGGAGAGGAAAAGGCGCAGTTTTTCGCAATATTGATTTTTTTTTCTCCTGCCGACAAACTGAAAGACTGGGTTGAGAAAATAACACACGGGAAGATTTGCTTGCAAAATAACGAAGACAACTATTATGAAAGAGGACAGTAGCAACCTGCCCCACTTATAAGCACTAATTTCTCGTTAAATAGATTTATTTAAAAAAAAAAAACGAGGAGATGGCGTGTATTGCGAGTGCTGCAGGGAATAAGCCATGGGACTGCTTAAACCGTAGCAGATGCTCTTTTCTGTTAGTGGCGATTCATGAGCGATGCCCCGCAGAAATTTCAGCCGTTAAGCATAGCAACAACCAGCCAATCAACGACCTGAACAGTCGCATGAATTGCTACACCACCGGCCCATCACTTAAGGGTTCATCTTCATGAGAAATAAACGGTGCAGTCGACCTGCATCTGCTGCCGCGCCCATTGGTGTGCATGCTCTGTTTTCTTCTGTGATCATTATCGTTAAAATAATAATTTAGCGGATGTGCTCACAAATGCACATCATCTTGTCTTGATAAATTGTTTGGAACGTCCAGATTAAACATCGTATATACATTTCTAGCGCTCGTTGTGTTCGTCCATCTTATCAGTAGCCCAACGGCACACCTCTACCTTGACAACGTGTGCATAAAATTACAAAAAAAAAATAACTGTTTAATTTCAATTCATAGCACCTGATTCCACATTATACAGCACATACGACATATGTCTGCGGCACAACCATATTTGCTTTATGGTGAGACTAGTGTATTGAAAAAATTCTTGCGTAATAGAATTATTCCCGCGTCAGGATTGAAACAAGCACAATTTTAATTCTAATACTACTTAGTGAAAAGTGCCGTAGCGAGAGGACTTTCAGTGTGCATGTGGCTGATTGCGTCAAGCTTCGTAATCATGAGCAATTACATTTTTTTTTCTCACATCAAAGCACGTGCCTTAGAGCTCGCCTTACCGTCAGCTATTAGCGACTAACAAAAAGTAAAGCGAATATTTCAGAGATTGCCACGAATTACACTTCACATCAATTTTCTGCGAAGACAGCGTGTTTGGGCAGAACATTAGCGCGGTCCCTCGCACAGACGGAAACGCTGCATTCGGAGCCGTTTGGTTCCGAAGTGGACCTTGACGGCGTCAAGGAGGACCTCTTTCCGAAACAGTACTGTGCTTCCAACCGCCTTTGTAATATCCTTTTTTCCGCTTCCGAGTGATGGACGGTTGTTCAATTGGGAAAACAAAAACAAAACAAACAAAAAAAGTATAATGCATTGCCGAACAGCTAAGTTTAAATCTCGGGAAAATAAACGGATTACGCCAAGATGAAACTCTGAAGGTCTCTCAATTTCATCATTTTTTTTTTCACTGCCTCAAGAACACATGCTCGGGTTCCCACTTTCCTGGTAGTCACCCATTCTACAATATAAAAGCTTTTGCAGCAGCGCATTTCCAATACAGCTGCCTCCCGCATACGCATATGCTGCGAAATACTCAAAGAAGGAGTATCCATTTCGTGCAGCGCTTCAGACTTCAGATTTCACCAGGATACACCCGCGATTCTTCTTTCAAGTGTTTCTGCGCTGAGAAGTTACTAGTCAGAGCAAGCGGGCTCGTGGATAGGCTGCATAATTTTCGGAACATTCGCTGCTTGCGAAGTAAGGCCCCTTCTAACGTCTTATCCTAGCAGGCGAAACACATGTTGAGTTGGCAGCTGTCGACGGTTTCATTCTCAGACTGCTAATATTTCCACACCTATTCAATCTTTACGGCGTTCCACGTTTGCTGATTTATATTTTCTAGCTACTTATGTATATAAGCTTTGAGGCTGACTGACTTAAAGAATCACTCGACGTGAATCGAACTTTAGCTTCGATTGACATCGTGTGATATATGACCTTTAGAGAGAGAGAGAGAACGAAGAGAAACGAATCTCCAAAGTCAGTCTCATTGCTGCATTTGTTGCTATCTGGTTTCCCGTTGCCATGAGCTGCACTTTTGGCCAGGTAAGTGTTACGTGCAGCGTCCTAAAATTGCCCGTATTCCCGCACGCATTGCAATCACAAAAAAGTTCATACGACAGATATTCTGAGCCTCAGTTACGCACATTCTTCACCAGCCCCAGTAGTTCCGGCTTCCATTATGAGGAGTCATTCAGACTAATGCACAACAGACGGCTGACAGAAGCCAGAACAATCATTGTGCCTTAATAAGAATTCATAGAGCACTCCGCAATATCTTCGTTTAATCTCATCTTTTTTATTCCTCTTTTTTATTTGAATATGAGATCAGATAATAATAATTATAATAATGATATTTGCTGGGGTTTAACGTAAAAAAACGACGATATGATTATGAGAGACGCCGTAGTGGAGGGCTCCAGAAATTTCGACCACCTGGGGTTCTTCAACGTGCACCTAAATCTAAGTACACGGGCCTCAAGCATTTTCGCCTCCATCAAAAATGCGGCCGTCGTGGCTGAGGTTCGATCCCGCGACCTTCGGGTCAGTAGTCGAGCACCATAACCACGAGACACCGCGGCGGATTAGGAGACCAGATGTAAATCTGGTTGGATTGCAGAGAACGCTATTGCGGAACAGCAGGCAGTAAGTAAGTAACCAAAGTAAGGTAATGATAAAAAAAAACGGCTTTTTCTTGCGCCAATTTTACTGTTTGGTGTCTTGTGTGTAACAGGCGGCCGTATTTGTGGCGTAAAATATAACACTGCTAAAGTTGTTGGTGCCATGGGATTGCTCTGCTTTGAGAGCAATGTGTAGTGATCAGCGCGCAAGGCACCGCAAGGAGCTCTCAGGAATAGGAGAAAGAAAATGTGCGTTTGTATTGTTTAAAAGCAATCAGAACAAGTACATCTCGGACATATCGAAAACAACACAAACGAAAACTCAGGTACATAGCTGCCAAAAGCCAGCGCTCTAGTTTTATGAAGGAGCGAACCAAATTCACACCAAAACCAGCATGAACCATTCACCAAGTGAACGAAAAGAGGAAATAAAATGAAAATGCGTGTCTGCTCGAAAGTTCAGTCTGTAGCCAGCAGGCTGAGAGAAAGCATTGATTTATGAGGTCGGAGTGTGAACAATGGAACCGATATAATGATTGCACTACCTTCTATTGAAAATGTTGAAACAGGTAAGATTCTGAAAGCGCGACCTTTGTAACGATCCTCTTCGCGAACCTCACAATCAGTACAGTGGTACGGAGCACGCTGCTCCATTAATGACATGCAAGGTGTTTACGCGAGCACCATATATTATGCGTGTTCAGGGTTCCTCATAAGGGGGGGGGGGCAAAGGTTCATCGCAACGCCCCAACTCCCTACTAAGGCAATGTATGGGGCAGACTTTGCACCCCCCCCCCCCCCGTTTGCACGCCTATGGCGAACACTGTGCATAGAAAACTTCTCGGCTCAGTATGCCGGGTTATAACCTGCCTGTCGGGCTCACTGAAACGCTACCCGTCGAGCTCAGCGACCGTATAGCGTTATTCTGTGCCATCTTTCCAGTGCAGAACACATGCTGACTGAGCCAAGCCGGCTTGAAAACTCGCATGAAAATGCGGCCGTGCCTGATAGGTGACATCTACAAAATTCTTCGTCGTGATAAACGAATCCGTGCAGGTGATTCACAAATGCACTTGCATTGCTAACTTTCGAAGGTGTGTGTGTGTGTGTGTGCGTGTGTGTGTGTGTGTGTGTGTGTGTTTGTGTGTGAGAGAGAGAGAGAAAGAGGGCGCACATTCGTTCAGATTGTCTCACGAGATAAAAGCCAACGGGCCACGAAGGCTGATCGCGCACAAGGAAAACAATGACGTATGCCTCCAGATACTTATTGGACTTGCAGAGTTCGAGACGGTTTCTATAGGCATGACGGCAGTGTCCATATCACATACTATAATGCCGCGGCCTTCTTGCCATCAAGCAGCTTGCTACCGCCCCACCTCCGCTTGTCTTTCACTTTACAAAGACCCAATGATCAGTAGATGAGACGGAGCCATTACATCAGGGCTATAATCTGCCAAGCAAGCTTCCCCTAAAATCCCTCTTCACAACTTCTGAGTTAGTGTGACATATCCGGTCCCGTCACAAAATTAGCCATCTTTGTACCATGTATTTATGTATATTCACTCGCAAGGAGTGAGTATTTTTTTCTATACAATGGTAATGATAGCGAATGTAGAAGTATGCGTTGTTTGTAGGTATATATCCCAGACACTTAAGACGGAGTAGAATTACGCCAAAATATGTGGTCATCATTGAATATGCTAAATATTACATAACGGACAAAAAGTAAAGTCTCGTGCAACTAAAAGGGGCTGAATATGCAGAGGTGCCGTTTTGTAAGAGCATCTTATGACTGGTCGATGGTCCTCGCAGATCGTACGTTTCCTATCGAAGCTTGCCCGGCTCTTGTTTTGACGAACCGTTTTAGCGTAATACAGCCGTCATTGTTCGCAAAATATTTTCGAAAAGTCTTGGTTAGAGCCGATGCCAATACTTGATATATTATTAGTGGAGGTGACAAGCCAATAGCAAACGGGTAGAACGAAAAAAAAATTTTTGTTTGTCCAAAGGTACTTAATCGAGTGTTTCAAGATTCTTCCTTTCAGTAGCAGTCATGTCCTTTCAGTAGCAGTCATGAATAATTTGCGACTTTTCATTCTTTTCGCGAGTTGCAGCGATGGCGTAGTGGGTAGAACATCAGCTTCGCATGCAAGAGGTCCGTGGTTCGAATCCCGGTGCCGGACAATTCCCAACCGGATAAAAAAAAAATCCGCGTGATGATGGAATTGTGTAAAAGGCCTGGGGTGCAGCCTCACTGGCGACCACAGCCAGCAATGCACTCCCTCACCAGAGCAGGATTGGCCACCCTGGTGTAGTACTTGGCCACTACCTCCCACATGAATACACCAATTAACCCTCGGCCCTCAGTCCCCAGCGGCTGCGAAGCAACTGACCAAGGCGGCGGTCAGACCTGCGACGCAGCAGAGGGTGCTAAGAATCTCTGGGTCCGGACAGGCCGCCATTGGAATCTGAACTTGGCTACATATAACGCTAGAACTTTATCTAGTGAGGCGACTCTAGCTGTACTATTCGAGGAATTAGAGGGTGTTAAATGGGATGTAATAGGGCTCAGTGAGGTTAGGAGGCCACAGGAGGCTTATACAGTGCTGAAGAACGGACACGTCCTATGCTATCGTGGCTTAGCTGACAGAAGAGAACTAGGAGTGGGGTTCCTTATTCATAAAAATATAGCTGGCAATATAGAGGAATATTATAGCATTAATGAGAGGGTTTTATGTATCGTGATTAAGTTTAATAAGAGGTACAGGATGAAGGTGATACAGGCCTACGCGCCTACATCGAGCCATGATGATCAACTGGTTGAACGCTTCTACGAAGACGTAGAATCAGCAATGAGTAGGGTAAAGACACAGTATACTGTACTGATGGGCGACTTTAATGCAAAAGTAGGCAAGAAGCAGGCTGGAGATCATGCAATTGGGGAATATGGCATCGGCTCTAGAAATGCCAGAGGGGAGTTACTAGTAGAGTTCGCAGAACGCAATAATTTACGGATCTTGAATACCTTCTACAGAAAACGGACTACCCGTAAGTGGACGTGGAGGAGTCCTAATGGCGAAACTAAAAATGAAATAGACTTCATAATGTGTGACCACCCGGGCATTATACAGGATGTGGAAGTAGTTAACAAGATCCGATGCAGTGACCATAGAATGGTAAGATCTAGAATTCAACTAGACGTGAGGAAGGAACGGCAGAAACTGATACGCAAGAAGAAGCCGATTAATGAACTAGCTCTGCGAGGGAAAGTACAAGAATTCAGAGTTTCACTTCAGAATAGGTACGCGGCTTTAACCGAGGAAACCGACCTTAGCGTTGACGCAATGAATGATAATCTGACTAGTATCATTAAGGAGTGTGCAGTGGAAGTCGGGGGTACAGTCGTTAGACAGGACACTGGTAAGCTATCCCAAGAGACGAAAAACCTCATTAAGAAACGTCAAGCTATGAAAGCCTCAAATGCAACAGACAAAACAGAGCTGGCGGAGCTTTCGAAGTTGATCAATAGGCGTAAAGTAGCCGACATAAGAAAGTATAATATGGAGAGAATTGAGCATGCTCTAAAGAACGGAAGAAGCCTCAAAGCTACAAAGACAAAACTGTGCATAGGCAAAAATCAGATGTATGCATTAAGGGACAAGGATGGCAAGGTCACAACCAATATGGATAGAATAGTTGAGGTAGCGGAAGAGTTCTACAGAGATCTGTACAGCAGCCGAGACAGTCAGGATGATAATGTAAGAAGCAGTAATATCCCAGAGGAATCTGACATCCCACCAGTATTAACAGGAGAAGTAAAGAAAGCCCTAAAGGGAATGCAACGAGGCAAAGCCGCTGGTGAGGATCAGGTAACATCAGACCTGCTGAAAGACGGTGGAGAGATTATGTTAGAGAAACTGGCCACCCTGTATACGAAGTGTCTCTCGACAGGGAGGATACCAGAATCTTGGAAGAATGCCAACATCATCTTGATCCATAAGAAAGGGGACGTCAAGGACCTGAAAAATTACAGGCCCATCAGCTTACTGTCCGTTGTCTACAAGCTATTCACAAAAGTAATTGCTAACAGAATTAATACGACATTAGAGTTTAATCAACCAAGGGACCAGGCAGGATTTCGTACAGGCTTCTCAACAATAGACCATATTCATACTATCAATCAGGTGATAGAGAAATGCGCGGAATACAACCAACCCCTATACATAGCCTTCATAGATTACGAGAAGGCATTTGATTAGGTGGAGACATCAGCAGTCATGCAAGCACTGCGGAATCAGGGCATCGACGAAGCCTATATAAACATAATGGAAGACATCTACAGCGCATCCACAGCCACTATAGTCCTTCATTAAGAAAGCGACAGAATCCCAATAAAGAAGGGCGTACGACAGGGAGACACGATCTCTCCAATGCTATTCACCGCGTGTTTACAGGAGGTTTTCAGGGCCCTAGATTGGGAAGAATTAGGGATAAGAGTTAATGGAGAGTATCTCAGTAACCTGCGATTCGCTGATGACATTGCATTGATGAGTAACGCGGGAGACGAATTACAGCTCATGATTACTGAACTGGATACGGAAAGTAGAAGAGTAGGTCTGAAAATTAATATGCATAAAACTAAAGTAATGTGGAACAATCTTGGCAGAGAACAGCGCTTTGCGATAGGTGGCGAGACGCTGGAAGTTGTAAAGGAGTACGTCTACTTAGGACAGGTAGTAACCGCGGAGCCGAACCATGAGAGTGAAATAACTAGGAGGATAAGGATGGGATGGGGCTCATTCGGCAAGCACTATCAAATCATGAATGGTAGTCTACCACTATCTCTCAAGAGGAAGGTATATAACAGCTGCATCTTACCAGTACTTACCTACGGAGCAGAAACCTGGAGACTTACAAAGAGGGTTCAACTTAAATTGAGGACGACGCAGCGAGCGATGGAAAGGAAAATGATAGGTGTAACCTTAAGAGACAGGAAGAGAGCACAGTGGGTCAGGGAACAAACGGGGGTTAAGGATATCATAGATGAAATTAAGAAGAAGAAATGGATATGGGCCGGCCACGTAGCACGTCGGCAGGATAACCGGTGGTCATTAAGGGTAACTGACTGGATTCCAAGAGATGGCAAACGCGTGAGGGGGAGACAAAAAATTAGGTGGGTAGATGAGATTAAGAAGTTTGCAGGTATAACGTGGCAGCAGAAAGCACAGGACCGAGTTGATTGGCGGAACATGGGAGAGGCCTTTGCCCTGCAGTGGGCGTAAACAGGCTGATGATGATGAAGTGATTCTCTAAGAAAGCGGAAAAATCACGCAGATGTTACACTTACACAGCGCCAACTTGTTACAGACCTAAGAAAGACGCATACAACACGCACACACACACACACACGCGCACACACACACACACACACACACACACATCTGTGTGAGTGTTCTATGCGTATTTTCTTGCGTGAAGTTCGCGCTTCTTTGGTGATTTGTGAATTACCGACGTTCCGAAACAGACACTTTGGTAAATTTTATACAGTGGTTGTCATATGGGAGAATATTTTAGGAAAATTAGTGGGTGTCAGGTACGTTTGATAATTGTCAATAATGTGCTGAAAAGTTACACCTCCCGTATTTATTTACTCCGCATGGTATATCTGGTGAACTGAAGCCAGCGAGCACTCAGTGCACGTTATGTATTACTACTAAGTATCGAGAGACTTCTACAAGTTATGCCAAAGTGAAAGTGTTGAAAGTGTTAACCATTCTTTATAATGTTCACGTAGTAGTGTTGCAGCCAGCTTGCCAGAGTTTCTCGGGAAACTGCGCAAATTTTGTACACGTATCCCGAAAAGGCAGCAGCCAGCACGTGAGACGTGTCTTTATGTTGTTACCATAGGCTGTGGAGAATATTGCGCCGCACTCACTCTCGACAGTTGTAGGATGAAGAGAAGTCAGTTCACTCGAACAGAAATGGAGAAAGGCTCACGCTGTCTCGCATCGTGCTACGGCTTCAGATAGACGCCCGACGTTTCTAGAGCAGCTGCTGGGCACTTTACACTGAAAGATCGCAAATCCCAAGGAAACAAGAATGAAACATCCCCTGCAGGCGTATATATATTATAAAAACAATGCATACAAAACAGTAAATCTCAGCTTGGTACCGGCAGGGGCGTCACCTCTTCCAGGCATACGAGATTAGTCGGATACAGGCGCGTATAAGGCTCTACGAGTGTATCGCCACCCACGGCTTTTACGGCATGAATAATAGAAAACGGGCCCTTTTGTGCGCAACCGCCGACGCCGCACGCGGCCTTCCGCGGACGGCTGCGCGGTGCGGTCGCAGCGCTCAGGCGTCGCTGCTCCGCGTGTGTGATGCATTTCAACGAGGCGCGGCGCGAGTCAGCGGGCTCCGACTGTGCGCAACGGCGCACGAGACGCGCACCACCACATTGATCGCAGTGGGGCCCTGTCTGCCGGTCTGCGTCTGTGCACCGCACGGGAGACACCGACACGCAGTATACGCAGTGCGCACACTCCAATATTGTGTCACTTCGAGCTCGAGAGGTTCAAGGGGAAAAAAAAAGAAAGGTGTTTTTCGTAGACCCTGCTCCCTCCAGCACTACTCGTACACTGTCACACCCTTCCCGTTATGTGAAGGAGGTTACTTTGCAGAGCGGCAATGTTTAGATAGGTTCGCGGATCGTCTAAACAACCGTTATTCACACAGGAAGACGACTGTGGAGCTTCAGACAGCTGTCGACGTCTCGTCACACGTGCAGAAAGACGTGTCCCACTCGTGGAAGTTTAATCAAGTCAGTCGATCAGAGGAGAAGAGCCGTTGGGACTTGTGCAATTTGCACAAGCGTGGACATGACGCGTGAATATGCGAATAGCTGGCCTGATGTCGGGTGTAAAAGTCTCTCATCTGGTTTCGCCACTCTAGTGTTCCGTGGCTGCTACGGTGAAGAACGCAGACGTCAACCCGGTAAAAATTTAACTCTTCTTTGGGCGAAGCTGTGTCTAGCAAAGGAATTAATACTCACAGCCCAATGATAGCGGCGAGCACAGTCGCCGATGATGTGATCTGCAGATCAATCGTGTCGGCTATTAACACATGACTCATGGTAGATTTTCGGTATTATGACAGGTGGTCGTGTGCGTTTGAGGATGTGCACTCTACGGCGCGCGTCGCGCATACAATCCTATTGGTACAACTGATAACATTCCGGTATGTTCTGATACATTCGCGCGCAGCACATGCCTAGCGATAGATAACAAGTGTAAGAGTTTTAATGAGATAGCGTTAAAGAGCCTGTGTCGCAGAAAATGCGGCGTCGACGGCATTGGTTGAGTGACAGGTTAGTGTTCTCCATGAGCAAAAAATCCAGATGGATGTAAAGAATAAAATTAAGGTTACAGCCGGAATCGAACTCGAATATTCTGCGCGGCAGTCAAGCATTTCACTACAGAGCCCCGCAAGTGCTTGAAGCTGCTTTGCAAAAAGACCCTATGCAAATGTCATATCGGGTAATGAGTCACGTTAACAGATGTAATATTGCGGGGCAGAAGCGTGGAACCGCACCAGGTGTCACGCCATGTGAACTACGTAACGAGTGCTGCCAACACATAACAAGGGACTGAGCTATGATTCACCATCAGCCACAGCATCAACTACATAGGTGCTCATATCGCCTTACAGACACTACGTGTCTGTAAGGCGATATGAGCATACGTTTGCAGTGTACAGACACTACGTGTCTGTACACTGCAAACGGGTTCGAGCCTTTTAGGGAGTTTCGGGCTCGACGCATAACGTGCAACCAAAAGGTACTACGCAAAACCCCCTTCAAAAAGAGGTTCAAAAGGAGGTATTATTTACATCCTTTAAGGGGGTGATTAGACGGAACTAAGAAGGTAAATTTGTGTTTTTATTGAACTCATTTTGAGGGCTTGAACGGAGCGCATTGGAAGTTTTTCTGGTTCTTTTGAGAGCTTTTAAAGCCACCTTTTGGAGGTAAAGCTGGTGTTTTCATGTAAGCCATTTTGGGGGCTTGAACAGAGCGCATTGAGAGTTTTTCTGCTTCTTTTGAGAGCTGTTAAAGCCTCCTTTTATACGAGGCCCTAGAGCGGTCGCGAAATGAAAAAAAAAGTATATTTTAGGCAGTATATACGTTTACCGGCCAATTTCCGCTACTATTCATCACTAGGACATAATAGAAAATGGACGTCAAAGTATTTATGCACAGACATGACATTCGCATGCAAGTACGCACGACATAGGAATCGAACTCGCGACCACACGCACTCAAAGCAAGCACTATAACCATTACACCACAGCGCCACCACTTGCAAGCTTGCTTTTTTCGTGGGCTTATATATGTACCAATGCATGTACAAAGCGGCTGGTAACCCGTCGGCACAACTTCGAACTTCTGTTCTTGTACCATCGGCGTGTGTTAGCTCTTGCGGAAGGTCAATACATAATTTGTGGAGCGTCATGCAGGCCGAGCCGATCGACGTAAACACCCTCGGCTGCGAATTCTCCGGTTCACCGTGTCGTTCCGCTAGAAAAATTATAAACGTGTGCCCTCTTCGATCGCGCTAAATTCGTGAATACCAGCGTGACAAAGGTATCTTCAGATGAGCGAACGTATGTGCATTCCATGAGCGTATGCTGTGGAGCAATTTTCGTTATTTCTGCAGCCGCGAACTGCGCGCGTCCAGATGCGGCAGCGTGTTATGAGCGGTTCGAAGACCGCCTGCGTTCTCATATGAAAGTTACACACGCAGATGCCCGACTTAGAAGAACATTGTAACGCGCCTACATTAAGTGTATTTAATGCGCGCGTACTGCCGCGAGCTGCACGCAGGGGCAGCAGCGCGTTCTGAGCAGCTGAACAAAAATCTGTTTCCGCAATTAGCGCTTATTCGCAATGCACCCTTTAGCGCGGACCGCCTGCATTCGCATATGAAAAATTAGGCACGCAGAAAATTCCAGAGTTACAAGGACATTGTAACGCGCCTACATAAAGTGCGTTGAATGCGCGCGTACAGCCGCGAGCAGTGCCTTCTGAGCAGCTGAACGCTTATCTATTTCCGCAATTAGCGCTTATTCGCAATGCACGCTTTAGCACGGCATTCAGTGATTCTCTATAACGCATATTCAGTATTTATTTGCTTTCATACTCGGATACTACCTACATTTCTTACTAATTAGCTTTTATTGGTAAGCATCACGCCACCGCGTTAAAGCGAATGCCTAACGCGTGCCCCAAGGTCAAGGACAACCTCCCCAGTTTACCACTGACAGGTTTCCCACAAAACAAAAAAGTTAATGTACTTGCACTTCTCTCTTGTGAACGTCCATGTGTACTTGGCCCTCCCCTCAGACAGATGATGCAGTACCCATTAAAAAAAGCATTACCCTCTTCCTCAATGGAACAGCTGTTCTTGAGAAAATATGGTTCTGTTGAATTACTTCACCGCAGCAGCAGAGAGGTTGGCTTGTTTGCAATTCAGAATTTCACAAGCGTAACACAGAAACACGAGGACTGTAGTAAATATGCAGAAAACTGGAAAAACTATCATATGTGCACTCCCTCGTCCACCTGCACACTACGTTAAACTCTATTTATACAACAGCAACCTTCAATTATGCTACTATTGATAAAAGATCACCCAATCTACGTTAGAACACAGTGATGACTTTCTGTCTTTCTGTTGCCTATCTTCTACAATGTGTCATAATCTGTGAATCATCTGTTCAGAGTGTTTGGTAATAAAACACAAGCAGTTACATTGAGCAGGCAGTGTTTCAGCAATTTGTTTTGCAAGCACAAATTCATTTCTTCAATTTGCATGCACAACAAGTAGTCATACTTCAATTGATACAAGAACCAGTGGTTGCAACATTTTATTGGAATCAAAACAGCAGCAGTTCTCGTGTCAATGTAAGGACATAGGTATATATTTCCATCGTCGTGCACAGAACCTACTCCCAAAACTGAACACATGGAACAACATATACAGTACAGCCTAAGCACTATACATAATTCACAGCAGTAAAGCAATACGAAAGTAGGGTGTAAAATCTCATCATGATGCGCACTAACGTGTGCACTTCACCGTGCCTGTATGTAAGTATAATCCAAAAAAATAAGTTACCCAAGGAACTTGGTGTCAGCCTACACGCGAAGGCAACTAATTAGTACAATAAGGCTAGCATCACTTTTGGGAAATATGAAACCGTGTAGACAGGCAGTTGTACAGTTTTTATTGCATTAGTTTGCCCTATGGCATCAAAACATGTCGCACATGATTTTGGAGTTGAGTTTCCTACAAAAAAGCCCAAAATAGACCTGTGGTGTTGACTGTAGGTCCACTTACCAAGGTGCATAAAAGCATTCAGCAATGCCCACAAAATTACAAGGTTGCCTTCATATGTTGCTGTACATATTTACTCACAGATACCTGGAAGCCATCGTAAATTTCTGGAAGTGTGCTTGGGAACTTGTCGGCATAATCACATGACTGCAAGGTACCAATACTTCTAATATGCATAAGTACAGCCATGCTTCAATGTTTTTATGCCAGCTAGTGCCATCTGTAACTCAAAAGTTCATCCTTAATTCCTCACTTGATGGCTTACGCATAATTACCACATTGAAAATAATCCAAGCACCATGGCTGCAACGTCAACTTGCAATTAGGCAATCACAGGCACTAAATAAAAAAATTCCTGTAAATAGTGAGTTGTCGCATTGCACATTGGATCTTAGGACTTGATATGCCATGAGGATGAATAAAAATTGACCACACATATATAGAGACTGTGAAACAGTCAGGAGTTCAGTTCATAGGTAAGGAAAACGTGAAAACGAAATCAGAACACATAGCAACAAAGGGGACGGAACGACACACTACTAACAACTGAAGTTGAACATGTGCGGCTTTTTTAGTCATGTGTGTTTATATCTTTCTGTGGTTTTGATTACACTTCAGTTACTAGTAGCGCATTGTCCTGTCTGCCCCCTTCATTCCTCTGTGGATGTGTGATTGTTTGTTTACATCTTTCTGTGGTTTTGATTAAACTTCAGTTGCTAGTAGCGCGTCATCCTGTCCCCTTCATTTCTCTGTGCTGTGATTTTTTTGCACCGTCTTTAACTATGAATATACACCAACTCGCTCAACTGCCCCTGTTAAGACTTATGTTTGCTGAATAACATTGGGTCCACTCAGCGTCTTTTTAAACAATGCGAAATTTTCAAAGGCACACAATATCAGAAAGGTTGCACGCAGTATTGCGCATAACACTCTGCATCAATACCAGTGTTGGCCTAAATGTGGTAAGATGTATGAGCTGTTCGACATAGTGTAAAGTGAGGCACATCAAGGTGTTCCCACAATCATGGGTGTCGGCAGGGGTTTGCACAAAGGTCACTTGCCGCCATCAAGACACACCAGCACTTGACCCCACCCAAGCTACACCAATGCTCTCCTGCTCACCAGGCCGACACGTTACGCCGCCTTGCACCCCCAAGACAAAATCCTGCCGACACTCATGCCCACAATACACTTGTCTTGAACACAGACTGGTGGGCAAGCAACACTTGCTGCTTTGTCAGAAGTGTATTCCTGAAAATTACACAAAAAAAAGTCCACTAAGATTTCTGTATACATAAAAATGAATGTCTTACCGAAGATTCGCACTTGACTATCCTTATTGCAGACATTTTGTCAAAACACGAAATAAATACAAAATTGAGATGCTGCTAAGTATTTCCTTGTGAGCGTTTCACTTCGTGTGCACAGGGCGAAAAATAAACGGATGTAAAAAAATGCGAAACACCACCAGAAGTGTACTCTTGCCATGTTTACCATTATGTGGGTAGTTTTTGATGTCAGTAAAGTTATCATTATAAGTACACTTTAAAAGTGTTGTGAATGTTAGCAAGGTCTTGATTAACCGCACCTACTCTGTTTAGGAGTGAAGATTGGGATACTTGGCACTGAACCATGGAAAAAATAAACAGCGCACATCTAGTGAGGATAAACTAAGGCCTGGGCACAATAACAGCGCTTTCACCTTGTCAAATTGTGTCAACAGTCATGATACTATGTATTGACCTTGAAAACTATGGCAACATAATGCAAAACAGCAAATTAACGAGAGGGAATAAACAAGATGATTCAACAATCTGGTTCAACAGACTCAACAGCTGACTTATATCAATGCGATTAAATTAGCCTTGCACATCTCCTAATGGCTAAGAATATGCACATGTAACCTTGACAAATTTCACTGTTGATACGTGACCAATGAAGTTGCATTCCTTCCATGCCGTTGAATGGCCGTTCCTTCTTTTCTGTTTTCTGATTTTCATTGTTTTCACTAGCGTAAATGTTCACCCTTTTTGATTTTGTCACTTTGCAGATGGCGTAGGTGTTTTGTCTTTGAATGTGCACGTTTCTTCTGCTTTGTCTTTCCTGTTTCTTTTTGTATGCGTATAGTTTTGCCTTTGAACGTACACACGTTCTTGCTGCTCTGTCTCTCTTTTTGGTCTACTGGGCCTTGTGCACTTCTCAAGCTACCATTGTCGCTTTTCACTTGAGGCCCATTTCCTGTATTTTGCTGGAATACATTTATCCATTCATTCAATACGATAAAACGCATGTGCTTCACAATACACACTCCACTTAGCAGATGTCTGTCACATGATATGGCCGTCATTGTATAGCTTACACACAGATTTATTCGTTCTAGCTAAATGAATCCAAGCTAATGATGTTAATGTACCTTGATATGCTCTTTCACTGTTCCTTGATGCATATTGTCACGTGGTCGTGACGTCGCCGAAGAAAGCAGTCGGCGTTTCAGATGAAACTGTTTATTTGGCCGAACTTGTGGCCGGGAAATGAGAACTAGAACTCAGCAATACACGCTGTACATGATAGCGCGACAGCGTCGTCCTTCGATCAACTGACAAGCGGTCAAGTGCGTCGGTTTTTACAGTGCTATGGAACTTTCCAGCGATATCGCTGGTGGCGGCGTTATCTCTCGATAAAGCTGGAACATTCGCGTGCGGCGCGAAATCTTGACAAAACGATCTACTACAATCGAGAAGTCTCTCGAACACTGCTTCGCGGGCAGCGTCGAGCGTTGATAACCGCCCTTGCAGGTCAAACCCAAAAAACATCAAAATAGGACAAGAAGTGGGCGTGGCATTGCCCCCCTCTGAAAAAGCATCGTCCCGATGCTTGTGAAAGAACAAAGAAGAGAAAAAACACAAGTGCATACATAAATAAATTACAATAACAAAGGTAAAAAGTAGCGTCCCCAGATTCGCTAACGTGCAAAAAGCGGCTTAGACGCACGACATGGACGACTTCAGGTCGTGCGCGGCGTCGCCTGGGAGTTCGTAATGCCGTCCGGGATGACCTCGTAGTCAAGAGCGCCGAGACGTCGAAGAACCTTGTAGGGTCCGAAGTATCGCCGAAGGAGTTTTCGCTAAGGCCACGTCGGCGTATCGGCGTCCAGACCCAGACGCGGTCGCCGGGCTGGTATTCCACGAAGCGTCGTCGCAGATTGTAGCGACGGCTATCGGTGTGCTGCTGGGTCTTGATGCGCAGGCGGGCGAGCTGTCGAGCTTCCTCGGCACGTTGTAAGTAAGCGGCGGCGTCGAGGTTTTCTTCGTCGGTGACATTCGGTAGCATGGCGTCCAGTGTCGTCGCCGGGCTCCTTCCGTAGACCAACTTGTACGGCGTCATCTGCGTCGTTTCTTGGACGGCCGTGTTGTAAGCGAAGGTCACGTACGGAAGGACGGCGTCCCACGCCTTGTGCTCAACGTCGACGTACATGGCCAGCATGTCGGCGATGGTCTTATTTAGACGCTCGGTGAGGCCATTGGTCTGCGGGTGGTAGGCGGTGGTGCGGCGGTGGCTCGTCTCGCTGTATTTAAGATCGCCTGAGTTAGGTCCGCAGTAAAGGCGGTACCTCTGTCTGTGATGAGGACCTCTGGGGCGCCATGACGCAAGATGATGTTCTCCACGAAGAACTTGGCTACCTCGGCGGCACTGCCTTTGGGCAAGGCCTTGTCTCGGCGTAGCGGGTGAGGTAGTCAGTTGCTACGACGATCCACTTGTTGCCGGAAGTCGACGTCGGGAACGGCCCCAGTAGGTCCATCCCGATTTGCTGGAACGGCCGGTGAGGTGGTTCGATTGGCTGCAGAAGTCCCGCTGGCCTAGTCGGTGGTGTCTTCCGTCGCTGGAAATCTCGGCAAGTCTTAACGTAGTGGGCGACGTCGGCAGGAAGGCGTGGCCAGTAGTATTTTTCCTGTATCCCTCGCGAGCGTGCGGGAAAAGCCGAGGTGGCCAGCCGTCGGTCGTCGTGCAGGGCCTGCAGAACCTCTGGTCGCAGTGCCGAAGGTACAACGATGAGTAGTCAGCCCGGGCCGGAGAGAAGTTCTTCTTTACGAGGACGTCGTTTTTCAAGAGAAATGACGCCAATCCCCTCCTGAATACTTTTGGAACAACGGCGGTCCTGCCCTTGAGGTATTCCACAAGGCCCCGGAGTTCCGGGTCGGCTTGCTGTCGTTCAGCGAAGTCGTCGGCACTTATGGTTCCCAAGAAGCAGTCATCATCGTGGTCGTCCTGCGGCGGTGCGTCGACGGGGGCACGAGACAAGCAGTCGGCGTCGGAGTGTTTTCTTCCGGACTTGTAAACGACGGTAATGTCGAATTCTTGGAGTCTTAGGCTCCACCGTGCGAGGCGACCTGAAGGGTCCTTCAAGTTGGCTAGCCAACACAAGGCGTGGTGGTCGCTCACAACTTTGAAGGGCCGCCGTAGATGTAGGGGCGAAAACTTCGATGTAGCCCAGATGATGGCCAGACACTCCTTTTCTGTGGTGGAATAGTTGATTTCTGCCTTTGATAGCGACCCGGCTAGCATAACTGATGACCCTTTCCAATCCGTCGGTCTTCTGCACAAGGACGGCGCCGAGTCCTACGCTGCTTGCGTCGGTGTGGATTTCCGTATCGGCGTGCTCGTCGAAATGCGCAAGTATCGGAGGCGTCCTGCAGGCGTCGTTTCAATTCTTGAAATGCCTGAACTTGCGATGTTTCCCACCTGAATTCGACGTCGGCCTTCGTGAGTTGCGTCTGTGGCTCGGCGATCCGTGAAATTCCTTGACGAAACGTCTGTAATAGGCGCACAAGTCCGCGAAGAGTTCTTCCTTCACTCCCCGCATCAGGAAGCGAACTTTCTTTTCTTCGGACATGGCTGGATCGGCATGGCGAAATAGTGCTAGTCATTTCTTCGGTGTACAGTCCGACGTTCTCATTGGGGAGCTGTACACGGGTCTCGAGAAGGGTTCAGCCCTTTCTTTCCGGATGACGCTCGTGAAGGTGTTGAGAAATCCGGTGCGGAAGAGGGTCCCATGATGTTAGCGTGGACTCTCGATTCTCGAACCAGGTCCTTGCGCCATCTTCAGGGCGAAGTAGACATGGCGTAGCTTCTCGTCGCAGTCCCAGTTGTTGACGTGGAGACCCGGTCGTATGCCTCCAGCCAGCTTTCTGGATCCTCGCATGGTGATCCGCGGAATGTCGGCGGCTCCCTCGGTTGATGCATGACGACCGTTGTAGGCGCCACAGCGGTTGTCATTGTGGCTGTTGTCGTCTTCCGTTGTGATCCTGGTCTTGTCCGGTAGGGGTCCGTATTGTGGGGGTAGTCCTTCCAGTCTGCGGCTGGCTCGACTGCGCTGATGGTGTCGGTGTCTTCATTCGCGACGTGGGCTGGGTTCAAGGCTTGTCGGGGGCGTCCGGAACATGAACGAGCAGCACCTCCACCAGATGTCACGTGGTCGTGACGTCGACGAAGAAAGCAGTCGGCGCTTGCAGAATGAAACTGTTTATTTGGCCGAACTTGGTGGCCGGGAAAAATGAGAACTAGAACTACAGCAATACACGCTGTACAATGATAGCGGCGAACAGGGCGTCGTCCGTCGATCAACTGACAAGCGGTCAAGTGCGTCGGTTTTTATACAGGTGCTATGGAACTTTCCAGCGATATCGCTGGTGGCGGCGTTATCTCTCGATAAAGCTGGAACATTCGCGTGCGGCGCGAAATCTTGACAAAACGATCTACTACAATCGAGAAGTCTCTCGAACACTGCTTCGCGGGCAGCGTCGAGCGTTGATAACCGCCCTTGCAGGTCAAACCCAAAAAACATCAAAATAGGACAAGAAGTGGGCGTGGCAATATGTATGAAGGTACAGTGCTTATGTACCTTAATATGCTATTTCAGGAGACGGGCAGAGTGCGCAATGCAAAATTGTTGCCGAAAAGTCTTTTCACTTCCTGACAATCTGTGCTTCGGTGGGTTCTCACAGTTGCATGGCGGGAGAAAGATGTCCAGGGTAGTTGACTGCATCCAAGGTAGATGCTGCAAAATGAGAGCGCACGGTCTTGTCACATGTCAATGTGCGCAAATTGACACGATGACGAAGGATTAAAACAAACAAATGAAGTTGGAGAAAAGAATAAATCGCAAACAAAGTTGTCCTTTATGCTCATTCCATCATGTGACAATGTGATAACCGTGGCCTTTTGTTCTAATGTATATTCCCTGAAAGCATCATGCCTCATTCATGCTTTATCGCAGGCAAGAAAATTATATCGTGCAAACAACTTTATCAGGGCGCACTCCTGGGTCGATTGACTGGTCGTATGAAGCATGAGTGATATTCACAGAAGTTCCAAAACATGCATCACAGATCATTGCTATCCGAGTTTAACTTAAATTCGAAGCATTTGTTAAACACTTCTACGACTTTGAACGGATCTATCTACCTATCTGTCTAGCCGCCTACGACTCATAGCTCGTGTGGGTGTTTCGTTAATGGGATGTATGCCAAAATTCGTGTGGCATGACACGACTGCATGAAGAACATGAATGATGGGTCTTAACTTGAAAATCATGATATGCATTTCATTAACGACATGATTTACACGTCACTCTCTTGGTTCTCTTGCGACTGTTTCGTTAACTTGATATTTACCAAAATACGTATGGCGTCACAAGAGTGTATGACATACATAAAAGACAGTTTCTAACGTACAAATCATGACACGCTTGTCATGTATGGCGTTATTTTGACAACATGGTCTCGGGGGCGCTAGTGGCCGTTTCGCCTGCTTCATATACACCAAAATTGGTATTGTGCAGTGTGACTGTACGTCCGACATAAATGACAGCTGGCAACATGAAAATAATGACATGCATGTCATGTACACACGCCACGCTCATGGTGCGCTCGCGGCCGGTTCGATAGCTTGACATTCACCTAAATTGATATAGCGTGACGTGATTTGGCGACGAACATCAATGACATATAGTAACATGAAAATAACGACATGTATGTCATTTACGGCATGGAGCCTGGTGCACTCGCGTCCGGTTCTCTAACTTGATATTATCATACCAAGATTGGTATAGCGTGACGTGACTGTATGACGTACATAAATGACAGCTGGTAGCATGGAAACAATGAATGACATGCGTGTAATGTACGGCATGGGTTACATGCCACGCTCATGGTGCGCTGGCGGACATTTCGCAAGCTTGACATACCGATTTTCTTTGCTTTCTCTTTTTTTGCTTTTCATTGCACTTTTCAAGCGACGCAATGTGCAGAAGGTCATCTACAGGTGCATAAGCGACGATAAGGGCTCGCAAAGAGAGAGAACATCAGTATTACTTCCCATTTTTGTTCCTGACTGTGCCGAGCACGCAGGGTGCCCATCATCTGCTTGGTAATGCACAGCGGAACGCTCGCTTGAGTCGACAGGCCGTCGCGATTATCGCACTCGCAGCGCAGAATGTCGCACTGTCGTCAAACCACGCATATCACATCCAGCGGCGAGAACACAGTGAGGCTGCGGGCACAAAACGCGCACACACGACCGACACAGCTGATCACCTGACAAGTGACGTTCACAAGGCCTAGCCGGCCTAGCTACGACGATCGCGCCACCGCGGGAACGACTCCCTCCTCACGTTTCTTTCTTTTTTTGTGTTTTTTTTTCTTCGCGCGCGCATGCGGCGCGAAGCTTTGTGCCATTTCACTTCGGTAGCGCCTCGTCTGGCTTGCTTTTGACCTGGCGGAGGCGGGCCGCAGTAGGCTGCAGCCGCCAAGGCCAAAGGGCTTCCTCGCTTCCTCTCCAGCCGTTCGGAGGGTCGTGTATATCTCTTTCTCTGGGCTATCTGTGCAAGGGATTTTTAGTGCGCTGAAGCATGCCGCCTCTTTCTTTTCTTTCCCCCGCACAGCTGCATACATGCCCGCCAATACTGAAGGCATTGTGGAAAGCCTCGGAAAAAAAAAAAAGAGAAAACATGCCAGAGGAAATGAGATGGGAGTTTTTCGTGTCTCTAACTCCATTCGACGAAGAGCGTCAGATAGTGAATTTACCTCCTTTCTTCCACATAATTTCTTAACGAAGTAAAATTGAGGACGCAGAACTTTATTACACCCAGCTCATTACACCCTAAGGTAGTACTGTCCAGATGAAGGTGGTATTAAGGAGGATTGTAGCCCTTAAAACGCCTAATTCGGCTAGTTTGCGTTTGCAGTGTAAGACAATACGAGCACATTCGCAACTTTAATTGCAGTAGACGCGCTAGAAGAGCTTACAACGGCCACTGTCCCGCGCACAGACGTTCCTTCACTCACAGAACGGTTGAGGTCTCCACTGAGAAGCGAAATACGGCAAACGAACGAGAAGGTGATGCGATTGGAGCCTCATAACGCTATCGAGTCGCACTCTTAAAGACGAAGCTTAAGCGGCCTCGAAGTGTTTTTAGTCGGCAAAGCCCTGTCACATGGAAAAAGAAAAGCAAGTACGTGTGTCACTATGAAGATGGAAGGGCAACGCGTGAATAACGCAGCGCGAACAGGTATCTGAAATGCTGCGGTAGTGCGTGATGCAAGAAAAAGCTGCAAATTTAAATACCTACTCAATCGCCAATTTACTACTTCAGTTGGAATTGGTTATTTAGTTCAGGAAATGTATACAGAGAGAGAGAAGTGAAAGGAAATCTTTTACCGAGGGTCAATTTGTAACTGTCTAGCTCGAGCAGCTTACACTTGAATGGCGGTCATCAGTTAATGAGGGACGACCAGAGGGCAGGGAGAGAGCGAGAGGACTGAAGGGGACTATTTAAATATGTACGCAGACGGACATAGTCATTCTCTTGGTCAGGCGTCGAAACGTCATAGAGTTCCCTAGCCACGTCACACTTCTCGTCTGCAATGCATTAAAGCCGGAAGCAACGCTGACACGGAGATTATTGTGTAGCGCAAACGGAGCGCTGCCACCGCCTGAAGTAACTCTGCGCTTAAACAACGGAAAAATGTGGGAGTAAGCAGAATACATAGCGCAGATGCGAACACAGGGCAAGAAAACGAGGGGACGTCCTGTCGCTTTCTTGTCCTGGGGTCGTTTCTGCGCTTTGTAGTGCGTTTGGCGATGACCAACCAACACGTCGAAACCCTATCCCTTTTGAGATCAAGAAGGCGGAACTGGCGCCGTCATAGTCATGTGGGTTTTCGGATTTCAGGAGAAGGTAAGGGCGTATGATGCTGGCGGACTTCCTTACTTGTTACTGGAACAAGTCCGTATCTGCTTGCCTCAAATCACTTGCTCTTCTATGATTGCTTCGGAGCATTTTCTTGCTTTTGCGTCACTACCTAATAAACCAATTATTAAAATTATCGCAGCAAAACCCTCCAACTAGGGCGTTTAATAGGTTTTGTTATACAGCCATAATTTCCGACAACGTCCTTGTGAAGGCCCTCTAAGCAGATAAGTATGATAACGGTAGGGCTTAAACTTCATCTGAAATTGCAATGAGTACGCGAAGGAAGAGCACGAATGAGGCAACACTATGAGGGTAATCTCGGCTTCTACAGGACACATTCTCGAATGCGAACTACTTGTGCTGCCGAACGAAACAACCGACCCAAAATATAACTCATACATCTCTCACATCTCAGTCAATCAACGCACGTACACTGATTGTTGCCACGGTTTTCGGTTCTGGCTTTGTTACCTTTCTTATAATTTCTGTCTGCGGCTTACCCCGAAGCGTAAAACAGAACATCGTTCGCGTAAAATTAACAAATTCACGTATACTGACGGCATTGTTAAGTAATTACTAAAGGTAAAAACAATCTGAGTAGATGATATTTTGAAAGGTATAACTGCATTCATGTTCCGCTGATAGGACTTCGTCCAACACATTCCTTATGCGGATTAAAGAAATATAAAACTTAAATAACCAAGATATTAAATAGAGACTCGCTATCCCGTACCAATAACTGCAACGCGACTGCCATGAGACGCCGACAAGGAAGCTGAACTCTAAAGCGACCGTTTTCTTCAGCTACTTCACTTATTTTCAATAGACGTCGGAGGATCTAGAAGAATAATAAGAAAGGCAGTGAGGTCATCGAGAGGTAGGTCTGATTGCCTTCTTTTTAAGCGGAAAGGGGGGGGGGGGGGCGACTGGTTTCAATTCCCAGTGCCGCCGGGAACCCACTGGCTTATCTATGTGGACAAAGGTACCCTGACCTGGCGCTCGGTGATGCGCGCACTCACATCTGGAGAAGGTGGCCTCTCTTTTCCGCTCTATTCTATAGTTTTCTATATTAGATACACCCTAATGAAAACAACAGATATTAAAGCTAAAGAAGGTATGGGGGACATTATTTGTAGGTCTGAACTGCAGTATAGTAATTATGATATAAATAGAAAAGGAATTAAAGTGGATGAAAAATCAACTTGCCGCAGGTAGAGACCGAACCTACAGCCTTCAGAAAACGCGCCCAATGCTCTGCCAATTGAGCTACAGCGGCGGTCGCTTTCCCATCCACTTTATTGGGTATTTATGTTTTTGTGTAATCCTGGGCGTGCTATAGCCAGAGCCGCTGGCAGTCATGACGGCTAGTGGGGAGCACTCATCTTTTGCCTATTACGCGCGGGAAGCTGACCAATAAGCCCTCGCATACTACCTAAGGCATCAAGACTGCCGGAACGAGACCCTCACTATGAATAAACGAAACGAGCCCTCGATCAATCCAGCCTGTTTCGTTCATACTTTCTATTGGCCTCGAGATCGAACAGAGTTGGCACGTAGCGGCGAGCAGACGAAACCGCGTAGTGTGGATGGCTCCTTACGTCGTCTGCTAGCCACAAGGTGTTACACGCATGCACGTCCTCAGAGGGCAGGTTATTCCGTTGTGTTAGCAAAGTCTCAAATGCTAGTACGTGTGCCAACACGATATACCTAAGCATTTCGCCTTCCGAGGCTTATTTCCACTCTAATAAATGAGAGCATGCACATGTCACCATGGCGTTAGGGGTAATCATCGCACCGCCAATTCGCCGAAATCATTTCAATGTGGGTGCCCCTTTCTCGTTCAAGCACATCACATGGTGCATTTTGCGTCGTCCTAAACAAAAGAAGTCTGAAATGTCGAGCTGTGCATGCGGAATTTCAGCGACACCATCTCGTGAAGTGTTAGCGATTTGAAAATCCTTGTGATACCGCAAAGCATGAACTAGCTCCTGCAAAGGCCACTTAGCGGCAAAAAAGACCTCAAGCCAAGTACTTCCATAGCGGCACACGTCTTGTTAGGAGCATCATTTCGTGACTGTCGTTTAGCGGTCACGCGACGAGTTTTAGCTGTGCCTAAGATGTCATTTTATATTGTACGGTCCTTATACCACTGCAAAGAAATATTTATCTTCGCCAGTGAAATCTGGCGCTTTTCTCTGCTGAAATGAACAGAAAATGGAATACAGTATTACACGAGGATTATGCATGAGACGGAGAGACAGAAAGATAGAGATGAAAAAAGGAAGGCCGGGAGGTTAACCAGATATTAGCATCTGGCTTGATTCCCAGCTCTGGGGTGGGGAAATAAGGGCAAGAAAGGGGGTGTAAATCATGAAATTGAGTTGGCGATGTCTATTATAGCTTGGGATAAATTGTTATACAAAATTACCTGCTTACTTAAATTAGGGTACGCTTTAAAGAACTCCAGGTGATCAAATTTAATCACGACGGCGTCCCTCACAATCATATCGTGGTTTTGACACAAACCTCACCTTTTTATATATATGCATATTGTAACTTGAGCTTCTGTGTGAAGTTGTTATAGAATGAAGGAAGGAAGCAGACATTATTTCTTGAAGAAAATAATACTTTCGTCAGACAGAAAAACCGAAGGAGTGGTGCGCCTTTGTCCTGTAAGTAATCATAGAAAGGAACCTTCGTACTGAGCTTTTCATGTATCTTTTTATACTGCTACTGGAATAAGAACAAGCGTGTGTGAAATATCTTCATAGCGCTAATGATTTGTCAGCGCCATAGTTTGGCTGACTAAGCCTAATAAATGTGCTATATTTGGGGATAATTAAAAAAATCATTCATGTAAATAGCAAACCAGCGTGCTCATAGTTCTACTTCAACTCGATCATTACGCAGAAATACAGCCTTTACTTTTTTTTAGTGGCCGCTCGAACAAGAAATAAATACTTACTTGGTTCAGTCGCGCAACACCATTGCTATTGTAGAATAGGCAAACACAAGCTAAACACGCACAAGTAAAACAAGGAAAAACTACGAGCACAGTGCGAAAACACACGACTGTCACCGAAGGCCAGCACCCAATTGATAGGCAGATTGCGCTCTTCTTACACATAACAGGAACGTTAGGTCAGCTTCGCGCATTAATGTGGCAATGGATGGCGTATACATATCACCATTAAGCTGCAGTCCACGAGCTTTATTCGCCGGCAATCGGCTCGAACCGCTCACAGCGAAGCGCCGCTGTGCACTTTTGGATAAGTGCTACTGACCCCCTATCCACACAACGCGGCGACGGTGCTGCCACTTGTAGCCCGATCTCGCGGCAAATAGCGACATAGCTTTCGATAATTTCGCCTGCAGATCAACTACTTAAGGAGGAAGAAGTGCGCTCATAATTGCAACGCAAACAGTCACAAGCTTATGTTTGCTGCTGTGGCTCTGCAGTGAGGCTGTTGCGTCGTCCAGTTTGTGTCCGTGCCTTTGGCATTTTATGCTACGATATATATGTAGCGTTCTTAAAAGGGCCTTGCAACACCTTTTGAGCATGGTCAGAAAACGCTGCCGATCGGTAGTCGAGGCACCTGAGAACATGTGGACCAAACATTATAGCACAGCACGCGGCCTGGAATTTACAATCAATTTTCAAAGTCAGCTCGAAAACGTTCGCTCTTCTCTCGACAAATGATGCCAGAAACCCAAATGACCGCGCTATAAACCCATATTCCATTGCCATCGGCTGACTTGAGCATCGTGAGCTGCAGAGTTACCGCGGCCGCCGCAGGATGGCGTGACGTGCCCGCTTGCTCGCTAGCGGTAACACTGAAAGTAAGCCACGCACAAAGAAAGTACTCAAGGTCATGACTCGCGCGTGACGTAACGTCTTTCCCACGTGTCATCCCTTCCTGCCTATCTTCCAGCGCGCCCGCTGGGACGAGAGACGAGAGAAAGCGCTGACAGCGCGTGACAAATCCCTGTAACTCCGCTCGTAGTGGACGGACTCTAAAAACTTTTGCTGCAGTCAATTCTTGAGGCAATAAACTCCTTTGATGAAGCCATTCGATGATTACTTGGAAAACTGTTGGAGGGCCCCTTTAATAGATATTTAGTTTAAAGCGGTAAACTATAACGACCGCGTCATACTGCACATGGTGGCCCCGAAACTTGCCCAAACTGCCACGTTGGCTCTTGGTTCATCAACTACGTAACACATAACATTTAAAACAATTTCTCTGGAGCTGTGACAGTCTTACTGAGGCTGGAAAAACTAAATAAAATTTTCGTAGTGCGCGACCAGATTCCATAATTGCAGACACGCCAATACAACTTCCCTGAAACCGCTGCGGGTCGTCTCTTTTTGTTCAGTATACCGAGGTCTGCAATATCTCTCGAAATCTCTGCGGCTTCCGGGAATACGAAGACCGCTAGGGAACGATCGATGTTATTCAGAAAACCCGTACGTGTACTTTATTCGCCTATATTCTAGAGCCCGAAGTAAAAAAAAACAATAGTAGTCAATTAGGTGCAAAGCCGCTGATTTTTGGTCTCGGAGGACGAGGCGTGCGTGGGAAGCGGACAGGCACCGCACTGTACGGTAAGGCGAGATATAGGTATGCTGCTCCTCGTCGAAGTCATCATCAGCGGTATACCGTGCGACAGGGACGTGAGCTGATATCTAAGCATGTCCGTCTTCCTTGTCAGCATCTCTCTCCCTCGATCTGTCTCATAGCTCTCGTTTGCTTCATCCGAAGTTAGACATCGAAGCTATGTACGCGCTCACCAGAGTCTGTATTTTCGAGGAACTGCCGTAATGATTCACTGATATGTACTGGGAGCATTGGTATCTTATCGTGGATAGGCTTTCAGTGCAAGCACCACATCATGAAAAAGAACGCGTAGACACCACGATGGGGCGCCAATGCAAGTATCGCTTTCCGAGCTTGTATTCACAACAGACCGTTGACACTAGAAGCAATTCTCCAATGCCATGCTGATAAGTCATCGGGAATTCAAGCAAACAAGGCATTGCTCAAATTCCTAAGGACAACAGACTTACACGAGCGGCTGTAGACTTTTTAATGATGCCACATACCGCACAAGGCTGCCGCTCTGCGCTGTGAAGTTATGTGTGTGCGTGTATGTTCCCCTCTCTTTCTCTCTTTCTTTACTCTTCTTTCAATCTCCCCCATCCCTTCCCCCTGTACAGGGTAGCATACCGGTTATGCCAAACTGGTTAACATCCCTGTCTTTCCTCTCTCCCGTATTCCTTCCTTCCGAGCTTGTGAGGTAACGGCTCGTGTCAAGTACTTTTGTGACCGAAAATGTTCTTGAATCTGGATAATCCAACCTCGTGCCAAGCAGAAGGTAATGGCCGTCATGTAGCGAAGACAGGGACTAGTGCTTGAAGCTCTAGCGGGCGTATATTCAGTTAACTGTGTTCAGAAAACTCATTGCAGCAGAAAGTGTTTGCCTGGCACATACGCCGCACAGCTTATTTGTGATAAACAAACGTTGTACGGAAATGAGTGGCAAATCCGGATCTTTATGCTGACTGCAGAAACGTTAGACACAAAGGCTGGCCGTCCAGTCATGCGTTCGATTTCCACTCGAACTGAAGATTTTTGTTATTTATTCATTTGCATCTATCTGGAATTTTCGCTCACGGGCAACGCTGATTTTTCACTCACAACCAAGGACGCTGAGGCCGACGACGGAATTTCTGCTAAACCAGCTCCTTAACGCTATCGCGCGTTAACAAGGCACGTGTGCTGCTTGTACTGCGCTGCGCGCAAGTCCCTTAAGAGAGTACCGCAGCGGTGGTCGAGTGATCGGAGCGTCTGCCTCAAATGCGGGAGGTACTGGGTTCGATTCCCAGTGACGACCGGCACCCGACGGTTTTTCTAATCGGCAGATAAATGCCCCGGCCCGGCCCGGTGCTCGGCGGTGCGGGCGCTCATTTCTCGCGAAGGTAGCCTTTGATTTCCGCTCTCTTCTTTTCACATCCCTTTGTCCTGCCCCACCGACCCTGCGCCGTGCTCCCTTACGGGTTGTATAAATACGCGTTTCTCCTATCCTCAAACCGCCACTACGTCATCGAAGAGAGGGGACGACAGCTATCTGTGTTATGAAGAAAATGGAGGTAGCCCATGTTCGAGTAGAGAAGCGGCCATGTAATGCGTAACCGTTGGTCTATTCCGTACAATAACAAAATCGATGCCGAGAGGGGAAACGTAGTCGGTGAGGACACATAAATATAGGCACACATCGTGATGAAATTCAGTTAAAGTTTAACGTTGCGCTTGTTCGCGCGCGATACTCAATGTTGGCGAGACAGACAAGAGCGAAGTTCAGGGGAAGATGGAGGCTTGAAGTGATGAAAAAAGCTCTCTTTAATATCATGAACATAAATCCTGTGCACTTTTTCTTTTTACCATTTTCGCTGACGATCAGTTGCTCATATTCGTTCAACTAAGCGAACAGAGTCTTTGAAGTTTCACTTAATTTGTCACAGGCAGGACACTTGCGTCGGAAACGTTAGTGTGTGCGTGTTGCGTTGACCCAGATTCACTCAGCCTTTGTGTTGCTTATATTCATGCAAACGTAGAGACAGTGATGTAGTTACCCCGCAACACTGAAGGATGGCATCGTCATTAGAAGTTTTCCCATGCGAGGAAAGAGAGGTCGCACAAGCATAAGGTTTTGAATGTAGCGTGCCATCTCATGATTAATAAACGTGGGCTGTTCATTCCGGCTCAGTGAAATGGCTGGATTTCTTCGCAGCATTTCTTTATTCAGTCCATCAACTTTTTCTCCAGGAGTCTCGCCGGAAAATGCATCGTGTCGCTCAGTTATAAGTAAACAGAAATTTTTGGTCGATGCAATGACACCGTGTGCTCAATTACGCTTACATATTGATCTAGGCGAACATTTACAGGTGTCCTGCGGCGTAAGTCTTCCCCGGGCATCGTCGGAGTTTGCGGGTGTCAAAATGCTTTCTTGGGCAAGCATAGGAAACAGCAAGGATATGGCAGCGAGGCACGGAACTTGCTGTGACAATTCTTAAGCGCCCAGTTCTGAGTAAGTTTTGTTTTGTGGAGTACAGTTATTTGAATACAATAATTCTGCGTCATAATAAAGATGCTTTCTTGAACAGCCATCGTGCGCTTCAGCTAAGACGAGCTTATTTTCGGTTCACAGATTTATGCAACAATATCGCCGGCCGTCGTGGTGCAGTGTTTATAGTGTTTTGCTGCTGAGCACGGGTAAGCGGGTTCGACTCCTAGCCGTGGTTGCGACATTTAGATGAGAGCGAAACGCGAAAACGCTTGCATACTTGGAGTTAGGTGCCCAGAACAGAAAGAAGTGATCAAGGTTAATGCATATATTCCTTATTACAGGTACCGTGTTGCTACAGGATGTGAAACCTGGTGAATAACTAACGTCAAATACATTTGGTTCAAAGTTCCGCTCGGCCTTTTCGTTCCTTATCTCTCGGATAAAACATTCCGTTGTTTCCAAGTATTCAGCGGTGTTGCTTCGTTTTGCGTCTTGTACGTAACTTAAGGTTTACCACAGCGCGACCGTTGCCCACAAGTAAGCCTTCGATGAAATATCAGTCTTTTTTTAATTTATTCGGCGGTGGCGGCTCAGCGCCTGAACAGATGCGCCCGAGAACAAAATTAGAAGCGTTGAATCCTCCCATTCCGTATTATTGTGAACATGTTGATAACTTCAGGCGAGTCCTGAAAAAAAAATACAGTGCGCTAGACAACGGGGTTGGTTAGTGCGTTTATACGGTGATGTGAATGCACATAATACGGGAATCGTTCTCATTCTTCCATGTTCGAAAAAAAAAAAAAAACTTTGCATAGTTGCCACATCAAGCGATTCTTATTCAGCGTGTTCACGCGCAGTGTGTATAGCCAATTCATTGCTGTATCGATTATGAGGGCGAGGCAAATCAAAATATCTATGCCCTCAGATATATATATATATATATATATATATATATATATATATATATATATATATATATATATATATATATATATATATATATAGTTTTATGCAAGGATTATTAATACGATGCTTCCAAGGAGATGCTCCTCAGGGAAACCTAAATATTATTGGTGTGAGAGCAATGCGTTCTATAACCGCAATTTGTCTCAAAAATAAGGTTTGTGGTTTAGCAGTTACATTTTATGTTAGTGTTGAGATTGGAAAAGGCTTTATTGTGTAGCGTGAGCTAAGTTTTATGACTCACATATTTTACTGAAGGGTTGCTTTAATATTCAGTGTTAGTTCCAAGAGCAAGTGAAATGGCCCCTCCAACTTTTCCGGCCGCTAGCATGCTCTTTCATCTACTCTGGCGGTCTATATGCACCGCATTCGTATCGGAACATTCCCGATTTCGTTGTTCTTATTACGAGGAGGCTTTTTGTTTCTGTATTGCTGGCCAACAGTGCATGCAGGTTTTAAAATTTCTCGCGTAGCCCACGAGTTGCAAGAATCCGTCCTGGCCGACCGATTCTTGCAGCTCACCGTCCAACGTACACTACAAGAAATTATTGAATAATTCGGCATATCCCGAAGCCTGAACCATTAAGAGCTAATTTTCACGTCTACAGCTTTATTCGCGAGTGGAAGCAATGGCCGTGCATAAGGACCAGACGACCAATCTGCATTGTCAAAGTGCGCTGTTGAAGGAGATACTTAAATGCCGCGCTCAGCACGACGGCGCCGACTGACAGTACGGACTCGCCAACCTTTTGATGCCGATGAAGCTGTTGTAAACAGGGAGTGAATGCATCGTGCCTCTATTTTTATCGTATTTCCATCGTGGAGGTACGGGCTTCCTCAGAGCGTGCAGGAGAGAGAGATAATAATCTTTAATGAAAATCTCGGAGAGGTTAGGCTGGTTTGTCGCCTGACTTGCTACTCCCGGTGTCGGGTGATGACTATGGTATATACAATGAATCACATGCACACACACGGTACGTACAGTCGCAGACGCATTAAGTCACATACACAAAAGAGTCATTCACAAACTTTGGTTTAGTCCAGTGTTCCTCAAGAACACCAGCAGGGCTTTGGTGTTGCGCATTGCGCAACCGCTGTCTTGCCACGGGCCGAGAAGCTGCCGCAGTTCCAAGCGCAAGAAAGAGTTATGCGCGACATTCCCTCTTTGAGCATGTGTATACAATTCTATCTCTAGGTGAGAATGCTTCGGACATTCTGGCTATACATATATAAGCGTACCCGCTCTCACCCTGACGCAATCAGACGATGCATGCCTGTTTATACCACAAAATGCAGTGATATGTTCAGGCCTGGTCTAGAGCACGAAAGGCCGAAGTTGCATAATCGCTGGAACCGTATACGCTATTGTGGTTGGGAAACTGATCGTCTGCTTCAAGGATACAAGGCACGGGTCTTCTGTAAGATCAACAGGGGTAGCGATGTGAGCTTGTTTGGAGTAACTTGACGAAGGGGAGTTGAACGCTAAGATACACAAGAACAAAATGAGGGCCCACAGTCACCTGTGTGTCCATCGTGCCTTCTTTTGTGCCTATATGTCTACTTGCGCTGAACTTCACTTAGTCGGGCGTGAGACCCTCACATGAAAAAGAACTTAGATATAAACGGGAAGTAATGCGATATAAACGAGAAGTACAGGAAAGGAAGTAGCAAGACAGGAAAGCGCGCACCGGCAGCCCGCATCTGTTGCTATACTGCTTCCGCCGCCGGCACGCTTGACGTCACGGCGGTCGACGTGCAGCTTTGTGCGCAGCCGCCGCACGCTCACAGTCCTCTAAAGTACAGCCGTCTGTACAAAAATACGTGACGTAAACACTGTTTGTGGGAACGGTGGCGTCTTCGGAGTCAAACTACGGTGCTTTCGTCACTTTTTCGTATTTTTACAGCGGACCTGTACTTACATGGAACCTATTCGTATATATACAGCGAAGCTATATAAGGCCAGGTTCTGGCAAATTTCGTCCGTAGACAAAAGGCGCGTAGAACGATTCTCGGCGCACCTCGCCACATGTTCCGCTCGGGCCCTCACCGCCACCGATGCCTTTTCAAAAGTGTCGCGATACTTGACGACGGCACCTACCGCCAATCGTTGTGCCCCTTTGTCTCGTGACGCAGAGGTCGCGCTAGCGCTGTTGTCGGCAGTTGCCCTTTGGACTCTACGGGGCGGACGCGTGTCGTTCGCTCGAGGAAAAACAGCGGGCATTGAAGGAGTGCCAACACGCACAGAAGCGCGAATGGGCGCGAAAAAGATGCGAAGCCGCCGCCGCAGAACATGCAGCCGCAGGCGCTGGCTTCGTTTGCTTCCACCTACACAGTAGTGGAAGCGTCTAAATTTTTTCTGCAATGTCAATTTAAGCATTTTTTTTTTTTTTGCGCAAGTTGGTCGGCTGTTACTGCGCAGTGCAGAAAGGAGCTTACCATCGCCTCTACACTTGCGCGCGAGTCCTATACATTACATACAAGCAGGACGTATTGGCTGTTAATCTGTAAAATTGACCAAAATATTCTGGTAGCTGAAGAGGCCGCACTTGTCTTCGAGTGAAATAATTAGCGAAGTGTTTATTCTTCTCGTGTTAAGGAATTCCTCAGAAGTACAGGGCACCATTTCTGAATGCGGCCGATTTGAAAAAGCCAGACGTCGTCGCATCGCTTCACAAAAGTGGCGATCTACATCTTTGAAGCAATCATTTCTTCCCACGGCATGAGTCGATAAGAGCAATGATGAGCACCGGCTTGATCACTTTTACTGCGCTCCCAAAGAACACACGTGCCTTAAGCGTTACCAGGTTCTTGCTTTTCAAAAAAAAACATATAAAAATTACTTCTATCAGCATAGGCGTGCGCAGGGGGGGGGGGGGGGGCAAGGGGGCGAGAAGGGGGGGCGCAAAGTCAGCCCTATACATTGTAGGGGGGCGAGAAGAGGGGCGCAAAGGCAGCCGCATACATTGACATAATAGGGAGGGGGGCGCTGCGACGAACCTTCGCCCCCCCTGAAGGGGAACCCTGCGCACGCTTATGTCTATCAGGTTACCCCTCCACACTTTCGACAGTTATGAATTGAATGCACCATAGAGCTTGAAATCGTAATTAGGACTGCAGTAGTTTTCATGCGCTTTCGCTATCTTGGTGCACATATATCATTCTTACATATTACTTTCCCCACTTTTTTCCCTTTTCTCAGTGCAGTAAAGCCAACTGGACAGTTACTATGGTTAGCCTCTCTGTCTTCTTTCTTGATTAAGAAGACATTGCTGTTTTCCTGAAGCCGCGCCTAATCATACCCTACATTTCTAGAATTGCCCCCACGCCATTTCTTACATAAAACAACAACAACAACAACAACAACAACAACAAAAATCATTCCGTCAGAACTACAATGCGTTTGCTCGAATGTTTCGCTGACTGTGTTCTTGTCCACAGTTATAGCCGACGTTTGGAGCGAAGATCCTCCAGAGCATGTAGTCGCAATAAAGCCTTCGCTCTTAAAGAATGCCACGAAGAAAGCTGTGTTGAGTAGCCTGTCGGCGTTCTGTAACGTTACCTAACGTCGTGTTCAGATGGGACCAATTCAAGCCAAGATGATTTGATTCCACCATTTTGCCAACACAAAAAATATGGTCGCTGCCAATAACGAACCGCTGTTCTTGGCACAAACAGTCGTGTTTTGGCTGACGAAGCCAATAGCATAATACTTCCACGCTCCATTTGCACGTGCTGCTTAGGCACACGTTCGCGTTTTTTTAAGAAGTCCTTGAACGGGATTATCTCCTCTCTACAATCGACTCATCGCGGTACACTGCAGGCGATTAGGTCGTGATACACCGCAGTGCCTTATACGCGAGTAATTTTTCGTCCCTCTTAAGCGCCTAAGAAAGCCGGTGACTGTGGACGCAAAAGCAAAACGGTTGTAGTTGAAGGGTTGCCCCATTTGAGCTTGTCAACTACTGGAACTGCGATTCTCTTACGATGGACAAAATGGTGACGAAAGTGGGAGAGGGCTGGATTCAAATTATATAACATAAAATAACATATGTGGGTAACAAGTGGAGAAGAAGCAAGCTGTGACCACCTTCTAAGCGCATGGTCGCCTTCAGGCGTGGTCGACAAAAAAAAAATGCAATTTCGGTGCCGAATTTTGTGCTCTTACAAATCGCATCGCCTTCCACAGGTGCCCGTAGAATCGACCCTTATTTATTACTGCTGTGGTACTTGAGCTTGCAGTGTGAATAATTTTTAGTGTGGCCATTGTTTTAGCGTGGCTCGATACATACTTTTCATTTCGATATACCGATGTACTTTCGCCTAAACGTTCGCGACAGCTTCGAAGGAGATGGTTTCTTTTTATTGATCTCCTCTTAGTGAATAAATAGTTTCATCACCTTCTGCTTGTGGTGGTGACGTTGTGCAGAATTTTTTTTTCTACAAGGAATTTTACACGACAGGTTAACGCCTCGTTGTTTCTATGCAGTACTGATGCGTGGAGCAGTTCTGCAGACACGCTTTTCCCGAACGTTAACCACCGAATGGCTGCAGCTTCCAGATTACTTCTGCGAGAATATTGTTGCTATTTTCATTTTTTTCCCCGTTTCCGCATAATTAGTCGCCAGCGCGAACAAGCGCACTATGCCGGCCCAAATCTTGCAGCAAGCTAGAACTTGGAACAAGCGGGGTGCCACGCGTGCATGTGTCAAACACAAGTGAAATTACTAAATAATTGCGGAGTATCTTAAGCGCATTTTAGCAGAGGCTTTCGGAATCCCAAGAGTCACAACAGGAAAAAAGCAGCATCTGGAAGCAGAAAACGTGGCAAGCCGCAGAAACCATTTCAAGCCACATATGTTTGTTTTCAATAAGATGTGGTCAACATGCGAGCTACTTTTTTCTAGGAAATTAACGGGCGAAGCTTTAGTGCTAAAAGTTGGGAAATACCAATTTCACCTGACATCACACAATTCCTCTGTGTACATATCTTGCGTTATACTCTTTATAAAGGAAAATGAAGGAAAACAGGAGAGAATGGAAAGGCAGGGATGACAACCAGTTTATGATAACCGGTAAGCTGCCCTATGCTGGGGAAAGGGATGGGTAGAAGGGCCAAAATAGGCGCTAGTTAGTTGTGTGGTTCGCGCTCGTGCTGTGTGTGTGTGTGTGTGTGTGTGTGTGTGTGTGTGTGTGTGTGTGTGTGTGTGTGTGTGTGTGTGTGTGTGTGTGTGTGTGTGTGTGTGTGTGTGTGTGTGTGTGCGTGCGCGCGCGCGCGTCTTTCTTCGTATTCACACAGCGCGTCTTAACTGTCAATGAAAGGAACGGGGACGTTTGAAAGTTAGAAGAGTAAAAAAAGTGAAAAGAAGCTTCTGCTCCCTAACGTACCTTGTGAATTCGGCCGGCAAAAAGCTGTGTGCTTTCGGGCGATCAAGGTCGCAAAGCCTTTTGTTCCAAATCGTTCTTTGCCATTGTCCGGTGATATTTGGTAATCTAATACCAGTGTATCCAGCAGCGCGATTGGCTCGTGAGAACTATCTAGCGTAAGAGCGCTCTATTGTCTGCATCCTGCACATGTCACCAGCGAAGATAACCATGCGCACTTACGCAGACAAAGCGCACTTACGAACAAAACCATTTAGAAATTTGGCCACTCAATTCACAGAGCTTATTGTTCGTGTTTTATTTTGATGATTGGCCAGATGATTTATCTAATACCTGTATCTGTGTTGCTGAAACTTTCGGTGAGAATGAATGTTAGCGTAAGTGCTCTTTGTAAGTACGGGACCCTAAAGGCCGAATTGAGAAAGCCTTTCTTTCGTAAGGGTTCACCGTCATCGGTAAGTCGGCTTGGCTATTGACATTCCCAGCGTAATGATTTGCCAGCAAATTTCACTTGCAAAAAATTCTCGCGCAAGACGCTCCTGTAAACACAGGTTCTGATTCCCAGTTTTGCTTACCTACTGCCTCAGCACATCAGCTGTCGCTTAAGGCACTCAGTGGTTCGAGATAGCGCACAAGGTCTGTAAGTGACTGAGTGGGAAAACAGACCAGTAGCAACGAGGCAACTGCGGATCAGCTGTTGTATCGTTGTCTAGAATAGTGGTATCAAAAGTCTTTATTTAATATAACGTTGGGAAACAATATGCCCTCGAAGATCTGTACAAATCCGTGAAACTGGACTCGAACCCAACAGAGCATTGCTCAGTGTTTCAAATAGCCGTGCACTGCGAACGTTCTTTTGATCCTCGCAGAGTGCGCCCACACAGAACATTTTTTAAGATCACTGTTTACACTATTCCTAGCGTTGAGATGTATTTTACGCTTTCATCAGCAGTGGGAAACCTGTGCACAACCTATGTTATTTATCGAGTACATCAAACACAAAGGAGTATTGTATTTGAGGGACATTTCTTTGTCAACCCTCAGAGCAAACCCTGAATCTTTTGCAAGCTCTTTCGAAACATTTATACTTTTTTGTGAAGAGCATTCGAAGAATTTTGGAAAGTTTGTTTCTAGGTCGAGGGGCTCCTAAAATTTGTGCAGCAGAGCAGTTGAAAAGGCCCTGCTTACTCGTATGGTAGGCACGGCTGCCCAATCGTTTCATTGTTTCCCTTGAACTACCTCTTTACTGACATGATAAATAAGAAGATCATGACCCGAAAAGATGGTGACCAGCTTTTTCTTGTGAAGAACATATGTGCCACAGCCTCAAACGTAGTGCAGATTATTATTATTGTAGTTGTTGTTGTTGTTGTTGTTGTTGTTGTTGGTGGTGGTGGTGGTGGTGGTGGTGTTGTTGTTGTTGTCGTTGATGTTAGCACACCACACTTTTCGGCCCACACTAAGCACATTACTATGCGGGGTCTTCGTTCTGTCGGCTCTCTTTGCAGGCTATCGAGAGGTTTCAATTTTCCAAGGCCCTTTCCTAAATTGTACAGCGCATTGTTTCTTCCCCAACCTGAATATGCGTCTGTGATCTGGAATTGCACTTCAATATCCAGCAGTAACACCACTGAGCGGGTCCAGAAAAAGTTCCCAAGAATGTATAACCATCTCTTCGCTACAAGAGACCCTGGATCTCGTTCTAGCACGGCTGAATTATTGTCATTACCGTCACTTCACTGCCAACGATATCACGCTGATGTGGTGTTTCTTTTCAAGCTTATTCAGGTTATACCATAACCTGCCCTGATCTGCTCAGCTGTATTGTTTTTCAGATTCTGCGTAAGATAACCAGTCAGCGTAGACCTTTTCATGCACCCGCCCGCCTCTGCCAACGCTCAGGCCGTTCACAGGATACAAATTCTTTATAATGTTTATTGTCTAGATCTGGATATTTCTAGCTCACAGTCGTTGTTTACCACCGAACTTTGGACTTCTTTACCATAGTGTCACACGTTTTGCATATACTGTTCTCATTTGTCTTTTAGCCCGCCTTGCGCGTTGTTGTATGCGATTTTATTCATCAGTGTCCTTTTATGTTTCTCGCGTTGCGTCATTGTTCTCATGAACTTTCGTGTTTACATTTTTCTGGCTTCTTCTTCGTATTTTCTAGTGTAAACTGTCAATATTGTGCCGATGGTAGAATTAAACAGGGGGCAATTGGAACCTTCTCGAAGATTTCCTTGTCGATACTGAAACCAGGGCGAATAAGGAACAGCAATAGCTAAATTGGTTCATCAAGAAAGGCGTGATAGAACACAGGAGGAAATCATGGTTCAACTTGCAGTAAATTATCATCTCCCGCTTAGGCGACCAAACGATGGAGACGAGGGTATTGCATACTCGGGAGGGATGTGTGAGGAAATGGACCGCGACTTTACGGCGGGTGAAGTACGGGCGGCTCTTCACAGTCTCTATGGTAGATCGGCGGCTGGGCCTGATGGAATAACTAACAAGCTTCTGCAGAATCTGGATCACGAATAAATCACCTATCTAACGAAATATTTCAATGAACTTTGGAGAAAGGGATTCAGTCCGGAGGAGTGAAGGGTGGCTAACACTATCCTCATACCAGAGTCAGGAAAACAACTCAATCTGGACAGGATCCGTCCAATCTCACTAACATCGTGCTTAGGTAAAACTATAGAACAGGCTATCCTCAACCGACTCACGAGACACGTTGAACAAAACAACATCCTCCCACTCAACCAGATCGGTTTTCGCCCTGGGCTATCGACTCAGGACCCGTGCTCTCTTCGGATGCTGCACCTAGCTATTTTCCCGGACTGTTCCACAATACCTGACCGTGCAGCTAGCGAAAACCTCTACTTCTCACTTATAGAAAGCGAGGAGCGGCGAAAAGCGTCATATGCTTCTGAAGAGCCTCACCTGACCGCCGAAAGTAGGCAAAATTTATTGCGCGTAGACACAGGGAGTGCAGGACACGCTGATGCCGAATCAAGAGGCGCGCTATGTAAGAGATCGTGCATTGATTTCAACAGCGACTGGCCTCGTCCACGTGATGACCGCCCGTGATTGGACCCACGTTAGCGCTTCTTTTTTCCTCTTTATTTCTCTACCTAATTTTGTGTTATCTACCGCATTTGTCTTTTCTGTATATTATGCATTGTGTAACAATTTGTAAGTGCGCCTAAAAAAAACCTTGCTAGCTGTTGCTGGGCAGCATACCAACAATATGATTTATTAATTGATATAATATTACTAAGAAAGAACATGAATAGGCCGAAATAGTTCTATGTGGTACGCATCACTGCATCGGCTGGTATGGGCCCAAACAATGTAAATTTTATCATTGGAGCTCTGCGAAATTTATAACTGTTCCAAGATGTTAAGAGCATGCCCAAAGAAAGGAAGAAGAGTCTCGAGCTGATAATAAATGGACACGAGAGTTCTGCCTCTTGCACACCCTCTGTAATTGTGCACCTGTGCAGGGGGTGGGGGGTCAGTGATGCCGAGTTATTTATTGGTGGACAGCGCTTACAATCAGCGAGGCGGACTTCTGCGGAGTGTCGGGTGTAAATGTGAAGATCGTACCCGTCTGATCGACTCCTGCGCTGAGAAGTTCAATGAGCCGCCCATTTTTTCGCAGTCCGTTTATCTTTATGCAACCGTCAGGGGACAGCGCCGGGCATCAGCCGCCCTCTTCTGATGAAACTTCCAGTGTGGTGCTCTCAGACGATAATCTCGGAAGCGAATGATTCAAGCATCTAAGGGCAACATTGTCAGACGGCCTAAAATGTGTCCATGCCATTGTTATGAAAGCTTAAGACAATATCTGTGTACAAGCACTGATATTAATAATATGTTAACTGTGGCAATAACCCAACTCTTTAGCGTGCATGAAAAGCCCCTCGTGTCGTCTCTGCTTCTAAACTCGGTGCCCAAACGGGCGTCAGAACCTATCGGCTGATTTTGCTTGTCTGATGCTTTCATGTTTTGCAAGTACACTCTAAGAAAAAAAGAGAGTCAAAAGAGGGTCATGGAACCGTGACTCTCTTCGGGTGTCCATCTGACCCCTTTCGGAAGGTACAGGCAGAGAAAAAGCGTTCGCATTTGGGAAGGAGTCACTGGACCCTCCTGAAGCGCGTTTCGATTGGCTTCGGTCTACGGTAGAGCCGCCGTATACGCCATACATATCGCACGCTCGCCCTTTGGCGCCGTTGTGGCGCCTTGCTCGGCGATGCAGACGGGGTTGGCGCCGGGGTGGCGCGCCGTTCTCCTCTCTCAGTCGTCTCAGTCTCTCAGTCAGTCTCAGTCTCCTGGTATAGACGTCAGACTCTGCCCAGGCGGCGCTGCGAAAAACACCGCCACCAGCGCCCTCATCGTAGCCCTGGCACTAACTGGGTAGTGCACAGAGAGCCGTCCGCAAGCGAATGTGCACAGGCCGCAATATAACCCTCCTCTTTCGTTGGTGTCGAGGCGCGGTTTCCTGAAAATCAAGGACCTGGAAAGCTTCTTCCGCCAATCCACGCTTCAGAAACAAAGGAAGCTGATCAAAGCGAACTGCGAGTACAATGCAAAATTAGTTTTAGTTATTACCGCACGCTGCAACTCGCAAGTACAAGCGAGCATCACACGACACCGAGTTCGAGGCAAGCCCTCCGACATGCATTCTCTAGAGCCTAAATGCGTTAAAATCGGGTATATACGTATGCCACAGCGATAAAGTACCTACATACACGATCAATTTACTTAGCTATGCATCTTACGATCAGTGGTAGAAAACTCGGTTCATCAGGGACGAATGGCTCCGGCGATTTTCGCCTTTTCAGTTACATTCTCCCTTATTCATCTCTCGCTTTCTGTGCAATTGGAGTGTTTTATTACGCATCCTCAAATGGTCTCTTCATGGTCGTCTTCCGTTTGTATGTACTGCAAATGGGGATACGTGCGTGTCCACTTTCACGGGGTACAACCAAAGGCAAAACCGTGGCCTCCGAGATAGCTACGGCAACCGCGGAGGACACGGGCGAAACAAACCTGAAGGGGGTCGCGACCAACATTCTGTGATTTACTTGTATGACGCACGTGGTGCTGTTAGCTAGTTAGAACCAGAACTCTGAGCCTTCAAAACGTACGTCCGCGATGCTGTGTTGTGACGACCAACTCGTCGCGGTGTGCGTATCACGCGTCTCCAGTCTGCCTCTAGCTGCTCACTTCGTGTTACACGACAAGCACCGCGGTCAGAGCATCTACTGAGCTTCATAGTCAAGGTTACCACGGTTTTGCATCAGGGCTGCGCAAAACAACAGCAGAGCCACACATTCATGCCACCGGCTGTGGAGAACGCGGGTACTTCGCTTACCCAACACGCTCGCAACGGCCCGTATCCAGCGCTCTCGTCTTTCTTCTTCGTACGACAACTATGGAAATCGGTAAAACTGAACGTTGTTATTCAGTTTTTTACGTCCGTGGCAATTCACAACGCAACAGTGCGTATTTTGCGGAGTTTCTTCGTAGTGTACGGAGGGGTATCGTCTGCTGCTGTTTTCGCCGTCGTTCAGGCGAGTGATCCAGCGAGCACTTCACGACGGTTCGGTGGCGCGTCCGACTAACGGAGAGCAATTCACAGCTCTCGTTCTGAGTGCTAAATGCGCAAACACACGCGATATTAAGCTCAATCGTTGTTTCGCACTCGCTAGTTGCACCTGGTCCCATAGCAAACTGTGCGAGAGAGTCGGTCTATGCACTACTCAATACTTCTCCGACAGGTGGCGCCACACGTCTTGGAAACTCCAGAGTCTGACGTCTATATTGGAATGCGTTGCGTGGTTGCGTTGGTTGCGCGTCTTCGGTGGTGTTGACGCCGGCTCCGTGCACCAAGTGACGCTTGGAGGGCAGAATATTCATGGAGCTGCGGACACCGACAACGGGCGCCAGTTAACGGTGAGTGTACTACTTTCGTAGGTACTAATTATACAGGTTTAGCTGGGCGTCTGCAGCAGCTCTGCGGAATCTGCGAGCCATTTACAACAGTAGCCTGTATCCGCGGGGCTGTTGCGAATGCCCAACTAAAGCTGTCAGTTAACGAGTTGCCACCGTTATGCGCGTTGCTGTACAAGCTCGCATAAAGTGAGCGATGCAAACAATAATCGAGGGTCATTTCTTGCTGATCGCACGTCGTGTCTGCACTACTGAAGGTGCAAGATGTCGTTTTGAGATGCACTTTAGTCTACTTCATAATAACATTTCCATCGACCTAGAGTGTGCAGCGTGCTTCCACGCGTGGGAACGTGAAAAAAAAAAAGCCTGTGTACAGAACGCTCAGACGCACTATATGTGATGGTTTTTGTTGGCTTAAAGACGGTAGTTTGAGGTGCAGATATAGTACGGTGGCTTCCAGAACGTACGCGGTTGTCATTCAAGTTAAACACGCCTCGCCGGGAAAGTGAAAAAGCTCTATAGACTTTCGACGGCGCGCGTTGTTGCGGCCGCCGGCGTGCACTCTTTTCCCTCGTTTCTGTTTGCTGTTTTCGTGGTTTGCATACACTGCGATGACGTTGGGCGCTATAACAGAATCGAGTGAGTGTACGTGATTGTGGGAGTTACGTGCGCCAATTCTAGCATATGACATGTCTGATCTCGACGTAGACGGCGTACGCACGCGCTGGGTGTCGTTCGGGCCCTAGTACTCGCATTTGTTTATCTGAGTATTTAAGGATGGGTTACGTTTGTAAAACATGCGGTCAATAACCGCTCACGGCATGCCCCTGGCTGCCGGAGGATGTGCTTTGTTGTTTTGTTGTTAGCCTTTATTATGTCTGTGTGAACCACTTATTGTGTAGGTTTTGCAAACCTTTACTGCAATTTCGTTTTCTCATCATAATATCACGTTCTGCTTTTCAGATGCCGTTTTTCATGGTGCTCACGCTGGACAGGAGCGACAACCTAGCAAGCCACAAGTCTGATGCCTCAAGCCGTCACCACTTTTTGATTTATTCTTAATCACAAGGAATAAATATGGAAACATGATGACGATTTCTGCTGTTCATTTAGCACCATATGACACTGTGCACATCACAGTCACGCATTTTAGTTGGCTATACTCATAGAAGCATGTAAATGAGGAATACCCAAACTTCGTAATTGGAAATCACAGATCATCTTTTCTCGCTTTCTATATAACTTTGCTGGAAAATATGTGTTGATTTGACGAGTGTTATTAAAATAATGCTAAAACTGAACTATTCTTTTTTTACAGTCGCTGGGCAGAACGGCAAGTATTATTGGACTTGCTTAAAATGAATACTCCACTATTTTCAACAGTAGTCGCGCAAAAGTAGAGCAAGGGTCAAATGAGTAGCTTAAAATACTTGTGGAGTCGCTTGATGCTTCGGTGTGGGTCACTTGACCCCCGTAGGAGCGTTACCGGCAAGAGTCGTCTGACTCCCTATATGTGGTAACGTGATCCTCCGGATGAGAGTCTTTGCACTCTTCCTAGAGGTTCAGGGGACTCTCCTAGAGCGAGCCGACCCTGAGCCACCAAGAGAGTCACCGTGACTATTTAAAGAGAGTCCTATACGTGGCAAGTCAGAACTCTCCGAAAAGAGTCACGCATACTCTTTTTTTTTCTTAGAGTGTAGCTATTCACACACTCTTAATCAGGTCCCACTAAAAGTGCTAGATATAGCCAGGAAACCCAACATTTTTCGTCTGGTTTCCTGGATGTAGCCAGCATTGAAACAGGATCTGATTAAGAGTGCAGGCTCTCGTTATTCGCTTTAAAAATGTCATCTCTGCTTAGGATGGACATTCTTCCGTCTGCTACATGTATACGAATGTGCATGCACGGATTTGCGAAACACTGTTTTACTACGATTGCGCCAAAAACTATCCTAAAACCATTCCACGTGCCTGCCTTTTTCACCAGACACTCGCCTCTCCACAGAACGCAAATTCTATGCAATGCTCACGTCCTCCGTCTTTATCTCTTTCAAAACGCGTTGTCCTCTTTATTTTTTTTTCTGGAGCGTTGTGCCTTCCCTTTAGCCTCGAATCTTTCATGCTGCACTCCTCTTCTGTCCTTGATTATTGATAGCTCCTCTTGCAGCTATCTATATACTGGTGTTCAAGCACGGTTATTCGTTAGGTATATCGCATGTTTATAGGCAGTCTCTTAAATTTATGTCATTGGTGAAATTTTGCCAAATATGCACTCTACTTAATTTCGTTCGGGTCTTCAATTTCTGATCTGATACCATTTGATCGTACTTTTCTACCGTATCAACTTGTCTGTGAGCCATTATTATACTTGGAGTGGCTCCTAGCAAATAAAATTGAGAGTTATTAAGTTATCATGAGCAGTGTTATTTCGATGTAGAATTTTGTCATATATATATATATATATATATATATATATATATATATATATATATATATATAAACGTCAGGAACAGAGCAAGAAAAGCGGGCGGACTACTAGCAATAGCCTTCTGAAACCGCAGCATGTCCAGCCAATTGAATAGGAGAGAAAGAAAACCGAGAAGAGAAAGGAGACCAAGCATAGGCGTGCGCGCAGGGGGGGGCGGCCGCCCCCCCCCTAGTCACCTAAGAGGGGGGGCGCAAATTCTGCCCCATACATTGACCCCCTATCAACTAAGAGAGGGGGGGGCGCAAAATCTGGCCCTCGTACATGGACTTAGTAGGGGGGGGGGCTGCGATTAACCTTCGCCCCCCCCCCTGATAGGGAACCCTGCGCACGCCTATGGGACCAAGAACAAAAACTTGGAGGACGCTTGAGCTTCGCCTTCAACAGTAGAAGGCAATAGCGTAATCGGGTGCCGTGTGCATCGCTTCGATTATCGGTGGATGCCTCAACCGTACCGCAAGGAAACGAACGTCTCTGCGCGTAACATTGGCCGTTTCAAACTATCCTAGAATGCCTACTGCAAGCACAGTCGCGAAGTGCCCACTACGCCATAATTCTTCCTTTTGCGAATCCACCAATGGCCCACTATGAATCCGTAAGGCCGCACGCGATCCTACGCAGCTGTTCACTGTATTGATGCTTTTGCTGATTATTATTAAATATGTCTAAACACTTAGCATTGGGTGGGCCTTTAAAACGTCTACTCGTTGCGCAATTCGCATGTTTTGGCGTCTGGCGCGATTCTACGCTTCTGCCACGCAATATTCCATGCGTTAAGGAGACTCCTCCCACTACATGACATTCATATAGCGTTTTTTCCGAAGCAGTTTCAAGCAATGGCGTGGCTCTGCACTAGAACACCTGCTTTCTAAGCAGAAGGCATGGTTTCGATTCTCACTCGAACTGAAGATTTTTATTATTTATTTTATTTGCATTTATTTTGTTTGCATTTTTCTCAATTTTCGCTCACAGACAACGCTGATTTTTCGCTCACAGCCAATGATGACGACACCGGAATATTTGCGAAACGAGCTCGTTAACGTTATCGCGTTAAAAAGAAGAAATAGGAAGGCACAGCACAGCACATAACACGACTCGCACAGTACAAGATTTAAAGACCGGAGTCTAATCCCATTGAAATAATCCGAATATGGAGTCATATCTGTAATGCTTTACTAGATTATAAGATGTCAAACAACACAACAGTTTCACGAGAAAAATCTTGACACGTATTACTCAATCAAAAAAAGAAACGCCTACAAAGGCGTGCGTGCAAACACTGCATACATGATCTGCCAAACACTGCACACATGATCTGCCATTCGGCCTTTCATTGCTATTTATTTACGCGGGAGAACTATCCGGTAGGTTTATCAATCTATGCGGATGCTGTCGTTTTATGAAATATTGGATCTACAAGCGTTGGACCAAAACTACGACATTGGATGCAACGGCAGGATATAGTGAAGGATATATAAACAGATTTCTCCAAGTCTGCAGCGTTGGCTCATCATGGTGGACAGCGAGAATGACCATCGTTGAAACATTTTCGGCTTCACGGTTCTTCTATACCATTAGAAAACAACGCCGATACCTTGGAATTGATCACCACATCAGCGAGTGGCCTGGTGTTAGGGCGGTATGACACTATCCCGATCTCTTGACAGCTTGCGATTACGGCTTCCATCGGTCGACTACCCAATGATGGCGTCAGGCAGCAGTTCCATCAAAACTTTCGCTTTGCCATTCAACAATGTTTTACCTCAAATGATGGTTCAGCTAAAGAAATATCATCGCGCGGCTCCTCGTGCAATGCTACACTTTCCAATTCCAGCACAATCAACGGATTTACTTACCGAAGCCACCTGTGCGGCTACAGTCTGACCCCGACGGCAGGAAGCTTTTTGAGGGACTGCTCAGCAGCGCGGTTTCCCGCGTCGACAAACTTACGTCTACATGTACGTTGGTCTCATCAATTTGTACAGCAATCATTTCTTCGGTTTAACTTATTCGCATCATCCTAAAAAAAGATGTACGTATTTTCATGTATATTATTGCGGCAGCAATGATATGGACACTCTCCACGAATTTCTGCCGTCGCCGTCGGCATCGCTGTCGCCGTCATGTTCCGTATCATGTCCAAATCAATAACATTTCCCCCGCGCATCGTATGTTTTACCCGCGGGTAAAAGCGCGCGAGCGGAGGCGACGAATGCGGCTGAAGCAGAGATGAAACGAGCCGGCCCATCTCCGTCGCACGGAGGGTGCATGCGAGGCCTGCCGTCGAGTGCTGCTCAAGCAGAGGGGAAACGCTCCGCCCGTCTTGAAGGAGCACGGAGGAACGCGGGGGGGGGGGGGGGCGTGTTGCTCGAGCAGCAACTGCGAACGTTGATTATAAGGGCGCGGTCGCGATCGCTGGCGCGCGCGCTATCTCTGCAGGCATCAGCTGTATACCCTTCTAGGTGCTGTGCTCTCAACGCGAAGAGACTATGCCAAAACTGCTTGCCTTCCTTTACACCAGCGTTTTGTAGAGTTACGCGAGATCGGATCCAAAAGAGGTAGCTGCCAGCTTAACTTCATATAACAATACAATTTATTGCTATCGCATTCATTGCTTCGCCCTTGCGGTGAAGGCAATTTTTGAAGTAATATTTAAAAATACGCAGTTTCAAATAAGAGGGTTCCTTCATATACATACCATCGCCGGTGGTGAGAATGTGTAATTAGTGCTGTGATGTCATTAGTTTATAATTAGGAAAATCCAATAATTATATTTTTAGTTACTTGGTACTGATCGAAATTGGACGATGGAAGCGAGCATTCCGTAAAGGGGATATAACCTTTTGCATCTGAATAATTAGATTATCTGTGAAACTACGACCGGCGAGTTCCTGTACTCTCAGAGCGCGGGCAATCAAAACCGGGAGAGTGAAGCAACCGTATGGCCCCACCTAATGGTGACATTACTGTTTACGTCAGCGAATGGCGGGCAATCAGCGCTCGGTAGTCCCGTCAGCCTTGCCGTCAGCGCCGCACGGCCGTTGAAAGTGTACAGCGGCGCAGCACAGATTGCTCGTTGTTCAACGAAGTAAGCAAAACGTCGCCTCAAGGGTGCGGCCATACTCACGTTTCAGCCTTCCAGCTTCAATTTGGCCCGTTGACAAATTGGAAACAGCGATCGACGTTTGTATATGAATATCAGTGAAATTCAGTGAAGATAGCTACAACAAGCGTGCTCATAAACTCGGCCATCTTATGAGCCCTGTGTTGCATGGCAACCGTGTGCAGCCCTTCAACTCGTCCGCCCATAATTCCCTGAGTTGTCTGGCCCACGTTTCTTTATATCGCTAATCATACTTAGAGCGGGAAAAAAACATTTGGAATTTGCATGAATGTTCGAATAGCGAAACTTTTTAGGTCCGGTAGGACTGTTAGAGGAAAAAGACCGTCGAATATCGGTTGAAACGAAATAAAATAAAAAGTGTGGCGCTGACTGTACGTCTGGTGCCATTTTGTAACTTTGTAGAAATCTTGCCTTATTGTTTGGAGCCCTTTCCGCTGACAAATGTTACACTCTACAAATTCGAAAGTAACGACGACTGTTGAAACTTACTGTCAGCTGAGCAGAATCCGTCGGTATAGAAAGGAGAAAGAGTTGCGGTTAGAAAACGGCATGTTGTTAAACCATTGTCAGGTATCAAACAAACCGGGTACTGTACGAAATATTGAAGGCCTTAAAAACGTGAAATCATGAGTATACAGTCGTCGTAGTTCAGGCCTATAAGAAGCTCATTTTGTGCGCGTCGCATCTTCATATCAAGAAAAAATATAAAGAAGATGGGCCTAGCGACGGTGAGATGGCGTGGGAGGAAAGGAGCGCTCGCGCACTGGTTGGCATTTTCAGTTGCAAGCAGTCTCGGTTTGGAAATGCCTTCTTATAAGCGTACCTGTTCCATGGTAGCGGCAATGCAGCCGTGCAATATGTGGCAGTTTGACCCAAATCACTGTGGTCTTCTCCCTTTGCAGGAAATGAAAAGCGAAACCTCATGATGGTCGGTAAAAAATACCTGCCGAAAAAAAAAAGAACATCGTACAAAAAGTTAAGATCACTGTGCTATTCGAGCGCTACGGAGACAGAAAAAGCAGCAGCGCCCCAGGCGGATGCCTTTCGCAAACTTGACTCCAATCGATCGCCACGACGTTCAAGCAGTAATAAAATCAATAAATCAATCATACAAACATTTCTAACGTGCCCAGCAACAAACCAAAGGTCTGAGTTCCGTCCAATGAATACAGTAAAACAATAATAAGAAAAACTCTAGGTGGATATAAGTAAAACAGATGAAAATTATAACACGAAAAATTAAAATAAAAATACGCGGTAAGAGAAAGGAAGCGCAGTAAAAATAAAAACACAATAATAATAAAGACAGCTAGCTAACATACAACAAAATGCTAGGTAAGTTAAAAAAAAATTATCGGCACTCATCCTTGCTGACATGACTGGCCAGTAAAGTTGCTGAACGCCATGTGGAGCGGTATCGAAAATGTATTCAGCATCTTAGCGGCACTGGCACTTGCGCTCAGCTTCTCGGTTGAGAACTGCTCGGCCTTGTTATACCTTGGCACATGCACTCGGCAACCTACCTGAGCGGAGTTTATCCGAGATATTGTCACGTGGTTGTGTCGGTGATGAACGCAACATCTAAACGAGTTAACATTGAACTTTTTATTGGGCGAACCCGTGCCCAGCGGATGCGCATAAAACATTCACAATACAACCATGGTGGCGAGCGCGGTCGTCAGTCGTCGGCAGTCTACAGATCTAAACGAGTTGGCTTTTAATAATTGAGTCAGGGCAAATTCCAGCGCATGGCGTTCGCGTGCGTTCCAGAATGCACTGTTCGCATCGTGCACGTAATGTCTGGTTAGCACAATCTGAAACTTTCGAGAATGTTCCGATACATTCAGGCGAGGTTGGAGCCGAGCGACAATGCGGGCGAGAGTTTTAGTCGGTGAAACGCGGTCACACCGAAAAACTAGTACAATATAATAGGGGGTATTACGTGCCGGAACTGATATGATTATGCGGCACGCCGCAGTGGGAAAATCCGGGTAAATTTTGACTACCCAGGGTTCTTTGACGTGCGCCTAACTCTAATCGCAAGGGTGCTGCATTTCGCTCCCGTCGAAAACAACGCGGATCAATACGCATCTATCGTGCTCGTTTCGCTTGCTCCTGCTGCAATACCGATCATTTTGTACAAGTGTTGCGGGAAGATTGGTGTTTGCGCATGGTGTTAACTAAGTGCTAGTTACATGTATTTACCACGTAGTCGTGTATTTGATCCAGATCGTCACATACACGCAGTCTTCTCTTTCATTCTCGTGTGTGCCTTGTATTCTACCTCGAGCTTCCTCTTGTATCTGTTTGGTCCCAGTATAGGAGCATGGATCTATGGGCGCTAAGTTATGACATGAAATTATGCGGCGTTATCGCGCCACACTTGCCGGCCACTGTCAATCGCGCACACGAGGCGCTTAAAGGCAAACTCCGGCTATTTTTTGAGGTCAAGTAATTTCAATAAAATTCGCTGGGTACGTTCCTTAACACGTTCCCGTCATTTATGCCAAATTACAGGCTGGATAGATACGCGGATTCATTGCAAATTAATTCGATTGATTTCCCCGACTCTCTCCACCTCACTTCCCAGAATTATTTGCAACATCGTGAGCGTGACGCCGTTTTTGGCAAACCGTAAGTGACGGAACCGAGGTGCCACTCCAGCGTCTGCTGCCCACAAGGCAACAATTGTGTGTGTTTCGGCCAGCGCTTCGTTGGCTGGGCGTGCGAATTTCAGTTCCTTGCGGGGGTGAGTGCAATGGGTGGCAAGTGGTGTTGCGTTCTGGGCTGCACACGATTCCCCGTATATTTACCTTGACAGTCACGGAACACTTGCGCCTAACGATTACCCCGCGTCTCTTTATTAGAGCGTTTTAGCTAGCAGGACTGAAAGAGCGGTAATACGGTACCGGTTGAAAGAGTGCACATGCGTGAACATTACGGCACCGAAACACTTTCCGTAACGTATACAGGGTGCACCGTGACCGGGCCTATCGGCATACGGTGAGCTGCGCGTCGTGCGAAAGGTGGCTCGTACTTGGCTTATATTAAATTCCTTCAGCCCTGCCCACGCTATGCTGAAAGCCGCTAATTGCCAAACGTATGCACTCTTCCCACAGTAATATTAAGAAGCTTTACTTAGTCCACTAATTTCTCAGCGATGGCATTTTACCCAATTGCGGCCCGACAAACTTGAGCCGCCTGGACAGGTAGTACCATCTGGCGGTGGAATGCGCAACCAGGCAAGCAAATATCTAAGCAGGTGTGTTCTACTTCATCGAAGAGGAATGGCGATTTTAGTTGGCCTCTAAATGCGTCCGAATCGCAGCTGTCATTTTACTACAGCTCCGAGGAGCTTGTGTACGTGGCAGGGTCAGTCACAGAGCTTTCGCACCTTTCATAAGCGCAGGCGGGACCGGCATGCCTTGCACGATTTCCGGTTTTTGCCGACTTATACGTCACGCAAAGACAGTACTGCTTGGTCGGGTTTCTGTTTCGGTGTTGCGCGTTTTTGCTTATTTAAAAGTATTGTCCAATTTGCCGAGTGTTTCTGCCATCGGACCCATCACAGGGGCGTCCCGGGAACATAACAGCACCATTACTTTGACATGGTCAGAAAATCGCCGCAGTTGGCCTTTAACTGCTCGTTCTAATGGGGAAGGGGTCAACACTGGGCGATGTGAGGCACTGCCTCCGAAATCGGCTCACACCTCATGCCGACGAAGGACGACGGAAAACGTCACGAGAAATTCAATCCAGCGTACCACCAACAGTTTCACTGTAAAAATGCAGAGGAAATGGTTTCGACAACGTGTGAAGCTATGCTACCAGCCAGAGCTCGGGTAAAACAATGACTGAATCTTGAAACTAGCGCCGACAAGAAAATAAGCCTTTAAATACTTCGCACTCTGGGGACAGTTCAATGCTGCCAATGGCCAGCGGGAACTTGAACCGGTCTACGCTCTGTGATCTCACGAGGAATTAGGAAAATGATGCAGCTGAGATGTGCAGAGCGGTTGAGGGCAAGGAGAAGGAGTTATGAAAGAAGCAAAAGGTCCGCATTAATTTCGTATTCGTAATAATAATAATAATAATAATAATAATAATAATAATAATAATAATAATAATAATAATAATAATAATAATAATAATAATAATAATAATAATAACCACTGGCAGAACCATCCATGAGCAAGGAGACGTGTGACTAGCATAGAACCTCAGCAAGGAAATGGTTCTAGGGGCTTGTTTCTTCGCTAGACACAACCTGTCAAGCCTGTCGCCATTATTGGTTTGTTTCTGTTTTTTTTTTATTCGGCGCTGATTGTTTACAAAGCGCGAGGCTGCACATGACACTTCGTGATTGTTTTCGGTTACGTTTCAATTCATCCTAGCGCGCCTGAAGGGTACTGAAGTGTATTTAAAGAATAAACAAAAGAAAAAAAATCTCTACAAAGGGAACAATGGGGCTGAAAAGACAACAAACATACCGAGCGGCAGCTGCACGGGCGCGTCAACCGCCCACTGAAAAGATGTTGGAATAAAGAAACTCTTTTTAAGCGCGAAAACCGTTCCGATTTATTGTCAGTCACATTAAGCACATTACGTTTGAGTAGACCATGAGAAAAATTGTTTGCCATTGTGACAAGAACAATTCCTGAATGTGAAAATGAGAGGTGTCTCGTTCGATCGTACGTTTTTGATACTTGCGCGAAATTGCGACAATGACAATTATGTTTTTTTTTTGTTGCTGCCAGAAATGTTACGTGGTTGCATTTGGGGTTTCTTAAGCTGCTTTTTTTTTTCAATGCTAATGAGGAAGTATGATTAGCGCCTCTCTTAAAGTAGGTAGTGGAGTAAAAAGAAAGCGCAGACATTAACTCTCACACATACTGCATGAGGAAATTAAGACAGCTCTTACGTGTTTCGGCTAGAACAAGCTAACTCTGCCAACAGAGCCACGGAACACGTAAAACGAATCACTACTGCATTAGGCTACGTTGTGAATGCGTCTCAATCGTGATGAATTCTTGTTCATGCGCCGTTTTGATTAATGTAATCTATCCAGTGTTCACGGCTTCATCCAACGCCCGAAGAATTCGAGAAAGGGTATGCCTTAAGGGAACGTTTTTCACAGGCAGAACATATGCGTTACCCGACATGTACGAAAGAAGGGGAATTGATCAAGAGCTCGTTTCGTATGTTCACAGCTTAATGAAACCAACACACAATCAAGCCAATGGGAACAGTATTTCCGGTCTTGTAAATGCAGTGTAGTAATTATGATATAAATATAAGAAATCAGCGTGGAGGAAACGACAACTTGCCGCCGGTAGGGACAGAATCTACAGCCTTCGGAAAGCACGTCCGATGCTCTACGAATTGAGATACAGTGGCGGTCGTGTTCCCGTCCACCTTTGTTGGGTATTTCTGTGCATGTAAATTTCGGAGCGTTAGCCAGCGCCGCTCGTGCCCATGACGGCGAGTGTGGTACACTCTTTTGTGCCACCTGGCGTCACGTAGCACGTACGAGCTTGCATTATTTCTCACATTATACCATAATTACTACACTATACAGTTAAAAAAACTACAAAGAATGTCCCCTATACCTTGCATGGCTTCATTCTCTGTTGCTTTCATTGAGTTACCCGTCATGTGTATGGCATCAAAGGTGCAAACGCTAGACGTTCATGGACCGGCTCCAGTAAATTAAGTCGCAAATTCGTTCGCTAAAAATTTCTCCACGGCCTGTAGCGTTACACTCACCTTCATCTATAGCCGCGATTCTGCATTGTTCACTTCGCCTACACGCGCACTACATATTATTCTTCGAGTATTCTTTTACTTCAGACCCTCACCTCACTGCGCTTTAGAGGGAGGCATAAAGCTTTACTTCCTACTTCTAAACAGGGCGGTTTCATCACTTGCTACCACCTTGTTTTATTCTATGCGCATGGCCCAACTTTAGTTTTGCAGTCATTTGTATCATCTGCCTAGCGGCCTCATCAGCGCCTGTCACTCTCGTCCTTTTCACGAAAATTACTCTGCAGGCTGACCACAATGCGGCGGTAATTCATTGAAGTTTCTTCGCTCGTAACATAAATTCGCGAAACAAAAATTTCGAGTGCCTCATTTTGAGGAGTCACGTGAGAAGATATTCAACAAAGCTTTTCTACTGGACTCTCTGTTATTTCCATTTTTTTTTCTTTCGGTACAACTTAACTGTGTGTGTACTGCTTTGCTGCTTTCCCTTAAATTACCTAGGACTTTGCTACAGGGCAAGTATAGAGTGAAAAGCCAACCCAGGACGAAGGGAAATTGAAACGGGAGGAGTTCAAGAAACCGAGACACATAAACGAAGTTCACACGAGCTAAGCGCTTGAATAAGTGAGCGCATTCGGCAGTGAGGCTGCTCTTTTCCGTTCGCGCCTTTCCCTCTGTCGTTCCCTGCGTCTTTACTTTTATATCCGCTTCCGAGCCATCCCAGCGCCGATGTATACGGATTCTTGCCTAAGCTTTCTCGCCGTGATGTCGGGGACCGCGTGGTGTCTTGATTAGCATTTTTATGCCGCCCAATCTGCGCCTTCTGGTTCACGGCGTTAAACTCCGACGCGGCTCTGCACAGCAGCGGAGATGACAGCGAAGAAAGCTTGGGAGGGTCGTCCTGCACGTGGTTCTCGGCACTCAACCAAAATAAATCGATCATGCAAAAATGCATACCTTTCCGCGGCCTAAAAGCATATTCTGCGCTAACTTCTTCGGCATGGTGCACAGCGACTCCCACAGCTCACCAGGACCCGTTTTGTGATAGAGCAAGGCCAGCTTCACGAACAACAGCCAGCGCGCAAATAGGAAGCAAAGACAAGTATGCCTGAATGTTCTTTTAGCAAACAGACTAGCACGGCGAAGTTATGCAAAGAAAGAAAAGAGTCGTATAGTCGGGGTTAGAGGTCAGACGTTGCTGCAAAAATCTATGAAACCACACTACGCGATGCCTGGCTTTATGACCGCTCATAATGTTGTCAACTTGGAAACGTAAACGTCTTTTTGTATGTTTTTTTTTTCGAAGTCCTAGGAGGCTAGATTGAATTCCTAACAAACCAAGCAAAAAGGGGGCTTGCTACGCTGAGCTTTAAGGCGCAATATTTTTATATAATTATAAGAAGACTAAAACACAGGAATGTCGTTGCCCTCTGTATGCGTAGACCACACGAGCTAATCACGAGTTCACATGCAGTAGTCACCAGAAGCGTAGCCAGAAATTTTTTTCGGGGGGGGGGGGGGTGAGGGTCAACCATCCTTTTTGTATGTTCGTGCGGGCGTTTGTACGTGTGCGTGTATATATGCACATGCAAAATCGAAAAATTTCGGGGGGTGAGGGGATTCAACTTCCCTTGCTACGGCCCGGGTAGTCACCACCTTTATACATTTGAGCTCTGGCACTCGCGTAGGCAGTCATGTCGTCCCGTCCGCTTTGAGAAATGACACAGCGCTTGCGAAGCTTTGTGGTGGTAAGAGTACTTTGGCAAGAGTCGCAACACATCTTCTCGTGAGAATGACCAGTGATCTACGCAGCTGAGACTAGCAGGCCGATACTCTCGAAGAGAACCGACGCAGGAGCAGCGTAACGGACGGCACAGTGATGGCTCATCGATCCAACAATAATTGCTTTTAGCACTTGACTGCTCCAACAGGAATGAATATATGTTTGCAAATACGGTGATACGTAAATAAAACGATATGTGACACGATAAGGTTGCTTAGGGACGGGATCGCGCGGGTAAAAGGTCACGAATAAAGGTCGAGAAATTGGTGTCGTTGGTGAAACGGGGTTAATTATATTGGTGAATCGGTATGGCATACCAGTGAGGGAAGTTGGTGGCGTGCTATCTTTCTTAGGAATTGATATTTGCGCTCATAGACCCTAAAGGGGTGGGTTTACGTTTCCTAAATTCTGTGTTGTTCTCGAAACTTATTCGGCACAGGCCGGGCAGCTACTGAAATAGAATGTCGTGTTGTCCTCGACGGTTTGGAGGTATTTGCAGACCTAATTTCGCGCGGTCGCTCGGGTACACATTGGATTGTACACAAATCAAATCTTATCTTTAAAACGGTTATTTGCAATACTAAGTTGCTTGTCCTGATATTTTCTTTTTTTTGGCGAAAATAAAGCAAGCAGTAAAATAAATCGGCAACTGAAATGAAAGTGTGGCCATATGTGTAATTAACAAAACATAGGAAACATGTGAAAAATTTATCAGAAATCGTAGTGTGCTCATATAAGAGCTCTTAATAAAAAAAAAATGTATCACCGACGATTACGATACTCCCAAATGCGAAATCTGAGCGCAGCTCCGCGGTCGTTTTCATTTGACGAGAGCTTGAGGCAAAGAATTTGAAAGAGACGTGTATGTACTTACAGTGGCAGACTACTCATTATTTTTTTAAATTGTTTTTTTCTGTCTTTTTTTAAATTGTAACTTTTTTATTTTTTTTATTTCCTTCTTCGGCTGCGTGGCCTTTAATTACAGACAACGCTTTATTTTAATTTTTTTATTCCGCAGTTTTCTTATCTTTATTTTTAATATTTTTGTTGTGTATTTTTGCGGCAATGGAAAACGAGGGACTACGCTCAAAACAGAACGGGGCGCCTATATAGGAGCTGCGCTCTAAAAATTAACTGGCGTGAGATATTGCCAAGCAAATATTGATAAACTAACCACAAGTTAAGCGACAATGGAATTCGGCGAGAGCTGGTGACGTCATGTACTTCCGTCAACAGTGTTAGCGCTTATCGTAACACCAAAATGTTTTTGTTCTTCTTCCCAAAGTATGACAATTTGTGTTCTTCATGTCATGAAGGAATGACTCGAGCTCGAATAGTTCGTGAAATATGCATATTTTTTTCACAGAAGGACCTGAGCGCTATGCGGGAGAACAGTCAGCTTCCTGGATGCCGTCGGCGCCAAGATTCAAGTATCCAGGTGAGAGATACGCAATGATTAATTTGTTTCATTCGTGAAGCCTTAACTTTTGTGCATGCATTCATTGTAAATCACCTGAAAAGTTCATGTGCCAGAGGAATTGCTCTTGTGTTAGATAGTAAACCGCTGTTCCAATCACAGATTCCTGGTTATGCTGACAACAGCTCATACGTCGAAAATTATCATTATTACTCTTGTAGAAGGCGCTGAGACGGGCTGTCAAGCTTCTGGACACTGTTATATACACCACACAGTGTGGTTCATCCTTCTATGACTTTTGCTATTCGTTGCAAAGTTTTGAATTAAATACATCACCTCGCTGTTCAACCATTACGCCGTGAAAAACGACATGCTTATCGCTTGACAATTAATGTAAATTCAAGATTGTAGCTTTATGTTTACAGAACAAGGCAGATAAACGCCACTTTTTTGGAATTATCGTGACGTTACATCGTTGTAATCCAGACCGGTGGGTCAACTTTCAATGGCGAGAAAACAAAGAACAATTTCTTTGGGACCCATGCTTATAATCACGGTCTAAATTATGGTCCAATGTGACAATGCAGACGAGAGTAACGGCAGTACTACGCAGTTTCTTTATTTAAAGATACTGGAAACTGACAAAATGTAAAACTTAAATGTGTAGGGGATTAACTGATGTATGAAAAGAGAATGCAAGTACTAATATAAGTAACTACCAAACGCAGATATTGAGATTATTATTATTATTATTATTATTATTATTATTATTATTATTATTATTATTATTATTATTATTATTATTATTATTATTATTATCTTGGTCTGGGCAATAACTCGCTGCATGATAATATTATCAGGGGTGCAACAGCCAAAATAGAATTTGGAGCAATTTTTGGAGCAGGAAAATCTTGCTTTTGGAGCACAAAATTCCAAATTTGGAGCAGCTTCACAAACAACACAAACAAAGACTGCTTTTGGAACAGTAACAAAAAATATATATGCAAATCTTTCGATGTCACCGCAATCATGTTTTCAGCGCATAACATGCTGAATAAGATCAATGAATTTTGCGGAAACCAGTAAGGCCTTGTGCATGATGAATTTGCACCAAGGTCCTTTACACCTGGCCTACACCACCGGCTGATCACGTCACTATTGCAGTCCACTCTATTAAGCACCGATGCACTGAATTTTGTATTCCGCCCTGTTAAGAAGAAGATCTATGAGGAGAAAGTCCATTTTAAAGAGAGCCACCATATGTATACATAGTTCAAGAGAAAAGTCTAAGTCTGGTGTGTTATGCCATGCAACGTCTAAGACAAACCAGGAAAAATGTGCAATCGTCGTAGCTGCGCCCTCCCCCTTGTCTTTTATATATATATATATATATATATATATATATATATATATATATATATATATATATATATATATATATATATATATATATATATATATATATATATATATATTGAGAGAGAGAGCTATGCACAGCGAAAATCGGCATCATTTCATTGTACGCAGTGCCTGTCGCCGCGTAGAGCCGAACGTTTGCTAGTTTCGTGCAGCGGGTCACCAACAAAGCTGACGCCGTCACTGCCGGGTCGGTCGCGTGCTCTACCGTACGACAGCTTTTCCCGAGGAGTATTCCTACCCGCGCCGCTCGTGATCGCGTGTAGGGATACGGCAAAGATTTCGTTGGGTAAACGCAGCAATGGCGAGCTGCTTTCGTTTCTGCAAGCGAGACGCAATCTGTGTCTCCGCTCGGGAGGCGGCAGCCAACGGCATGTTTGGGTCCGTCGCGCATAAAATGCGTGCAATATATTGACAGTAGTACAAAAAGCAGTATGCCACACGCGCTACTGAGCAGATATAAAAACCCTGATCGCGTTAAGGTTGCCGGCGATAACTCGCACTGGCGTGCTCGTTAGCACCTGCCATCAAACCTTCGCGCCAGCAAAGCGGTGGCCGCACTCGCGTCAAAGTGAGAATAATTAGTAGGCCCATGGGTAGACCAATGTCCACATTTCCCAAAAAGCGGAAGGCCTTTTTCAGCACATTGTGGTGTCGGCCTCACCGCGAGTTGGGGGGGACCTTGGCGATCTCGTTCGGCTAAGGCGGTCAAGGATTCATGTGTAGTACTTCTCTAAACAACACTTTACTCGTCAGTACATTAAAAACAGCACTTTACTCGTCAGTACATTTAAAAAGACTTTGCTGCATATACAACCCGCGCATTCGTGCACTCCACCTAACAATAACGACATCCCCACTTTGCAGCACGTGTCAAACGGCCCGCTTGCCAGTTAACTTTCTTTACGCGGTGCTTCCACATTAAATGGCCGCTGACCTTTGCTCATATTGAATGACCTTGTAGAGCAGCGTTTGAACCAGCAGTAAAAACTACATTTAGGCCCATCGGCCCACCAGCAAACCCACCAGAACAGATAAACGTCATGTTTGAGTCAATCGCCACTGGATCGGATTGGATAGGTGCTTATTCCAACATTACTTCGCCAATGCGGGCTTCGTTCCGCGCTAAAACCAGGCTAAAACTGGCACAACCGAAAAAGAATTTGAGGTTACCTGGGGCGTTTTGGCGCAGCGTCGCGCAATTTCGACAAATATCGCGGTTTCGGCGCAGCTCGGCGCAGAAATACCAAATTGTATCAAAATGGCGCAATTGGCGCAGCTGTTGCATCCCTGTAATATGGAACGCTTCGATATTTTTCCACGTCCACGGAGCCATTTCGCAAAACGACGCGACAGTTAATTTGTCGTAGCACCAACGCGTACACCAACCACCCATGTTGTCGCCTCGCGTTGTAATTTTGAAGGCGTTATTCGTTTATACTACCGTTCACTAACAAAAACGTTTCTCAAGGTTATAATGTGAAGTACTCAATGGAGACGAGACATGTTTCGGTTCCTCGACATTATTGCCATTCGTCCTTCTTTTGTTGCCTGTCTCCGCTACGTCGGTCACCCTCTTCTCGTCCTCGTGGTACTCTAAATTCTCCGGGGCTTTTATTCCTCTTGAGGATACGGAATGATGTTCCCGACGGAGCTGAGCTTCGATTGCCTTCGCGGGCGCTTCGTAGTAAGGTCAATACAGAATTCCTAACTAGCTTGTCCTCTTATATGTTGAGCATGGACCACTGTACGTTCTGTTGTTTCAATTCGGAGTTCGTTATTGTGTATCTCATTTTTGTCTAACGGGCGTTGGCAGAGGCTACTTCGTTCATGATTGTTTTGTTTGCCTCATGACTGCTGCAGTTTCTGTCGTTGTTGTTGATTACGTCCGACTAGTGGTTGCTTTTAACAGCGGACCTGTTTAAGCCGGGCGTATTGTGTATGCTGAATCTGAAAACTATCATCAACATGAACCGGCACGCGCTCTTTTCGTCCTCTTCGTCATCTTGGTCATCATCTTCATCTTCAGCTTCGCTCACAGAACTCGTGAGTCGATTTGTCCGGCGAGAGAAGGCGAGAGAACGAGTACAGAGAGAGAAAGAGAGAGGGGGAAAGAGAAATAGAGAGGAAAATAAAAAAGAAATAAAATTGTAGAAAGAGAGATAAAGAAATAGGCAGATAGAGAAAGAGATACAAAGAAACATACAAAAAAGAGAGAGAAAAAAGAGAGACAGCAAGCATAGCCATGTGTAGTGTAGTACAGCAAGGGGTGGGAAAGGAAAGTGAGGGTGAGGAGGAGGGAAAGGAGGAGGTGAGAGGGTAGAGTACAGCACAATCTTGTATAGTATCGTATAGTATAGTATAGTATAGTATAGTATAGTATAGTATAGTATAGTATAGTATAGTAGGAGGTGATTCTCACCATTTTGAGAAGCAGTGAAGTACCCACTACGTACTTGGAAAACCAGCGCGAACGCTGGCTTTCCAGGTATGCATCATTTTCAACTCGCCCACCTCTATGCCTTACTGCCAACTGCGCGTCTGTAATGCAACGCGCGCGCCTACGTAGCTGCCCACTTCGCTGACGAAGTGTACGATAAATGATATATTATTTATGACTAAGCTTTTTGTAATTAACGGGCGCGTTTAAACCACCCGCTTGTCAAGCTATTGAGGTGATGTGACTCTTGGTGTTATTCTACGCTTCTGCCACGCAATATTACATCCATCGGCGTGACTCTTCGCACGACATGAAGCCCGTATAGGGTCTTTTTCCTAAAGAGTTTCAAGCCCTGGCGTGGCTCTGGGGTAGAATAATTGACTAACACGCTGAATGCCCGGTTATATTCCGGTTCGAACCCTGATTTTAGGGCGCCGCCCTTAGGCGTCTCTTCTAAGGTTTGAGTGTCCGCTGTACATCGCCGTAACCGAGCGAGCGAGCGAGCGTAGCATAAGATCTCCTGGCTCGCGAGCCACGCGACGCTCTTCTTTCACCCTGCAGTTCTCGTGCTGAAGCAGAAAATAAACAAAACAGCAGTCAATGAACAATATATATAAAATATAAAAATAAAGAATAAAAACCATAAGAGTTGTTTGCAACTGCAGTAGCCGCCGCCAAAACAAGAAAAATAAATTAAAACAAAACATTTTAAAAATGAAACAAGATAATAAAAATAAAATTTAAATAAACAATTGCCTCTGAATGTGCGTACATATCTGTCGTCATCAAATTCTTTGTCTAAATATATCGCCAAATAAATAACGCGTGGACAGCCGCGTTGACATTTCGCATTGGGGAGTATCGTAATGGTCGGCAGTTTTTATACCTTGCATGCATCGTGTTATTTCGCTCATGGGATCGTTCATGCGACGCTCATGGGACGCCGACCCCCCTTTTTCTACGACACGGGCTCTCCAACGCTATTGCGTGAAAATACTTTTTCACGTCGCGAATTAGCCTTCCTGCCAGTGGCGCTGCCATCAGCGTGCTATGGCGCCAGAAATCGTAGAGCAATGTCTTTCACTTCTATTTTCAGCGTTTTTCACTACGAGTAACTCGAGTATCTTAGCTGACTTGAAAATATCTGGATACATTAACGTAACAACAGAACGGCCGCACTCCTCATTTTAACATTTCGCTCCTGTCATCTGAGCTCGAGAACACTGATTGATATGAACATGAAAACCTTGCACCATGTGAACACTTCCAACTTTGCTTTTACCTTGAGAAAAGTCACGGTGTACCACATAAGGGGCACTCTGAATATTTGGGCATGACCATTTAATTTCTTGCAGGTTTGTATTTGAGTTTGGCTATATGACACAAGCGGTAAGTCTGGGCACGTTCATGCTTGTTTGGTTTCATTCTTTCGCAAGTGGAACGCTGATTTATTTTCATGAATCTTTTTTTGGAATCTGTCATGCGAACCTGATTCAGCGCTGCCGTGCATGGTAAAGTGGGGAAAATCTTAGCCGGCATGTCAACGGCGCCTACAACTTCGACCCCTGTATTGAAAATTTTTCTGTGCCTTCCTGGATATCTGTAACATATAAAATATTTTTTTTTTTTGTATTTGATACTGACAGAATATGCAGTCTAGATGATGTATAAACTGCTGAAATTCTGCCAGCTGCTCCAAAATAAAAAGCATTCAAGGGAGACGCAGCAAGCCTTTCAACCATTTTCTTGTAGTTTCTTTCTTTTTGCACACGTGCCTCTGACACTTTGTGCTCATCCTTGGGGCACTCTATATCTAATGCGTGTCGTGCGTTTCACAACAGCAGTCTTGTCAATTTTATCACGTCGCAGATGGAAGCCGCATACGAATACCGCTTCTTTGTGCAAATAATCTGGCAGCTGCGTGTCGTGTTGCATTGCACTATCATGTTGCAGCTAGTGACGAAACAATGTTCTGAATCGTCGCAAAGAAGGACAGCAGATATCATCGGCGAAGAGAACGAGTAGATAATCAGCGTAAGTAGTCGCTCTACGTATACCGCCATATGCATGGCCGACTTACGAAAATGGGTTGTTGCATTTCACTGACAAGAAAGCCAACAACGTTGTCATGTTGGGCAAAGTAGAAATGTCATAGGTGGTTTGAGCCTTAATTTCACTTTGTGACATTTCTGACTACGCCGTACATTTCACAAACATCGCTTGAGTTGCATACGATAGAATCAGTGCGCCCTCGTTGCGTGGTGACCAAATAATTGTGACGTTCTGCTACTGAAGACGAAATATCGGCACACTTCTATCAGTGTGCTTCAAAGTCACAAGTCCTCAACGACGCGTGAGCTTCTGAATAGTTAGTTCTTGTTGTTAAAAGTAAATCCATATCAACATTTGCCTAGCGTCTTTTACTGTCAAAAGCACTGCCGCGAACCATTATGACATACGACGACGCAAGAAAGGGGAAAATAAAGCAGCATTATTTGCACAGTTTACGCAAGAAGCGTTCATGCCGGAGTGCAGTGTTCGAAGTCGCAGTTCTCGGTAACAAGTCCTGCGCAGACAATTTTGGAATGCAGTCAACCAGTACACCCTGTAGTCAACGTGCGACCTATAAAGCCGTTGGATGTACGCTCCTGGGGGTCCTTGTTCGCTGGCTTCTGGCACCAGTTCATTTCTCTGAAACGAGGCGTGGAGGTGACGTTGTTGCTGCGTACGTCGCTTGCATACGGGTCCCATTTCTCCGCCGAAATTGCCTCGAGGACTTAACGCACGCTCGCATCGACAGTGACTTTCCCACTTCATGTCGCAATGGAAATATAAAGAGCTATATAGACATCAGCTGTGTTGAAGGTGCAACATGTTTATGTTATGTAACATGACACGAATAGTATTCCACAAATTTCAACAAATGTACACTTACTTGCGCGCTGTACTGACGTACCATAAGCACATGCTTTTGCTTACTCACTAGATAAGTTATCAACTGTCGCGAGTACCCAAAGCCTAGAAGAAAAGCGCTCTTTCCTCGGCCCGGTATTGCACTATCTCCGGAATTGCTCCACGCTCACATTTTCTATTGTTGACGCAGTGACACGATAAATGCATGGAACTCTAGCCATATACTGCTTCACCGCAAAACGAGTTCCTTTAAGCTGCAAAACAGCCCTAAGGGAGGGAGAACTGCCGTGTGGCGTTACTCGCTCTTTCGGCAGGGAAGCGATAGTGAATAGTTTCGCAAATTTTACCCTACATTTTTTTATGTAGAACATTAAGAATTTATTTCGTTGAAAGGCGAGCAGTGTAAGCCTGCGATTATAATCATTTCGCCTGAACTATGATGTTTAAAATTAACTGTGGGACTTTACTGGCCAACACCACGATCTGATTATGAGGCATAGCATATAGTTGGAGACTGCACAGTAATTTCGACCACCTGGGTTTTTCATAGCAGAGCTGTTTAAGCTTGGCAAACCTCCGGGTGGCGTTGGCACAATCTCAGGCGGGTATGAGACACTGAAAGCGGGCGTGTGCCAAGCAGCTCCTAGCATAGCATAACCATGCATAGTATAGTATAGAAATGGGGCGGGAAGGAGAAGTGAGGGTGAGGAGGAGAGGAAAGTGTAGAGCATCGCATAGCCATGAGTAGTATGGTATAGCTAGGGGGGGTGCGCAGAAAAACCTCGCCGAGCGATGACGTCACCATGCGTCGCCTAGCAACGAGCTCTAGGAAGGAAAGGAGAAGTGGAGAGGAGGAGGAGAATCTGGTGCCTTGCGCATTCGCCTAAAACGACCCGCAGGCGAAAGCCATCTTTTTTCTTCTCTGGATGTATTGATCGTCCCCCGAAAGCTTCCGAAAGCTTTCCGCACTTCACCTGGTTTTTCACTGCATCCGTAATCGGCCCACCGATCACAGAAGCAGCGCAAAGCGACAATGTCATGCGATGACGCCACATTTTGGCGATCTGTCACATTTTGGTGCCCTGCATGTCGTCATATGTTGTCGTCACACGTGATCATGACATTTTGCATCACACGTGGCGACGCGACCGACGCGGGACGCTGATGCCGCCGACGGCCAATTCTTGCGTTTTATGAGGCGTCAAAGGGTTTCGCCTTAATAAATAAGACAAAATAAAATTTCTTGGCGAGGCGGCACTTTAAACCAGGTACCACGGTCCGAAGGCGAACGTCGTAACCAATCGGCTATCCAGGCACGGTTGCAGAACACGCGTTTATCGGAACCATATGATTGAACACTGTTCAACACTCTTCGCTGCGGAAGGTTAGGCGAGATACGTTGGAAAATTTCTTTATATGATTGCATTATATGATTTATATGATGGCATTATATTATATGATTTCATTATATGATTGAACGAAGCCTTCACATCAGCTCTTCGTTTCCAATTACTCAACCGACAATGACCACTGTCGAAATTAAGGAAGCTCAGCCCCCATGCCCCCTCCCCCGCCACCGACAGATACGCCATGCCTACATTTACCTTATTTTATCGATTAGTTGAGCACTGCTGTTGATGATATTGACGGTTTAGACGTTCTCAAATATTGACCTTTCACTATAACATAAATTCATATTTGCATTTAATCATCATCATCATAATCATCATCAGCCTGTCTACGCCCACTGCAGGGCAAAGGCCTCTCCCGCGTTCCGCCAATCAACCCGGTCCTGTGCTTTCTGCTGCCACGTTATACCTACAAACTTCTTAATCTCATCTACCCACCTAATTTTCTGTCTCCCTCTCACGCGTTTGCCATCTCTTGGAATCCAGTCAGTTACCCTTAATGTCCACCGGTTATCCTGCCGACGTGCTACGTGCCCGGCCCATATCCATTTCTTCTTCTTGATTTCAACTATGATATCCTTAATCCCCATATGTTCCCTGACCCACTCTGCTCTCTTCCTGTCTCTTAAGGTTACACCTATCATTTTCCTTTCCATCGCTCGCTGCGTCGTCCTCAATTTAAGTTGAGCCCTCTTTGTAAGTCTCCAGGTTTCTGCTCCGTAAGTAAAAATTGGCCGCGTATCTGCGTGCTTCGCTGCAAATGTCGTCTAAAGACGATAGAAGAGGCGCTGCGTGAGATATGGACGCCATCTGGCAATACGTCGGGAAACACGAGTGCTGTGTTGCGGGCTGGTAGTCCCGGCGCAGCGGCAGGCGAAGACCGGCGGTGACCAACGCGACCGGTGGGGACGCCGGCCAGCCCGAACACGCTGTTTGGCGCGATGCGCCGAAGGAGAAGAAACGTCCGCACTCAACGAGTACTCTCCACAAACTCTCTTACTTACACGTCGCCTGGGTAAAACAGGAATGACAGAGCGGCGCCCCCTGTCATTCGTACAATGCAATACTGAACCGAAACCGAAACACAACATGAGCTTGTGCAGAGGGCACGGAGGAAGACAAGTTTCAGCGCAGTCGCATTTTCAGCGCACCTTAAGAAACTAGGGTTGTAACATTGTAGGGCGAGTAGGGCCAGAAGGACCGTCACGACGAAAACCTGCCTCCTCAGTCGTATTCGCCTGTAACGTTGGTGTGGCTTCACGTTCCCTCCTCCGCTCCTGGCCTTTCCACAAAGCTACTGCCTAAGTACGAAGGCCCCTACCGCGTCCTACGTCAAGCATCCCCAGTTAACTATATGATTGAGCCTGTTCAATCATCTACGGACCGCCGTCGTCGCGGCCGCGAGACTGTTCACGTCGATCGACTGAGGCCGCATTATGACCCACCAGTTGTACCTGTTCCTTAGGTCGCCAGGAGGCCAGGATGGCTCCTTTTCCGCGGGGGAGTGATTTGTAACATGGTAGGGCGCAGACAAGAACGCCTGCGAAAGAAGACGACGAAGACGGTTGTTGTTGGCGCTCGCGCTTGCTCGGCTTGGACCGCTGATCGCTTCAGCTGTGGCAATCTTTTAATAAACGCGTTACTGTCTCAACGTTAAACGCATACCATCACGGTCTTTAAAATTGCGTATCTATGTATTTTCTGTTAAAGGAACACACCGCCTAATACTTCCCTAGTGATGTTGCGCCTCAGATATGCGTAATGTTTGCTTTTTGATCCACAATGTACACAAGTATGAACCTATTCAGCCGTTCACGATGGCTGGCCCTTGGGCAAGTGGTTCAACTTTGGCCGAGTGGCTGAATCGAGGGACGTGCCGACAAACAGAAAGACAGACAGAAGGACAGACAGAAAGACAGACCAAAATTTCTGCGTTTAAGTTCCCCAAGAAAGACTATCGTCTTTAATACCGGTAAGATGCAGCTGTTGTATACCTTCCTCTTGAGGGACAGTGGTATACTACCATTCATGATTTCATAATGCTTGCCGAATGAGCGCTATCGCATCCTTATTCTTCTAGTTATTTCACTCTCATGGTTCGGCTCCGCGGTTACTACCTGTCCTAAGTACACGTACTACTTCTAGTGTCTCGCCCCCTATCGCAAAGCGCTGTTCTCTGCCAAGATTGTTCCACATTACTTTAGTTTTATGCATATTAATTTTCAGATCTACTCTTCTACTTTCCGTATCCAGTCCAGTAATCATGAACTGTAATTCGTCTCCCGCGTTACTCATCAATGCAATGTCATCAGCGAATCGCAGGTTACTGAGATACTCTCCATTAACTCTTATCCACTTTCCTCAGTTCTACAGGTCACGGTGTTCCCTTCGAAGCGCACGACGCAATGAATTTGTCCTTCAATCTGAGGGCGGTCGTTTGGGTATCTCAACAGACGGTACCTAGGTAAAATAAAAATAGGTTTAATACCAGAGGAAAATTCCGAAAGACAGTAATACTTTATGTGCGCATGCTAGATAGGTAAGAACGGTCAAAGCGTCCTCGGTTTGATAAGAAATTTAAAATCGTAATTCGCATCTAATGTTTTTAATTATAAAAGTCATTATGAAGTTAATGTTATTATAACTTAATTATGAAGTTAATAATTATGAAGTTATTTTGTAGTAGCCGATCTGCGCAATTTAAAGATGCCTGTATGAGTGCGCGACAGTACTGATAGGGGAAAGACTCACGTATGAAGACAGATATTTTTTATTATTTTAAATATAAATATTTCTTCCAACATTTTCTAACAGTAATCACCTCCAAACAGCCCTGCCAGACATGCAAGAAACTTGCACGGCAGGTTTATTAATTCTTCAAAACGTGAACTATTGCAGTCTCATAATCCTCTGTGCTTGTATTGCTTTCTTTTAAATATTTCCTTCACATGTTGAAATTACTTTCTCCTATGGTCTACTTTTAGTCTGGGGTACAAGAATTGGCCAGTTATGCAAGATGTAAGAGTCGGCACGTGGCGGTGAATTGGTTAATCGGTCATATTTTCGTCATGAATCTGTGAGTAGAGAGAGAGAGAGAAATGTTTTAATGAAAATCCACTTTCCTCAGTTCTACAGGTCACGGTGTTCCCTTCGAAGCGCACCACGCAATCACTTGGTCCTTCAACCTGAGGGCGGTCGTTTGGGTATCTCAACAGACGGTACCTAGGTAATATAAAAAGAGGTTCAATACCAGAGAAAAATTCCGTAAGACAGCAATACTTGATGTGCGCAGGCTCGTCTTTGTCGGATATTGGTATATGGGAATGATTAATGGGCAAACAGATGGCCAGAAGCAGAAACCCCATTTTTGTACCCTTTAACTGTTGTCTTTGTGACACGTGTTATGGAAAAAGGTAAGGCAGCTTAAAATCACACTGAATGGCACAAAATTAAAGTGCGCTGTAATAAGTTAGCCTGATAGAAAATAAATAGTCTCGCCAAGGACATGACTGAGAAAAATTTTCCAACTTTTACAGACATACAATAATTGAAATTAAAAAGAACTACTTCGAAATCTGTTGTCTAAGACCACTGTGCCAGCACCGGGCTTTCGGCGGCAAATAAGAAAATAGACTCTAACCTTCATTGCTTTTTATCAATCAGCCTATTAATTAATGAAATTATCAATCTACGTGTTGTTCTGCTACAGTCACACCATAAGTTTCCAGGCCTCTTTATCTGGTTTTTGGGAATGATCGATTTTTTTAGCCGAGTCTTTTAAGCTTCACGCGGAAACGTCGACAGCCTCCTTAATCCGACACTTTAGGTTCTTCGCACGAACCATGTGTCAAACGTAGCTGGCCGTGCACTGACAAAAAATTAAAATATGGCTGCGATTCTACTAAGATTAGGTGGAGCAGGACAACAGCGCCGTCTAAGTCTCTACTGGCAGTGCCTTATTTATTACTGATGTATTGCCACTGCAATTATTCATCCTCAGCGGTAGGTAAAATAGGTCTCTGACAATGACCACACGACTAATGATGGAAAATATTATTTATAGTGTTAGAGATTGCGTCACGAATATAAAGCGAGAAAAAGGTTTACCGTACGTTCTTAAAAAATAGGATTAGAAAAAGGTATCTCAGCGAGCTCGTATATAGGTTATATACGAGCTCTATGTTCCAGGCTTTGGCGCCTAATAAATTTCAATAATGATAATTTCCGAGGTTTTCCGTGCCCAAGCCACAATATGATTATGATGCACGCCGTATTGGGGTCTCCGGGTTAGTTTTTACCACCTGGAGTTCTTTGACGTGCGCCTAAATCTAAGTACATGGGTGTCGTTATTTTTCGCCCCATCGGAATGCGGCCGTAGTGACCGGGCATCGAACCTGCGACCTTCTTGCGAGGAGTGGCATGCAACGTTTGCACGCAACTCCTCGCACGACAGGAAGCCTCTGCGGGATCTTTTCGCAATACAGTTCAGAGCACTGGCGTGGCTGAGTGAGAGCATAGCCGACTCCCTCGCGGTGTCCTCAGGTTGGATTCCTGCAGTAACTCGAACTTTTGTAGCGTTAGCTACACTTGCCTAGCCGGAGCCGATTTCGCGTGGGTCATCATGAGCCGTGCTGCGCATGCGCGAGGATGAGTGCGGAGCCGTGATCTCACGCGCTCTCCGCCACCGCCGCGCGCGGCTCGCCGCTGCTGGTGGCGGAGAGCGGGAGGAGTGGCGTCCTTGCCGGGCAGACAGACTGGCGCCGGCGCTCGCGACTCGCCGCTGCTGCTCGGCGCATTCGAGAGGGGTGACGTCGTAGCCATGGCGGCGCGCAGCTATTCGCCTTCGCTGTGCAGTCGCCGTCTGACAATGCGCTGGTGACGCTTGATAGCGCCTCTGACTGGCGTTTGCAGGTGGGTAACGCCATGGAGAAGGAGAGCGCAAATGCTGCTCGACGGCGCAGAAGAGCCGAGAAGCTCACATGTCATCGGATCCCGAAGTAGTTGCCTGGCAATTAGCGGTTCAGCGTACGAAGAATGAACAGAGGAAGGCTAAACGTGCCGCGGAGACACTGGAGGAAAGGGAGGAACGTCTAGCGAAGCGACGTGCCCAACCACTTCTGCAGCAGCAACAACAAGACGCCGTCGATGACGTCAAGGCTCGCCGATCGACTGCCTATATACTGTGAAACTTAGTGAAAGCGCCAGTGCGACTCGGACCTTCGAGACGGACTTCGTAAACAATTCATTTGGATACGTGTGCGACGTGTGTGAAAGATTATGGCACATGAAAGGCTTGACGCCGCTAAGTAGTGCCATGCGTGCAACGTTGAGTTTAGTGGCGACGCCTGAGGGGGGTGAAACCGTGGCGCGGGTTTGTGCAATGTGCAAGAACTTTCTCGTTAAGCAGAACATTCCGCTCTTTAGTGTTACCAATGGGTATCGTTACCCGGCCATGCCGCCAAGTCTACCCGTTCTGAACGATGTGGCCGAATGTGTGTCATTGGAGCAGCAGTAACCATGACAAACAAGCTAATCGTAGACAATCTGGAAAGCTCAGAATAATCAGCTGAACCTTTGCTAACGCTACGTGTATCCTGGCATAGCCGAGCTAAGTCACTGCGAATTTTTTGGTATAATTATTTATGTATTATTTATTTAAAATGCTTTCAGGGCCCGAAGGCACTGCAGAAAGGAGTGGGGAAACAATAATTACTCGTGCAGTTAAAAGAACAAAAGAAAAATAAGAAAGTTACAAGACATCTCGTACGGCGAGTTTAAAATCTTGTTTGTCCATTATGCTGCCGATGGAGGCTGGAAGGTGGTTCCAAGCGGCGCTTGTCCTAGGATCAAACGAGTCATTGCACAATCTGGTGCGACAATTTGGTAGGCCCACCTTATAGCGATGATCCGTCCTTGGTGATATGAAGCGAGCTGGATGAAGATGGACGTCCTTCAAATGGCTGTTATAATGACAGATTTTCTAAAAAAGATTAACGTGAGATGATTTTCGCCGCAACAAAATGTCAGGCAAGTTTAGGGTGCTCTTTATGGACGTGACACTGCAATGACGTAAACAATTCGATAAGATGAAACTTGCTGCGCGATGCTGAATGGCTTCGAGTGTTTGAATGAGGATGGTACGAGTTGGATCCCATATGAAGCATGCGCACTCTAATTTAGATCCTACCAAGGTTTTGTAGATTGTTAACTTGAGTGACCATGACACAGAGGAAACGTTTTGACGCAGATAACCGAGCATGCGATTCGCGTTGTTAGTGATATATTCTACATACATGTTCCACGAAAGATTAGAAGAGATGTAAACACCAAGATATTTATAATTGTCAACAGATGGTAATGGAATGTTCTTGAGGGAATAAGTGCGCAGACAATGGGTAGTAGTGTGGCGTGAAATCCGCATGCTCTTACATTTAGTTGTATTAAATATCATGAGCCACTTCTTGCACCATTCAAATGGTGGAAGAAATGGTGCAAGAAATTATATGCCACAGCTGCGACGGACACCGGCGGCGGTGGACAGCATCGCCACTAAAATCGGCTACTGGAATGCGCCTAGAATAGCTTACACTATGAAATCCGGACGGTTGCAGACGCGAGACTAAGATTGGCAATAAGTCTGGTCCTACGCGAGCATGTACTTTCGACGTCTATCACCTCATTACACTCGGTGCAGAGGCCAAAATCAGCGTGCCTACTATTGAATGTAAACACTGTCGTGAATTCTGATCCTGACCGGATACAAAGGGCTCATTTCATTACGTACAGGCCTTTAATAAAGCGGTGCTCTTGAGGCAGAATTGAGAGCGGGCGGAAGCAGCAGCTAATTCTCTTCTTAGAGAGCTGATCTTTTGTTTTCTACTTCTATTTTTCAACATTCTACAGATAATTTGATGCGAGTGTGTCTGCTCTTCAGGCAGATGCTGCAGCCTTCAGCGTTTCGTGCCTATAATTTGTTTGAATCAGAAAGGCTACATTCCGCGTTTTTAAGACGACAATTTGGAAATTCTATTCACCGCTCAAAGTTGGTGCCACCAAAATTGTGGCTTGCGCATTCTTTGCTGTAAGCGTTTCCTATAGCTCCAGGAAGCATGATGCACGCACCAAGATTCATGTATTCTCGCTAAATAATGTAATATCGCATTTTGATGTGGATAACTTTCAGTTTCGGTTTCTGGGCACCGAGGTTGGGCAGTGACGTAGAAGTGTAGGAGGCGTGGTCACGTGACCACACAAGGCTGTGACGTACTTAGCCAGGAAGCGATCGAAACTCGGCGAGTGATGTAGCAACCAATGCTTTGCCGGTACTATAGTGAATTAGAATATATTCTAGTTCACTACAGCCGGTACGTACATTGCGGAATTGGCGGAGGTCCGGAGGTCACTCACGTTACTACAGCAGATTTGGTGTAACGTCACTACAACTTTCGTTGACCATCCTACAGATCTACGTCAGTGTTGGCGCGCTAGCGATGGATTTCGATCGGGAGAATGGGCATTTAGGGACACTTTGGAAGTGAATTAAAATATGTTCTAAACGTTTGCAGTGTCCGACCTTTCGTGTGGAATGTCCTTGCATACAGAGGAAACCCACAACAGGCTTGTTATAGCCTCGACATTTGATGGCACCACCCCTTTAAAAGAGACTCATTTTAGAAGTATTTTTATAGTGCCCCACGAGCATCTACCCGTTTTACGCTTTGTACGACTTCTTTCTCAAAGTACCCTGCTTCGCAGCTTTATTTCTAATCGCCTTGCTGTTTGCAACCGGGAGGTGTTGCAGTCCCAAGCTAGCATCAAGTAGTGTCCCAATTGGCCCAGATTTTATCATCTGTTACTATACACCGCAGCGTGCGTTACATTACTAGTATTACGAACATTACGAGTATTTTTCAGAAAATACACACTTTATTCCTAGCAAGCTTCGTCTTTATGCGACTGGCCCTTCTGAGATGACGTAATGTTGAGTTCCGCAAAACCATATTAACAATACTTCCGTAATTTTCCGCCATGCACCTAATCGATACTGTATACGGACATATCAAGTTGTGCCTCAGGTCACTTCTATATTCATTTGGTAGGTCCAAGTACACATGAAGTTGGAGTACATCTTATTTACGTGGAATCTGAGCTTCGTTTCAATTTCATTTTTCAATGATAACGCGAAACATAGCTGCAATTTCGATATTTGAAAAAAGTTTTTACTCAACGCGACAGTAAACCCATTGCAATAACCCACAGATGCACCAGTATACCACCCACATTGGCGCGTGGCTAATTTTGTCGCATCCTTTAAACGGACCTCAAAAAGCTTTCGGTTACATTCGAAGCACGGTCAGAAAAGGGAGGAGATATCTTGAGGTGGTACTTCACACATTAACGCGGGGTGCAATAACATATCATGCACATATAACAAGTGTACTACTATAATATTAGAATATTATACTCTGAAAGAAGCAAAACCGTCAGCATTTACCTCACAATGTGTATGTAAGTAGCACTGGAAGAATTTTTTAAAAGGTATTTTCGTTAAATTTTGGCTGGCCAGTTCGTCACATAACGTGAAAAAGATTCATGAATAAGCAGGGTCTTCTCTGTTTCGATTTATATTAGCCAAATCAAAGAAAAATATTGTTAAGTTGTTTGTTGAATGTTCCTTACCTACCCGACTGTGATGTTTCTATCGACAAATAGCTGTGAATGGTCTTGTGAGGAAACAGTTATTGATTGGATCATATATGATACTACATGCAGTTGGGTTATTTTGTGACGCAAAGCAAAGATGTTTTTTCTCGCAAAGTAACAAGCTTGACGGGGAATTATCATGCGTCCATTATCTACACCATTTTTTAGCAGCGTTATTGGTGGTGTATTGGTAAGAAAATTAAAATGCCAGCTGCGTTTACGTCAAAATGCCGTGGGACTCTTCACACAGCAAGGTGACAGCACCAACAAAACACCATTCGGAGAAAAAGGGGGGAAGTATGCATTCGACTTAAATCAAGCTCCCAAAGTACTAGGAAATATGATATGAACAAAAATGTGTGGTCCGGAACGAATGTTGACTCATTAAATTAACCAATCAAGCATGATATCTCGAAGTGTTAACAACACGTGTACTGGCTAGAGTTGCGAGAAACACTCCATTTTTCAACAGCATCTTGTGAGTTTTTTCAATGGTTCAGATATTCTTACAAGTTTGCTGCGTAACTGAAATGACTTTTTACATCCTAATAGAACATATGCCCAACTGTATGGTGTACCAGGTGACATGCGCCAACAAGTTCTCTGAAAATTGCTCCCGCGCATTTATTTAGAATATTTAAAGCTAGTTAGGGCACGCATAGCCTAAGTAAAGGCTTGCATATTTTTTTTCGAAACAAGTTAGAAATTTACGCAGCTCAAGCTGCAATTAACAAAAAAATGGCTTGGTGTTCTAATAGTGAGAGAGGGTCACCTTAGCATCCCCTGAGATCACTCAGGGGATGCTAAGTGCACTTACACTCTCAACAATGTAAAGATAGATTACAAGGTGAGCCTCCGGTTAGCGATCTCTTATGTTCCAATAATCTCTGGTTATTCTCTGGTGTAAGTGCATGCGAAAATTCGATGAATGTGTAGTGTTGTACTCGCATAGAAATGAAGAAACGCACCTGATGATTGAGGCATGACATATGGAGAATAGCGGTAGCGCATGCATGAGCCAACCGTCGATAGTAATCACCATGTTGTCGACTGGGGCTTATTTGGCGACTTGCCAGGGGGTGGGTACTGCAATCTTACCCTACGGTAATGCATTAGAATTTCACCATACGTGACCATTCTTTCTTTCGCGTGGCCGCACCAGGACTCGACTTACTCGTCCTCAGCCTGCTGGGCTCGTCGGGAGAGTAGCTGCTCTGATGACGGGTTCATGTTGGAGATAGGTATCGATATGTTGATATTGTTGAAATCCTACTGCCAAGTCCCCTTCAGAAATGACCCACATATATATGGGCAATGTCTTCTTTCAAATAGCTACGTTAGTTAATATATTGTACAACCTATCCCCCCCCCCCTCCCTCTCGCTACTACCTTCGTTTCTGTGCTGGGCCTTGCGGGAGTAAATTTTCGTGACTGCGGCCCGACAGCTGATGTGAGTTTAAACTCACATCAGCTGAAACTCACACCCCTGGTTTACATGACGCATCACCGAGATGTGCTTAGTAGGAAACAACCTCTACTTAGACTGATCTAATGAGGAAATAAGCAGTCATCGTTGCACCTCCGCGCCTAAAAAAGTAGACGTATGCTGTATTCCACGTAGGGCGTCAGAGGCCGACTTCGCCTCGACGCTCAATCACAATTTCACAAATTCCCCGCTGTCTTTCCGAACTGTACGTACGCCGCTCAAAAGAAAGTGGCCCCCTTCCTTCCCAAAGAAAGCGCCAAATGTGCACCTTTATACCTGCACCCATCAACTCAAGGCGCCTATTTTTCTGTGGGTCTCGCATGTAGAGCCAGAGAGAATCTCGTAGAGCCACGTGACTAAGCTAGGTACATCTCGCTCAGAATTTTCTAGGAACAGCACCAAAAAGTGGCTTTTTAGTCGCTTCGCTTTGTTGTCATCGGCTTGCCAGCTCAATACTGCACTATATACAGGATCGGCCCACTTGATTTTACGTTACGGCTGGAGGAGCGCGCACGATTTTCTACTGGAATTGACCCTGGAACACTCTACGCAGTTAAAAAAATAAAGCTACTTTCGGCCCAAGAGCGCAACATTAACCACGATGTATAGGGGTGCGCTCATTGACAGTGTTCTCAAAATACGCGGGGAGACCAAGTGGCGCTGTACGGTAGACGTGTAACTATTTCACAAAGCCCTGGAAGCTAAGAGGCACCTCATAAACTGACGTAATGATGAGCGCCGCCAGCGGCTTCGCAAAATGTGCGATTCATGGCACTCGAGAAACATTCTAGAGCAAACAATCGGCTCTCGCAGCTTCAAGTTTAGTCTGCTCAAACTACTGTACGGACTACAGCGTGGTGTGCAATGGCTGGAAAACAGAAACATTAGAGTTTCTGCGCACGAAACATACTCGGACACAAGGCAGAATGTGGGCCTCGCTTGTGCGCGAATGCTGCCAATACGGCTTTACGTTGAAAACAAATAGTGACTTGATTCTTTTTCCTCTTCAAATATTTACGGGCCACATGGGGACACTGAAAGAAGACATCTTTACAGGATATATACATGATGATGCATGTTTTAGTACAAAAGCTCGCCAGCTAAAAGCGCTATCTTCCACGACACCGCCCACTGTCCTTTGATATGAGCGCATAGCAACAAAACATTACTTAATTCCGCGGTTTCATTGAATATTTAAGAATTCTAATTTCGACCTTTTTTGATCCGCAGAACAGCAGAATATTGCTATCATTCACACGTTCAATTCCGGGACGATACAAGAGTATAGAAATAGCCGGCTCGTTCCGCATTCAGTACGAATCGACAGCGAAATGGAGCCAGACCTCTGCCCCTGCCCTCAACCCTTGGAAACCACGAGCTCGTGGCTCCGTGGCTGGGACGTGTCTACTGTCTTGCTCGGCAACAAAGGTTGGACAGATACGAGTGTTTTCGAGTGTTGCTAGCGGGTGCCCTAAAACGCGTCAGGATAATAATAGGCCAATGCCTGAAAGAAGAAGGGGGACACGTAATTCTTCCCACGAGGCCTTCCGGCTGGACCTTGCACGCGTGAATATTTCAAGAACACTTACAACTTCGGCACTAATGGCTGCTGCGAAATCGCTCTTGGTGCGCTGGGTATTTCGCGCCGGCAATAATGACTACAACCCTTCTTCCTCCGCAGCAACTGCTTTGCTATGCGTAGGCTCCATCTACACGTACTTCCTGGGGATAATTTTCTATTGCCTATATAGCTTCTTACGAGCTTGTTTTTCTTTTTCTTCTTTTTATGACTCTTCTGGCGCACTCCAGCAGACATGCCACCTCTGAAATATCGATCATAGTGATTTACCGCTACAGCCAATGACGAAAACATTTTATTTTGCTCTCCGATCACGTTTTAGTTCGCTCGGAAAATTTTAGCTACAAGTTTGCTATAGTCAAAACGTATTTGTGCTGTATTCATCACATATGTTTCTTGGGGTGACGAGATTGTTTGTTGGGTTCAAGGTGCCTACTGCCTCCCAGCATTATTAGAACCGCCAAAAAGACCAAGACACCTACGGTCAAAGCGCTTTTTCGTAGAATGTTCCATGTGCTAAATAAAAAGCGATTCAAGGTGGTATGAAATTCACTGAAATTCTGCAAGCTGGGTGTTCTCTTTTCAATTAAAAAAACAATTAGTTACATTGAAAGCATACCTCTTTGCCAATAATTGAAAGTGATGTTTTCAAGTACGTCTAGAAAACATTATATTTACACTGACCTTATATAGTTAGTAATTATGAAACTGCCTATTAATCGCTACTAATTACTTATCTAAAAGGATAAAAAACGGGGGGGGGGAGGTTTAGATAATAAAATAGATATGTAGATAAAAGGTAGGAATTTTAATCAAGTCTGAGCGTGACCGACAACCTTCCAATGGGAGAACCGGAAAGGGGGAAGTAAAAGTTGAAAGAAGGAGGCAGTATGAACAAGCAGTACGCACCGGAGTCTTTGACATAGTAAAATTAGCTGTACTGCGTTAAGATCCAGTTGCCTTCAACAATTGCAGCGACGCTTTTGCGACCTTCGGAAGGCGTGCTATGCGAGACTATAGTATGGTCACAGGATCGAATTCAACCAGAAAGGTCCCCCATCGGGATATCTTAAAGCGGCTCAGTGGCACGGAAGGTGTTGTGCAGTTACTTCAGCACTATAAGCGTTGCATTAGTGGTGTCAGGCATTACCGTAAAAATATAAGTGGGCTAAACTAAATTTATAGTTTTATGTAGCATAACACGTATGTTCGCGTTTTAATGCTTCCACTTGTGTTATCTTATACACTGTATAATCCCCGACCCCTCACACAATACTCCTGCTGGAGCCTGTGGGGGTTTTGTGAACAATAAAACAAAAAGTCCTACGTGCGCCCCTTCTGTAGTGTCAAATCAAATGCTATAACTTCCTGGAGGGCTTCGCTGAGCCAGTTTTCAATTCAGGCACATAGATTTAATTTGTTCCCTTGCGTGGTTTTCCAGGAGCTACAACGACCAGGTCTTTGCGGAAAATGCCGCGTTGACCCGGGAGGCGCAATGTTGTCATTTTTTGTGATCACGCGGTGGTTCGTTTCACCTTTTGCAAAACATGTTCATACGATTCGCGACGAATAGATGCCACTACACGCTGTAATGTTTGACTCGCAGAATATCACCCACAAGTAGCCTTTTCCTGGCTACAGTATAATCAGCGGTGCCTTTTTCTTTTTTTTGGAGGGGGGTAGGGGGGGGCAACAAGCTCGAAAGCCCACGACGTCGTGACTTCAGAAATTGTATTTTTCATGTTTATTGTTCTTGAAGAGACAAATATTACGTAGCAGCTGGAGCTCATCTGAATGTAGTATATCAGCGTATACTGTCACTAACTCTGTCAGAGTAGGAAACATGCAAATAATCCGCAGTTGCTTGCCTCAAGGCAAAGGTATGCAAGTAAGCCTTTTCTTTTCTGTATCTCTGGTGCGGAAAGGCGCACGTCAGTGGGTCATAGACACACCAAGGCTGGCGACTAACACACTGAAGGCACACTGATAATTGAACATTATCCGGAGTATCTACTGATAATATTCACTCGCATCTCCAAATTGACTATGAGCCATCAAGAAAGGGCAGACAGACAGAATCCAGTTAAGATCGAAGCTTCGCCTATCACTTGTAAGCCATTTCCACATAGGCGAAGGCTTTTCCAATTATTTTTTTATATTAGTTTATTCGTTAATTCTGACCAGCAGACTTGTATAAGTGCGAGTGCGAAGCGCTGACGAAAGTTTACAGTGTGTGCGATCGAGCTCCTTCGAATGCAGTAATTAATTCTCATTCACACTTGAAGATTATCTTAAGGTCGTCTAACCTTAATTGCTTTGTTAAGTGCGACTGCTCATTCCACGACTACAGTTCGCTGCCGAAAACAGAGGAGACGCAAAGCAATGCCCGTTTAATACGTTGTTTTGCTCCAGCGCAAATTGAGTGGCACAGGGAAACACAACTATAAAAACTACTAACACTGGGCTACGCTCGATTTTCCTGCTCTATGTAGCTAAGAACAACTCTGACATTGGAGGAAAAGGACTGAAGATTGATATCGAGGAACACTGACGATCGGGCTGTTTTGGAGGGTCGATCCCCCACTAATCCTCTCCTAACAACTGTCGTAGATCGCCCATCTCATGCCTAGTTGTGGCCTTTTCATCGTTCCTTTCTCATTGCTTTGTTTCCTACAATATTTCTTCGCGCACAAGGGCAATCAACTGCTGTGACCTTTACGTAGTCTACAAGAAGACGAACATAAGACTTTACGCTGTACCTTCTTTTCTGGAAGGTAAGATGTTGTCTCACCATTTCTATGCACTAATGACTAAGCAAGGAAAGGCCAAACTGCATTCTGAAGGTTGGCTCTCCATGCGCTTTATTTGGTGGGTGGTGGTGGAGATTTTTCTTTCTGTTAAAAACAAACCTACAGTGCAGTTTACACAAGCACAGACATGTGACCTATCTTCATGGAGATTATATACACCCGTTTCATTATTTACACTTCCTGCATGTGCACTCTCTAGCGAAACTGGAAGGTGCGATATTGTTTCATACCATCTTAACAAACTCCCGGAGCCAGCTGCTATGCACTACACTTGAAGAGTGATAACCGCGAAAAGGGGGACTGGTGGTCTTGATTTCTGTATGCCACATACAGTGAATTTAGGGCAAGCACGAGGAAAAAGACTGCGGTTTTAATTGATATTTATGAACCGCGGGAAATGCATATAGTGAGCAAATAGGGAAAATAGAAAAGGCAAATAGTGAGCAAATAGAAAGGCAAATAGGAAGCCGAACCCCCATCTTTCGAATTGCGCATATGACGCTGTACCAATTGAGCTATGGAGTATAGTTCTCCTTTCAATTGATTGTATAGGCAGGGTCTCGTGACCGCGATCTTTTATACCTAAAACAAGCGTTTAGTGGCCAGCTGGTTGCTCCAAACATTACGTACTACTTGATGGCCGTTGGTAAAATGAAGTGCTAAAATAAATAAAATATGGCTGGTTCGAGGCAACCAAAATATGCGCAACCAAAAGAAACGGCCGCCGCCTTTACTTCTACCGATTTGCAGCTTATCCTTCAAGCGTTCCTTTTATCAGTTTCACCACCCTTAGCACTGATAAGGCTCAGCTGTGAGCAAACTCCAAAGGGAATCAGTGCTTTATCACGTCTGTAAAGGCGTTTATTGACGGTTTATCTCAGCGCTCGCAGCAGAGAGCGTACTTTGCTGCGTAAGCGAGCTATACCGGTTAACTGTTAATCAAGTACCACTCGCGTTTGTCTTTAATTTCTTAACGCAGCTATTCGTGACAGATGGTGCAAGCACATTTAAGAAAGCACCATTACCACACTCTTCGCATGTTCGCTCGGAGCTATTTCCATATTTTGTGTTTCACCATTCCTTGACTTCTTTGAGCCAAGCATCCACAGTGGCGACTAGCCACTGATGAGAGAAACTGCAAGAGAAATAAAAAAAGAGCATTCATCTTAATGGGCATCCTGAGCCCATTGAAGGCAAGGTTGACCGAAATACGAACAGAGCTTTGTAAAAGCGAAAGGATTCTCTGATAATTCTGGCTGAAACTGAACATCGTTCTATAGGAAGCACGTACATACGAGTGAAGCGAGAAGGACAGGAAATATGCCGATGCCTGTGGTACAACTTGTTCATCGCCTGTAATGAAGAACGAGTGCGATGCGCAGGTGCATGCACCTAATGACGCATAAAAGAACTGCATGCATATAGGTGACATAACGTCGTCCATGGAAAGGGACACGTGTGTCGTTGCTGAAGAAAATTCCTTGACTTTTTATGTCTGATGTGTGACATCCGCTTTTTTGCTTTATGCTTTTTGGCGTATTTCTTGATAAGTCCTCGCTCAAGTATTGAAGTGCGTCAACGTGCGCTATCCTTCGCATCGCCACGAAGGTTGCTCCTCGCGTGCGCTGCTACGGCCGAGGTACCATTCATCGAGTATGCGGGACCACATGAGCGATTCCTCCGCTACAGCGATGCGACGTGCAGTCTGTAACAAAATGTGCGGTGGAGACATAAAATCTATTTGGAGCTTGGGCACGGGTAGGAACATGTCGCGACGCAGGACACGTAGCTTTCACAAAATTCTTTCGTTATACTTGAGCGGAGAGTGTTTCTTTCCAGCAGGTTCTCCCATTGTGCGACATGATTAAAGACTCGCGGACGTTGACTCGCTACGCTGGAGGTCGCGAAGCCACTGCTATTCTTGTGGGAGAGCAGGGCACTCCCTACACGAGACCAGATGAGATATACATCCAGTGGTCGTACGTGCCTACAGCGCCCACCTGGCTTTTGTGTTCGCAGAAAAAAAAAGCGAGAATATCTCCAACTTGCAGAGCGTTTCTATAGCGTTCCTATTTTGCCTGTTTCTTTTTTTTCTTTTTACTTTTGTCATTCGCGTGCAAGTTTCCCCTATTCAGCAGAAAAGGAGCACGCCTGTAGAAGTCCGAATACGGCTGCTTCTATTCACGTCAATTCCACAGAGACGCTTTCGCGCGGAATTGTGCCGCTGCGCTTCCTCTAAAGGAAAATGAATATTCACTGGCTAATGCCTCCTTTCAGGGTATCTCTATTTACTTCAGTGATATAAATTCTCCTACCTCAAGCTATAAAAACGATTTCCTGAATTCAAGGTCTAGGGGTAAGGTAAAGAAAAGTGAAGAACAAGACAAAATCTGTTCCTTCCATGAAAATTATGCAAGACACATCACACTGAATGAAAATATTGCGAGGGCTCATATTCTCGAATAGAATCCTTCATTTCCAAACAAAGACTTTTTTTCAATTATGCTATTATGGTCAGTGCTGAGTCATAGGAGTACATACGTAACGCGTTTTACTTTTTTTTAGGAGGACGTTCGACAAGCACCACAACTACGTTAGGCAACCGTTGATGTAATTAGTACATTTATTTCCGAAATTTATCTTTTGGTCGCTGACTGCAGTATGTTTGTCAACGCTTGTTTGCAACATTAAAATCGCTTACTATAACAAACAGCCCGCATTCCTCCTGTTTAATCCAGGCAAAGTGTCTTCTAAAGTCTCCAATGTCTATATTCGCTCCTCCTCTTCGGTTGACAGAGACTGTGAACCACGTTTGGCACATACCCGCATGTCAATTATGGCAAATTATTGGCACATACCCGCATGGCACACACCCCCGTGGTTATGCCATGGGCATGGCACATAGCCGCATGGTTATGCCAATTTTGGTACATAAAAAAATTCGGCAGATCCCACGCACTGTGGAATCAATGTAATGCGAAGCAGCCAGCACAGAGCTGCATACATCGCCTTGTTTGTCTTCGAGGCAAATGAAGTCATTTATGCCATGGCATCTTGTTCACTACATATGGCATGTTTGCCATGCATGTAGGCATGTACAGTCTGGTATATAACACGCTAATTAAACGTAATTCTGGTACATACAATTCATGACCTGTCATTTAAATGGCTGGTGCCATCAAATTTCGAGGCTATAACAAGCCTATTGTGGGTTTCCTCTATATTCAAGGACACTCCACACGAAGGGTCGGACAAGCAAACGTTCAGAATATACTTTAGTTCACTTCCAAAGTGTACCTAAATGCCCATTCTCCTTTCGAGACCCATCGCTAGCGCGCCAACTCTGACGTAGCTCTATAGGAAGGGTAACATAAGTTGTAGTGACGTCACACCAGATCTGCTGCAGTGACGTGAGTTACCTCCGGACCTCCGCCACCACCGCAACGTACGTATCGGCAGAGTATCGGTTGCTACATCACTCGCCGATTTTCGATCGTTTGCTGGCTAAGTGCGTCACAGCCGTGTGTGGTCACGTGACCAAGCCTCCTACACTGCTACGTCACTGCCGAACCTCGGTGCCAAGAAACCGAAACATAAAGTTGTCCACATAAAAGGGCGATATTAAATTATTTAGCGAGAATACATGAATCTTGGTGCGTGTATCATGCTTCCTGGAGCTATAGGAAACGCTTACAGCAAAGAACACGCAAGGCACAAATTTGGTGGCACTACCCCTTTAATGTCACCACGCACTCGTGTCATGTCATGCCAATTTTGGTATCTATCCAGTTAACAAAACGACCGGAAGCGCACCATGACAGTGTCATGTAAATGATACCGTACATGACATCCATGTTAGGATCCATGTTAGGACCAGTCATTTATGTTCGTCATACAGTCACGCCGTGCAATACCAATTTTGGTGTATAGTAAGCCAGTAAACCGGGCGCGAGCACATAATCAGTGTGGCATGTAAATCATGCCGTACATGACATGCATGTCATGATTTTCATGTTACCAACTGTCAGTAATGTTCGTAATACATTCACATCACGCAATACCAATTTTGGTGTATAGTAAGCCAGTGCACCGGGCGCGAGCACACCATCAGCGTGGCATGTAAATCATGCCGTACATGACATGCATGTCATGATTTTCATGCTACCAGCTGTCAGTAATGTTCGTCATACAGTCGCGTCTCGCAATGCCAATTTTGATGTATTGGGCGCGAGGTCCACCACTGGAGACGCGGGCGCTGCAATCGCCGTGACGAGCAGGGTTCGATCACGTGACCTCGCCTCGTTCTGGCGAAGGTAAGCGGACGGTTGAATGCCTTGTTTTTAACCGCGATTTCACGGCGTTCTCGCTTTTGAACAGCGTTGTTTTGCTCTCACTTCTTGTGTGCGGACCCCTAGAGACTACACAATCCGAAAAAGTGCAGTAAAAATTATCGGCGGCATGGTACTTTTCTGCTCCGTGCCACAGTGCACTACGCACGCGAAGGGGCCAGACGTGAGCTTTCACTTTTACCCTTACCCTGCTTTTCACAAGCATGATGCCGCTGTCACCTGTCTTTCGTTTTTGTTATTGCAAGCCTATGGTGTTAAAATGGACATCGACCACGAATAATCACATAAAAGCAAGACGATGCGGCTCCCGCACGGGAACCTTGATGACAGTTAAAAATGAATGCGCAAAAAGTTCGGTTATGTATGTTCTAAAATATTTTTTTAAGTAGTAAACTTTATTTTGGGGCATAACACATACAGGGTTAGCCCGCGAGGCAAGGCAAAAAGAGGACTTGAACACCCTGACAAGGCCTTACCTCGCTGGGTCAGCAGAGACAGCGGATTCGAAAGTTACAATTTCACTAGAACATGATCAATTAACAAGAACATAATGACTAGTACAGTAAGAACACGATCACTATTTTCAGTAATAACATAATGACAGTAATGACATAGTAGCAGAACATAATCACTAATCCAGTAATAACAACAAGAACATATTGAATAATGCAGTGACCAGTAATGCTCGCTAACAGTAACACTTAGTACTATTACTAATGCAGTAACCAAACATTATAACACATCCACTTCCGAAGCAAGAAACATGTTCATTATTACATGTTTAAAATCATGAATTGTTTTATAATTTCTGGCTATTTCAACAACAGTAGGATACATATTACATAATGACAATGGTTTGCACACCATAGTTTGTCTTGGCCTTCTTCATTACTACTGATGTGTGGCGTAAACTGTATCCTGTGTCTCGACTGAGGTACCGGTTTGAAAATGTCTCAAAGTTGCTGGAAACTTCTTTAAACAGCCGAATGCAAATCTTCGCATTGTAAGAGTTTCTAATGTTAAGGATATTGTAGCGCATCATTAATTTAGAAGACCCTATGTATTCATTTGAAGAGTTAAGCAAACGAACAGCTCGACGTTGTAGTACTGCCGGTTTTTCTATATCGGTTTTGTTTCCGTTCCCCCATACTAATAAGCCGTAGCTAAGGTGCGAATGTACAAGTGAAAAGTACAGTTTTCTGACGAGCTTGACAGGCACACAGCATCGGATTCGTCGTAGTAAACCAACAGAGCGTGCAACCTTGGTGCGGACCTTATTTATGTGCTCTGACCAGCTTAAATTTTTATGAAATATAACACCAAGAAAAGAATGGCTTGTCACGTGCTCTAGTTGCGATCCACAATAAAAAAGTTTTACGTCGTAGCTTATTTCTTTATTCTTAGAACAAAAAACCGTAAATTTTGTTTTCTTCGCGTTTAGGTTAAGCTGATTTACATATAGCCATTGGTGAAGTTCTTTTAACCAAGAATTTGCAGTAACTTCTAGTTCGTGAAGGTCAATACCGGAAAAAAACACATTAGTGTCATCCCCGTACATGATCATTTCATCTGTGAGTGTCATGTTTACTATATTATTTATATACACGATAAACAATAATGGCCCTAAAATTGAACCCTGTGGTACCCCATATTTAATCGAGCTTTTCTGTGAACTGTAATCCTGCAGGGAAGTATACTGCAATCGAGAATCAAGGTAACTATTCATAAGTTCTAAGGCTGCGCCGCGAATGCCACATACGTGGAGCTTGTTAAGCAATATTTCATGTTTTATAGAGTCGAAGGCCTTTCGAAAGTCTAAAAATATACCAATGGTAAGTTTTTTTCTTCAATATTACTTATAATTGTATCTCCGATTCTTAATAATGCCATTTCGGCTGACTTATTCTTTTGAAAGCCATATTGTTTATCCGAAATAATACGCTTATCCAGTAGAAAGCTATTAAGGCGCTTATATATAATACGCTCAGCTACTTTTGAAAATAATGGCAGTACAGAAATCGGTCTGTAGTTGTTTAAGTCGTTGTGATTCCCACCCTTAAAGATTACTGCAACACGAGCTACCTTCATTTTTTTCAGGAAAAACTCCAGTGGAAAGTATACTGTTGCAAATATGTTCCAATGGACCGCATATTAAGCAAGCAACTGCTTTAATAAGTTGTGCTTTGATGCCATCCTCTCCAGCGGCTGACTTGTTACTCAAGGAGTTAATAATGGAAAAAATCTCGCTTTCAGATGTAGGCGTAAGAAATATTGTCTCGCTGACACGATTGCCGATGTAAGTTTCATAATTTCGATTTTGGGAAAAACCCGATATAGAGGTTGGAGCACCAGCATTGATAAAATGATTATTAAAGGGATCAGTGGCATCATTACCACAGAACTTAACATCATTTACAACAATCTCTGACGGCACATTTTGTGAAGAGGAACCTATTAGCTCGCGGTATATGTTCCACATTTTACGACCATCACTCATGGAAGTTTCAAATTTACGCGTGTAGCATTCAGATTTTGCTTTCTTCAGATCACTGTTGAGTTTGTTCCGGACTTGTTTGAATTCTATAAATATTTGGGGGTCTCTGGTCTTTAAGAAGTGACTGAATAATTTGTCTCTGTATTGAAGGCGTTTATATAGTTCATGATTTACCCATTCCTTTCTAGCTCTTTCATGCCGGACCACAGGGGAGAAAGGAAGTGCTACATTGTACATTTCTTTCACTTTGGACACAAATAGGTCACACGGTGCTGAGGGATTTCCTTCAGCATAAATATCAGACCAATTTTCATTGGAAAGTAACGTTTGAAATAGCTGTATACTTCGACTATTTATGACACGCTTGAAGTTGTGATTTCTATCAATGCGCATACAGAATGGTAACGCAGCAAATATCGGCAAATGATCACTTATGCTAGAGCTAAGCACTTCAGAACATGTTTCGTAGGCAACGTGCGGACACATGCGGAACGTTGCCGTCATGACGATTAAGCGTGTGCGCCGCTGTCTAGATTGTCAGAGATTCAAGATAAAGCCGAGAAGTGCAGTTCTTTTCTCTTTCCGTTATCTTTGCCTTATCCCGGTCTATTTCGTGGCCATTGCTTCGGCGTGTTCGGCCAGCGCGTTCGATGAAACCTTTCTGACGTCATACATGTGCTTGTTGAGCATTTGCTTAAAGTTGCCTGTCTCGTCGACGTAACTTCCGCCACAGTCTGCGCCCCCCCTCCCCCGCCCTCGTGTCCATTTTAATTGTCCTCGTGTCGTTTCCCGACCACACGGGTTTCCGTCACTATTGACTTCAGCCCAAGGGTTTCCTTGCTTATATATTATTTCTCTAAAATGAGCCCATAGCCAGTGTCACTTGTTCTTCTCTATGTTGTTTTACGCAACAGGTAAAAACGTGGCCAGCTTGAAACACTAACTCACCTTCCAACAGCAGCCGCGCAGTGTCATACTGGTTAGCAATGAAGCTTTATAAGCGTGAACGCTGGCATTTTCCTTGCAAGGTAAAATTGCCATTTAGACCACGGTAAGTTACACCCTGCAGCATGGTCATTCAAGTGCGCAAGTAATACGGCCGGCTGGCACACGGTGAATTTGCTATCGCAGTCGAGCCCGATCGGGACCGTATTTTTCGATCGTGACTGGTCCTTTGTGCAAGCTGGACAACGGAATCAATCGTCGAAAATTTTCATCCCGATGTGGCTCGGTGGCGATCGAAAATGCACCGTAGGTGTGATAGCCTTAGAAAATTCGCGCAATGAGAAGCAACAGATAGATATTAAAATCGTGCCGCAGACAAACTCATGTGAAATGTTATCTAGAACACTGAATGAGGCGCGCGCGTACATATGGCTCTCGAGCGTTTGTGTCCAATCATATGAGAAAGGTTACGGCTGCATGAATCTCTAAGCATACTGGATTGCTTCCCACAAAGCGGAGAAACCGCATTCGTTGTGCTTCATAGGGCTATGTGTACTAAACAGGAATGTAAATTTGCCCATGCTTGTCGTGTCAACCACGGCCTGTTTTTATATGCAAACCTACAATGAATGAAGTTGCACGGTTGCCCGCATTTGTTGCAGCAAAAATATGTTTCTTTGCCGCAAGCACGCGCTAAAGCTCATTCGACGCAACGTTACCTTTTACAAAAGCCGCGTGCGCGGCCCCCGTGCTTTCCATATCGGTGGCTATAGCAGACGACGGCGACAGTCAGGACGCTGTCTAAGGCATTATGAGTTATATAGAATTTCGTACAGTCAGTGACGAAGACGCAGCAGTTTTTTACTGATTTCGTTGAAGTGAAGTACAACAATAATCAAAAAGCAGACGCGAAAGCGGCTGCGGTCTGAGCGGGAGAGGGCCGGAGGAGCAATCCAACCTTGCACGTCACAAGGAGGCCTCCGCATGGCGGCGCCACGGTATGTCCTCGCGCCCAGTATTAAGCTAGCGAGACGGCCGCGATCGCACCACGAGCGCGGCATGTGAATCATGTCGTACATGACTTTCATGTCATGAATTTCAAGTTTCCACTTTTCATTTACATTCGTCATACACTGACATCGCGCAATACTAATTTTGGTGTATATCAAGCTAGCTATATCAAGCTATGAGCGTGGCATGTAAATCATGTCTTACATGACATGCATGTCATGATTTTCGTGTTACCACGTGTAAGTTGTGTTCGTCATACATAAATGTCTCGTCACACAGTTTTGGTATATATCCATTCATTTAAACGGCCGCGAGCGCCCCGAGACCATGTCATGTAAATCATGCCGTACATGACATTCGTGTCATGATTTGCATGTTAGGACCTGTCACATATGTTCATCATGAACTCTTTCTTGTCATGTCATGCCAATTTTGGTACATATCAAGTTAACGAAACGGCCAGGAGAGCACAAAGTCGTAGGCGGATAGATAGATAGATAGATAGATAGATAGATAGATAGATAGATAGATAGATAGATAGATAGATAGATAGATAGATAGATAGATAGATAGATAGAAGCGACCAAAGCACGGTGGAAGAAGTACTTTAGGTGAGCGAACGACGCGGAGGAAGCGCTTGTTGGAGAAAGGCGGATTAAGTTCTGGTTTTCTGCGTGCCGAGAGATGGCGCGCCAGACTGAGGACCGTGGAGGGCTGCTGGCAAATTCCGCAAAGCACCTCCGGCACGTGGGCGACCATAGGCGTATCTAACGGGGGGGCAAGGGGAGCGCTAGCCCCCCCACTTTCGACGGTAGTTATTGTCGGCTGCAGACTGGGAAACTAACAAGTCAGGCAAAGTTTTACTTGACCGCAGCAATAACGTAGTTTTGTAACAAAATTTTTCCTACGATTCTGCTGTGACGACTGTCCTCCATGTGTCATGACCACGCACTGTAGGCTACCTGGGGTGCGGGCTGCCTATTCCACGCTTGCGCGACCGGCGCTCGAGCCTGCAGCGTCGTGGCAGCTTGTAACAAGGCAGTGGACTCGAGCACATTGAGAAGCCCAGCTTTCAAGTTTGCCCTGTTACTTGATCTATACCTGACCAGGGAGATGATCAGCGTCCACGGATTTCTGGACTAAGAAGACTGCTTACTTGCAAAGGATTGTGTCTGTTCCTAATAATGTTTATTTCTCTCTCTACCTCTTTGTCAGCAACCATGAGTTCGCAGAGAATTGTACACGCGCAAAAACAGCTCAACATCGTTATATACTAAAACTGAAAGTACACATATGAGTCCATCTCGCCCGCTAATATAAGCAGCCGCTGCCACTGTGATTGGCGGGCAGCCTTCTTAAATTACGTTCAGAGACACTCCCTGGCTATTCTGAAAAAAAAAATGAGTTATTGTTAATCGCAGTAATGTGCCGCTTATTGTGCACACTTCATTTTAACGCCGTGAGTTTTCGCAGACTTGTGACGTCGCGTAACAACGAGGCGATATTATGGCACATTGAAAATTCTTGACGAATAGCGAAGAACCAATGACAAACAATACGCCGTATTGAAAATAGTTCATTATTATTATTTTCTTGCGCAGTCATGCGTACGTCATAATTACGCGGTGGATCACTTACGCGTAATTTGTTGCGTCGTTTTACGAGGAGGTGCTGTGAGCATGACCCAGAAAATTTCGACCAATCATTAACATCTAACGACCCATACGGAAGGAAACAATGCGGAGTAGTTTAACGTCATAATCGCCCACAATTTTTCAAGGAAAATTTGACCTGACACAGTTTATGTAGGTTATTTGCTTGGAGGAACCGGAGGGGAGGAGTAAAGGACCACTTCACCGCTCTTCCGTCCACCCCCACACCCAAGCTGGGAAAAGTAGGAGGGCAAGGAACGACACCTAGTATATAAATTCGTAGTCATTTATAATCTTATACCTATGCATGGCCAGATCAATGTGGTTTGCTTAAGTATTAATTGACTGAACTTCGTCTTCTTCTTAAGGAAAACTTTATATTAGAGCACTCTAACAGTAAATAAATTGGCACTCGGTTTATCCTGAAGACTTCTGCGAAGTACCTCGCTTTGTCAACCACATGTTTTTTTTTAATAAGTGAGAATTTAAGGTACTAGAGTCTTCATACTCATCGTATCTACAACGCCAAACAGAAAAAGATCCGCCGCTGGGAATCGAACCCACGACCTTGCGGCCGCGACAGTAACCGCCCGACGCTAAACCGACTAAGCTAGCTTGGCATTTGCTGAACGTATCACGAACGCGCCTTATATCTTTCACACATTCTTTCTCGCACGGTGCTCTGTTGGCGGTGTAGGTAGGCGGGGCGGAGCGGGGCGTTGCCGTCCTCTGTCAGAGGTGAAAAGAAGTAATGCGTCACGATCGCCACTTACTAGCGATTACTCCGAGATTGCGCGCGATATCGGAGGTCATGGTTACAGCGTGTTGATACCAGCGAGGGACACTGGCCGCGCTGACGTCGCCGAGGCACCCAGAAGCAATTATCTTCGTTGCCTTTCGCTTAGTGTTAGCGTGCGCCGGGTTATTTGAGTAGTGCAGCTTCCACATGCGTCAACGGGATTTCTCCACCGCCGACGACTTCCATTGCGAAGCACCGATAATAATAATAATATCCGGGGTTTAACGTCCCAAAACCACGATGTCATTATGAGAGACGCCGTAGTGGAGGGCTCCGGAAATTTCGACCGCCTGGGGTTCTTTAACGTGCACCTAAATCTAAGTACACGGGCCTTAAGCATTTTCGCCTCCATCGAAAATGCAGCCACCGCGGCCGGGATTCGATCCCGCGACCTTCGGGTCAGCAGTCGAGTGCCATAACCACTAGACCACTGTGGCGGGGCTACGAGAGCACCGACTAACAAAACTGCTGCAATACGCGTTGCAGAACGGACACGACTTCGACAGTCGAATGTCGTGCCTTAGTGGAGCGAGAGAGAGGCCAGCGGGACGCAGGCGTTTGCGGCTCAAGCTACGAACTTCTGCCTCCCGTGTTGCTGAAGCGCAGTGTGGTAGTGTATGCATGCGCAAACACGTCGCTTACCCATTGCTAGAAAGCGCACACCGTGCCGTTTCTATCCTTAATTGACGACCTTTTGAAGAAATGCATATCGGGTACCAGTGTTGATTATGAGCTTGTTGGTGTCATCTTTACGCGGGATTCACGATTCGCTCTGTCCAAATATATGTTCACAACTTCAGGTATACCACAACGTTTAGTCATGATCATGGGCGCTAGACGTCGCGATGGAGACATGCCACAAGGCGTCAACATGGGTGCATCCACGTCAAGCGGTGCTATAGCTGCCAAACACGAATAGACATTGTAGAAGCTCTCATATATGACTATACAATAAGCACTACTTCTGTGAAGACACGTTTCCCTTTCGTAGTATAAAGATTCCTATGACGGAGGGTCTATTGTTGAGAAGCCTGTACGAAATCCTGCCTGGTCCCTTGGTTGATTAAACTCTAATGTCCTATTAATTCTGTTAGCAATTACTTTTGTGAATAGCTTGTAGACAACGGACAGTAAGCTGATGGGCCTGTAATTAACAGCTGCATCTTACCGGTACTTACCTACGGAGCAGAAACTTGGAGACTTACAAAGAGGGTTCAGCTTAAATTGAGGACGACGCAGCGAGCGATGGAAAGGAAAATGATAGGTGTAACCTTAAGAGACAGGAAGAGAGCAGAGTGGGTCAGGGAACAAACGGGGGTTAAGGATATCATAGTTGAAATTAAGAAGAAGAAATGGATATGGGCCGGCCACGTAGCACGTCGGCAGGATAACCGGTGGTCATTAAGGGTAACTGACTGGATTCCAAGAGATGGCAAACGCGTGAGGGGGAGACAAAAAATTAGGTGGGTAGATGAGATTAAGAAGTTTGCAGGTATAACGTGGCAGCAGAAAGCACAGGACCGAGTTGATTGGCGGAACATGGGAGAGGCCTTTGCCCTGCAGTGGGCGTAGACAGGCTGATTATGATGATGATGATGATGACGGAGGGATCAGCCATGTTTTTTTTCTTTACTTTTAGTTCAGCATCCTTTAATTAAAGAATTTCGGCTTTTTTATGTATTTTTATAGAACGTGAAGGGGCGTCCTCACCGGGAAGCTTTCTGTCGCGCGAGCAGGTTTGATGGCATCGGGGACAAACAAGGCGCTTTCACATGGTGGCTCTCGTCCGGCGCGACGATATGCTCATCGTACCCGCCCACATGCCCGAAACGCGCAGCTCTTCACGGCCGTGATAGAAGACCAGCAGCGTTGCAGCGCTGCTGCTATGCGTGCGATGTGACGGCCGCGCTGGAAGCTCTGTGGCTCTCGGAATGGCGCAGTCTGATTGGTTTGCAACAAGTAATGCTTTTCTCCCGGCGACGACAGTCGGTCTCGGACCGATAGGCGCGGCGAGGTCTTTTTCCCGTCTCGCGACTGCACGCGACGTGTCGGCGATGTCGTCGTCGCCCAGAAATCTTTCAGCGCGAATGGGGCTTTAAAGAAATTAAGCTGGAAGCGTAGCCATCGTTCGCAATTGACGAAAATTCCTCTTATTATTTCCATCTCAATGAAAAAAAATACTGCCAGCACGCGTTCCTCTTGAGCCAGGTCTGTCTATTTCTTACTCCATCCCCTCCACCAGGACAGGGTACCCAACCAGACGCAGCCCTGGTTAGTCTTCCTTACTTTCATTTATCGATTTCCGTCTCGCTGTAGGCAGGTTTTTTTTTTCTTTTCTGAAAGGTTGTTTACGCTTGATATAATGTGGCGCACTGCTATTGTTATCAGGCAAAGCACGGTAAAAGCAGCGCTTTATTGGTAAGATTTTTCCTATTACCAGCGCACGTGCTTTTATTTGTCCAATGCCAGATTAGAAAGCCTGAAATGACCCTGAGACCGGTTAGCTCTCAGTATAAATCTTCACGACACAAAGCTGGGGTGGCTGCCTATAAGCGATATGCTTCAGCTGACACTTGCTCAGCGCTTTTTTTTCTTTATTCGCGGTAAGATGTGAGCAACAGAAGGGTTTGCGTTTATTGCCTCTTCAGGAGGCAAGCTCAAGAGAAGCCGAATACGCTACTTGTTAAGGTTATGAGAAGGTTCGTAATATAAATGACTGCTAGAGAGCATCAAACGTCATGACAGTGTGGCTACCATAATTTCACCGTAAACGCTACAGCGCACTTTACAGAGAAAAAACGACGCACGCATTTGCTGTTATGAAAAAAACTTTTTTTTAAATCTGTGACGCCTTCACACGCCCCTCACAATGTATGAATCAGCCACTTCGGAAGTGAATGGAACGGTACCCTGCAGGGACAGGCAGGGATGATAATATTCGATTCTATAAGAGCTTCTAGCACCAAGAGACTAGCATCTATATGATAGGACATCAATGTGCATGCTAATTCAGGCAGTTAGACAGTATACGACATAACAATACAATGGGCGACAGTTAAAACTTTATTATGCTTTCAGATCTATGCTAGACATGGATGAAAGAAGGACCGAGCTGACTTCTAATTGCGCAGTAAGCACAGATAGGGATGACTCACCAACTGTCCCAAATTTTTACATTGATCAGCAAACTTTTCTTACGTTGGCACAGAGAGAGAGGAAGAAAGCAACAAAAATAGTGCTATGGTCAACCTACCTCTCTTTCTATGTATACTAACTGGTGCAGGGCTATAGAAGATAGGATAATTAGAAAAGAAAGACGAGGACAACCGCCTGTTCTAGTCTATTTGTCTTTTCTTCCCGTCTTATTTTGTTAATTCTGAACCACTTGGAAAACCAACTAGCCTCATCTACTACCCGTCTTAGTTAGCCAGAGGTAGTTCCGTTGGCTACTATACACAGGGCAAGGAGTATGGAATAAAAAAGGGAAAGACAGTGGCCGAGGTAGGAGACAAACTATTAATCTCTTCCGTGAAGGCACGAACACCACAAGAACTCGAGTAGCGCGAACAAAGTCGTGTACGTAGGGCTTTTTAGGAAAGCGCTGGTATAGAAGTCTGTTCTTATAGTGGACGATAGCAGAAAGTAAGGTATCGATAGGCATACGCGCAATACGATAATGACATTCTAAGAATTAACTGAATGATATATCAACAGTTAACGCTGCAGCGTTTTGCAGTAATGTTGAATGCCTACAGACCAGAATATGTTACATGCATGTAGATCAAGCGCCCTTAATCTCGATTCCAGTCACCAGCTGTCGGCGCGGCCAACGCTCGACTGTGAGATCGATGAAGGGGAAGTGACGACAAAGCCAAGGCGAGCGAGCGCTGGCGGCAAGCACGCGACAAGAGGCTGAGCGTTATCACATTTGTTTTTATCGTTTTTGTGTTCCCACAGCTCTGGCAAAATATGGGTGCAGTCAAGAACTGCGAAATCCGACCTATAGAAGCTAGTAATATAATAGAAGCTAGTAATATAATACGTCCCAAAACCATATAGAAGCTAGTGCTATAGCTCCTTTCAGAGTCAGTAAATCGAGGTCTGTGCAGCGAACTAACTATTAAGGCCTTTATGGCTCGGTCGAACGTGGTCCTGAACGAAAAGCCGGCGCGAGCGACATGAAGCAAAAAAATCTCGCAGGCAATAAATATCTCGTGACCGCGCGATCTCCGTGTTGTTGCGACTGGGGGACCGGGTACGTGGGTGCCAAAGCCACCACGAAGGATTAGGAGACCTTAGAGCGTGGAGCCCCGACATTTAGGACCACGTTTCATTCAAAACAACTGTATTTACAATATTTGCAGTGAATGATGTTACAGAGATCTTCCAATTTCGACTGACGACGCCGCGTATTTTTCCCCGGTTCTTCAAGTCTGGCCTCCTGCTCCATTTGTGGTGACCGATTGCAAGATCGCAAAGAGGCCCGCAGTGCTGGAGCAGTAGAATCCAATCGGAGCCGGGACAGCACATGGGGCATCCCGCTGATCACGTGCCGGCCTCGTTGTCTTCGCGCCGCCTTTTTTTTCTCCGAAGCGCACTGCTTTCCACGGAGATCCTAATGCAGGGAATTGCCAGACAGGTGATGGCTATGTTGCATCGGCAGGCTCGAAGGAATGCATGGGACAAAGCGTTCGGCGTGGTGCACGCGCGGACACAGCCGCCGAGGAATGCGCACCAGAACACCTGTGCAGGACGTTCCCCCTTCTCCTTTTTGGGGAATGCCGGCCCAGTCACAACAGCATGCACTTCCGTCTTCCCAGCGTTCGCGTGACTGAAAAATATGAAAAAGCAGCGTTGTACAGTAGAATCCCTCAAGAACGAAATTCTCGCGGCAACGAACAAATCTAGCGTCCCCGGCGAACGTCCATAGAGTTCAGTGAATTTGCACCTCTCGACAGCGAAGAAATTTTAACACGAAAGTGTTTTATGCCGGGGTTAACCACGGCTCCACTGACGTATTTCCGTCATGGATATGACGTTGTAAAATATACACTAACGGATGGCAAAGAAAAAACTAGAAGAAAAAGTTCCGTTGCCAGGAGTGGAACCTACGACCCCTCACTCCGCAGCGTGAAACCACTCGGCCACAGAGCGTACGTCCTTCTCCTTACTAATGGCAAGACATTTATATACAACATTTACCGTTGGCGGTACTCAGAGCTTCGTGGCTTCAGCAGGTCCTTGTTATCACTAGCCAGATGACGCGAAGGGCGCGGAGGGTGCGCTTTAAAGGTTGTCGCCCCGCGCGTTGCGATGCGAGCGCGCCTCTGCAGGGGGTCTCTCTCGTGAGCGCGCGCTTATCTCGTGATGGGGGCGGTTTGTACGTCTTGTGCTTTCACCGCGAGTTTCCGTTGACGTTACAGAGAGCACGAAGGTCACTTCGCTCGCTGCAGCGGCCGCGTTTCCGAAAAGAGCGCGCTGCTCACACGCAAAGTAACAACTGTGACAGTTGCTGGTTCGCGCTCGTCCTGTGTATGTAGTTTTCGTCCGTCTTTTCTGCTTTAGAGGGCACAGCAAGTTTCTAGCTGCTTGCCGTTCTTCGTGTGACATTACAATTTATTGCTATAGCATTCATTCCTTCGCCCTTGTGGCGAAAGAAATCTCAATAAACGCTAAACTACCCCTGTGAAGACACGTTTCACTTTCGTGTTATACCGATTTCTATGAAAGAGGGTTCAGCCATGCATTTTTTTAAGCGCTCTCGCAGTAGCGAAAGTTTCGGGTTGTGATCCGCAACATTGTTTTTCAACCCATGAGATAGTTGGGAACCCAGAAGTTCGAAAATTGCAGCACCGCTCACACACACTTCCGCCAACAAGCATCGGTGCGACCATTGCTGTTCACATTAGGTGGAATGATGATGATTGCAATAAGACTTTTTTTTTCACCGAGAATAGTTTTTTGCTAACGCCTCTGTTGTTAACTACGTCGGCACATGACGTTTCAAGTGATGGCACGCAAGAAAGTGACGTCATACCGACAGACATTCTGTAGACTACCTAACTGCTTGCTGCCACGCGTCTCTCCATGTGCATGCCGAGATCTCCCGCGCTTTGCTTACGTGCACTGTTGTTTGGCTTTTCGGAAAGATACCGCCTCCTAATAAAAAGCTTCAGTTTTTGACTCGTCAAGACAAGCCTAGAGTCATCTCCGAAGCTGCGAAGGGCAGAAAAAAGGCGGATATTGCAGAGGAGTTCGGCATCCCGTGCAGGTCACTGTCTACAATCCGCCTCTTTCATTTTCCTGCGTGGCCCTCTGCCGTTTTGGTAGGAGATTAGTAGGGGCCGGGACAACTGGTATTGCCAGTAGTGAAGCCTTCGAGATGAAGAGACGTTTCGTGACTTTTCCGCTAGGGGAGAGCGCATGCACCGGGGCGTCGTGAAGAAGGGGGATTCTCAAAACTAAAGACAGCATAATGGCGCCACTTCAGTACGGCGTACGTGCGCAGCAACGCATGGCGGCAATGCCGGTCTATGAAAACGTCGACAAAGCCGCTTTCCAGTGGTTCCTCGACAACAGAGCCAACAAGATACCCTTGTTTGGAAGCCTTCTGCAACAGAAGGCTATTGATCGAGCTTGACGGTTCGAGCCGCAAGCTCCTTCAAAGCAACGTGAAACAGAGTAAGATCAGCGAATTCTTTAAATAAGCTTCGGTTGCGTCAAGTAATTGGTGTGCGTATCTTTTTTTTATTTTGGCGACAAGAAATACTCACGAGAACGAACAAAGATCTCTTCCCCGGCGATTTCATCATTGAGGGGTTTGACTGTATACATTTTACAAGAATACAATTGCGACTATATTTTCTATATCTTTCATGTCTTCAGGATAATTTCCTGTGAGTGCGCAGAAAAACGGTTACACAGGAACTGGTTTTCGAGGTAATCGTTTCTGTAATTTTACCATCGAGATGCAACCTAAGACGCACATTTCCACGCTGCGTAATATGCAACAAACTTACCTACCATCCATTATCCACACAGGAAACACTCGCAATTTTTATAGACCCCTCTGAAACGCTTTTTTAAAGGTGGTATCATCTAGAACCTCTCTTTAAGCAGTAAAGATCGTCCAGAAAACAGTATTTTAAAGCGCTCCTTTTGCGGCTTCACAAGTATGATTGCCGCACGGAACGAATGTGCTCTATCGCTGTGACTATACACGTGAAATTGTCGTTTTCAAGCGTCGTGTTGATTTTCGTTCAGAGTTTATATTGCCGCAGACGTAGGATGCCACCAGTATTGTTTGCGCATACCCTGCCTGTCACAGCGGCGTCCGGCATGGCGACCCATTTCTCCGTCTTTCGCACGTTATACTACCGCCGGTCCCGACCTTTGGCGGACGGTCGTTATGGCCTCCCGCATCTTGCGCGGATTACACTCGCCCGGACGACGGGTCACTTCGAGATAAGCGGTTCGCTGTGGAAGCGGCATGAGCGCGCCGCGAAGGTGAACTCTATTGTTAGTTCTCATGCATCCTCTGGGAACGATGTCACGGGGCCGTCCGCGATAAGAGGCCTCGGAAGTGGCTGCGGCTTCTTCTGTAGCGCAATAACTTGTCTTACGGTGCTCACGCTCAGCATGGTCACCAGCTGGGCGACAGCCATGGCCGCATGTCGGCGTCAGTGACAACAAGGGATAAAGATGCCGTTCACGAGGGAGCCTGCGCGATGATGCGCCTACCACATCACTCCGACCGCAACCGACCTGCCATTAAAAGGGCTGTTAAAGGGGTGCGGCATCGTTGATTGCAACGCTGCGAATGAGCGCCGGCAAAGAAGTGGAGCCTTGCAGCACCGTCTTGGAAGTACAGCTTTAACAACGCTCCCACGGTGAGCGTGTCCATTCTTCTTGCATTAAGCGTGGTTTATTCGAAAGTTGCTTTCCACAGATGCGTTGCAAAATAAGCCGAAGAACTTGCGGCAGGCATGGAGTGAAACGGCTAGGAGAACATGAAAGCGTCCCCACAATTAAGTTAATTCATTCGCCATGTTTCTGCATTCCAGTGCATAAACAAAAGAAACAAACAAGAACTACCCCAGTCGGAGTACGAAGAGTAATGGTTAAGTACACAGAAACAACGGCGCAGTCTCAGTGATATTTGACTTCGCGGGCAAGCTGACTTGATAGAAGTATTACTTCCTCGAACACACAGCTATAATGCAGAAAAGACCAAAATGTTTCCAATTTGTACGCTTACCTGAGGTTTCAGCTATTCCGAACTTCCCACGTCCTTGTATTTAGAATGATCTCCTGGCCGTTATAGTGTTCTGGTCATATGTCATGCCAGCGCCTCTTCTATTTTTTCATTGCCTGAGCGAACGCTCACCTCGGACCGCCAGGCGCGCGCTCCGCCTCCGCTCGCCGCTGCCGCGTGGTGGCGCTGTGTGAGTAGACTACTCTATCTTACGGTCACGAATGGACAACACGACGGCAACGTTCGAGTTATGCAGTGCATCAGTGAGGACATCCAGCGTTGGGGGACGGATAGTGAAGTGCTGATTCTGGGAGACTTCAATGGACACATCCAAGAAATTGATGGCTTCCTGGACTTCAATAGGGACCTCATGCAGCAATGTACAAGGAGGCACAACCTAGAAGTAGCAAACCTTCGGCCAGATTGCGAAGGAGAATTTACATGGTGTGCCAGAAACAGTCGTACCTGTATCGACTATGTGCTTGTCTCATCGCGACTGGCGTGTCAAGTCAAGCACATCAGCATTGATGAGGAGGGAGACTTCAGCATTGGGAGCGACCACAACAGGATCAGGCTAACTATCTGCTCATCCACATGGTGCAAAAAAGAGCGAGAACACCGGAAGCCTGGGCAACGATTCCTACCTGAGGCGGCCTATGAAGACATTGCTAAGGAGTTCGACAGCAACCTGCAGACCTCCAAACCTCTTAAGTATGAAGAGTACGTGGAGGAACTGCAGCGCTTAATGCGGCAATACGAAGTTCGCACCAACTCCCGTGGGGGGGTGCGGCGAAAAGGATGGTGGGATGAAGAGGTGCGGAAAGCCTTGGATGAGCGAAAAGCGGCGAACCGCCTGCACAGGAAAGCTGTGAAAACCCTTTCCGCAAGTGATGCTCTCCAAGCATGGCAGGAATACCTGACCTGCAAACAGGCTATGCAAACAATTGTCCAGAGCAAAATCGCCGAGCACAATAGCCGTCAACTCCAGTCTTTCACAGCGGACGGTCGCAACGGGGCCAGGAAGTTTTGGACCTACGTGTCATCTCTAGATGGCAAAGCCAAGGTACCTCAAATCCGGCACGAGGATACGGGACAACCAGTATCTGACATGGGCAGGCACTTAGCGGATCACATGCGTAAACTGTACGATGTCGGCAGCGGCGAACAGGAGATTGACTCAGTCGAATACCACCCCATAAATGAATACCGCCTGAGCAATAACGTGAAATGGGAAGTGACCCGTCCAGCTCTAGACCGAGCGATTGCACGTATAGGAGCACACACCGCCCGAGGGCTTGATGGCATACCTGCGGGGCTGATCAAATGCTTCGGGGACGAGGCAAGGCAGAAATTGGCGGACATCTTCTCGGGCATTATGACAGGAGAACCGATACCAGAGGATTGGCTCTGTGGCCGAGTAATCCTGGTGCCGAAGAGAGGAGGGGATGCAGGGCTGTTGCGTGAGTACAGACCGCTCACAGTTACAAGTGTGCTATACCGAATTTTCGCACAAATCTTAAATGCATGGATGAGCGGCTGGGCAGAACACGACGAAAAGTTGACTGAGCTACAGAATGGTTTCCGAAGCAGACGGCGCCTCGAGGACAATGTATTTGTGCTCACACAGGCTATCGAGATAGCACGCAAGGAGAACAGAGGGCTGTACACTTGTTTTCTCGACGTTGCCAAGGCCTATGATAGCGTACCGCATGACCCGCTGTTTCACTGTATGACACAAATTGGCATGCCGAAGACATGGGTCAGTCTACTGCGCCGACTATACACGAACAATACGGTGGTTGCGTGCTTTGCCGAAGCTCAAGCTGAACCAGTGAAGGTGATGCGAGGCCTCAAACAGGGATGCCCATTGTCGCCGCTGCTGTATATGCTGTATAAAGCCAGCCTGGAGAGGATGCTGCTGGAGGATGGAGGTGGATTCTCGCTAGCTCACTCCTATGGCGGAACACCCGTGCCCTGGAGACTGCCGGGCTTGGTATATGCCGATGATATTGTTCTAATGGCTGACAATGTGGGAGACCTGCAGCATCTCGTCTCACTATCGGCAAATCACCTGAGCAAACTCGGATTGCGCTTCAGCGCCAAGAAATCAGCGGTGCTGGTGTTCGCAGGCACGGACACATCTGCGGTGGTGTCGCTGCCGGAGGGTGGGCAGATTCCGTGGAGAGATGAGTACAGGTACCTCGGTGTACAACTGAGCACATCGAGCCATGTCCTAGACATCCACGAGGAAAACATCCGTCAGACATCACGCAAAGCGGCGAACGTGTTGCGCAAGCGAAGTCTCTGGGGCTGCAACCGCTTCCTGCTGGTCCGAGAAATGTGGAAGTGTGTGCACGTCCCATGCCTCTCGTTTGCCAATGCTGTGCTGACCTTCCAGTCAGGAACTAGACAGTGGCTGGAGCGAGGGCAGCGAGAGGTTGGTCTACTGGCGTTGGGCTGCCACGGGCGAGTTGCCATAGAGGCCATTCAAGGAGACGTGGGGTGGTCGTCGTATGAGGCTAGAGAAGCCAGGAGCAAGATCGCCTACGAGGGCCGCCTGCGTCTCATGAACGACCGCAGGTGGGCACGGCGCTTGTTCCGCTACACACACTTGACCGGAACGAGGACTGAATGGGCTGCGCGGTTGCACACCCTCCGCCGAAAGTTCGGGTTCTTCGCGAAGCCCGTGACGGCAACCAGGGAGTACCAATGGGCTCGGGCCGTTCAAGAACAAGTACGGGAAGAAGAAAACGAAAAGTGGCGGAAGGCGATGTGTTCCAAGACAGCAGTGACGGAGTACCGCAAGCACAAAAGTGTTATTGAAAAGGAACGCATCTACGACACAAATGGGGGTAGCGGCCTTTTGTTTGAAGCGCGGGCTGGGGCACTGCGAACACTTGTGTACCGCCGTCGATTCGACGAAGCTACCGACGACACGAGGGCTTTATGCCGGGTGTGCGAGCAGGAAGAGGAAACCATCCCCCACCTTGTGCTACGCTGTACGTCTCTGTGCCCCCGCCAGCGAGAGGGCACTACTCTGCCCGAGGCACTGGGGTTTGCGCGCACGAGTGACACGGTGCTGCACGCAGGCGATGAAACGGCTGGTGCAGTGAACTATGCAGCAGTTCGCACCACCAAAGCAAGGCTGGTGCGGTGGTGGCGAGCGACGCAGCGGCAGTGAATTAGCCGTACAGACTTATTTACGGTGCTGTGAGTGTGTGTGTGTGTGTGTGTGTGTGTGTGTGTGTGTGTTTTTTTATTTCTTCTTTTTTTTTTCGCTGGCTAGGGCAAATTAATCTTGCCCGCCCGATACAAAGGGAATAGCCCCAAGTCATCATCATCATCAACGGGAAGCTGGCGCTGAACGGCCGCGCGTCTTACGAAGCTCACGAATTCGTGTTTGCATCCGAGTTGAATTGCATTCGTGCTTCTCGCAGGCTTTCAAAGGTACAAGGGGGATGGGAAGAAACGCGAACATAGCGGCGCGCTGTTTTCATCACGCTCTGACCGTGGTGGCAATAAAAAGATGTTAGATGGTCTTTGATTGTATCATGAATGACTCCGTCTATTCATCAGTCATCCAGGCTATAACCACTTCAAACTAAATGCAAAACAGCAAACAATGTAGATGCCGCATGTTCGCGTTTCTTTCCATCCCCACCGTACGTATTCCGCAGGAAGCCTGTTAGGCCGTGCTGCCGGTTCGATACTTACTTTCGAGTTTGATAGCATTCGCGTTTTATTTTCTATTTGTCTATTGCAACCGCGTCATTCGCATGCCTTAGTATTTCATACTGTCGTGTTCCACTCTGCGAATGGAACGGAAAGAAACCAGGATGTTTTTTTTTTATTTCCCCTTATTGATAAAGAAAAAAACTCACAGGGTCCCTTATGTATTCACCTAAGACGACTGAAAGGCAAAAGCCATCATATTGTTCTTCCCAGTCAATGTACTGAACATCCCCTGCCTCCCTTCGAGATATTTCTGCACCTAACGTGGTTTTCTTACAGCCTACGATCGGATGCACTGCAAGCTTTCTGCACCTCAGCTGGTTATACGCTGCCTCCGTTATCGGCACATTTTGACCAAGCGCAGATGTAATATGACGACGTCACGTTATGCGACGTCACGATCATGTCACAAAATTTTATTATCTGGGACGTCATATGACGACGTCATCACGTAATGATGATTTCTTGCATCACTAGTGTTGACGCTGCCGGCCGTCAATTTTCGTGTTTGATTAGGCATCTAAGGCTTTCGCCTTAATACACTGTTGGGCTGTCGTTCCACGAAATTCCAGCTGCCGCTGGTGTTCGGAAGAGGTGGCTTGCAGTAATTAGGCGGGATAATTGGTCTCCTAATACACTTTCAAACTACACTGGAATATGTAGCCGTCATTTATGACCCGAAGATTTCATAGAATTAAGAAGTGATGGCTTAAAAAAGATGCAGTAGCGTCAGTCTTCGCAGACTACCCTTCACGTTTGCCGCCCAAGGTAACAACTGCACCAAGCATGGCCAGTATCACTGAACGTGACCGCGCTGCGTCGGAACCGTCAACGAATGCATGTGCCTGTAGCAATGCTGCCTCGCCATCGCCGCCATGTGCAGCGCTGATATTAGGTCCCGAAGATGAAGAATCGGAGCCCATCTACACATGCGCTACCGGCGAAACAACCGAAAATCATCATGTACAGTGCCACAGTGAATGCGTGCAGAAGGCTAAGCAGGCTGCCCCATGCTACAAAAGCCTCCAGGTCGACAGCCATTCGGCCTCTACTTTGATCACTACCGAAAAGGCCAAATGGAAGAGAAAAGAAAGAGAACTGAGGAGTCAGATTCTGAGGCTACAAAAATGCGTCGACAAGTACAAAGACAAGCTGAAGCAACTGACAACAGGCCGCAATTTTCACGCCTATCACATTGGCTCAAGTGGAGAGCCGGCACTACGACTTTAGACTTGAGCATCAGCCTCTGTTCACACACATCGGCCAGTGTTGCAGGAAGCGCGCGGCATATGCCGCTGTTTTTGTTTGTTTTTCTTACCACCCCGACTTAACTGGTTGAAGCTCTGAAATGGCTGAATCAGTTGGCATAGTTCCTCATTTTTTGGCACCAGCTGTTGTTTTCTCTCGGTAGCAACAAATGTAATTCTCAAAAGCTTTTCGAAGCGAAAGGGTGATCACGTATATCCCTGGAAGCAGTCTAGTGACATTTCGTGCTATTTAGCGCATGAACTCCAGGCTTGCGTATAGCGTGCTACACCAGCAGGCGGTAGCACGCACCGGGGAATTTTAAGCGCCCAAGCTGTCAGTATTAGCTCCTGGCAAATGCTGCTTTCAAAAATCCGCTTTCAGGCAGCCAAAAACAGACTCTCATTCAAGCGAACGTAACGGTGCTAAAACAATCCTCCGCGCATCACTGGCATTCGTTCCATGGTGTCGGCCTAGCAGACGACGCGAGAGCGTCTCGATCAAATAGCCGCGTACGACGCATGCTTTTGAAATCGGCTGGTTGCCCAGAACGACAAGTGCTTCATTATTCCCGTTTACAAGTTTTCATTATACTTTAAACAACGCGAATACAGCCGAAAACTGAACCATGTGGCAGCTTCGAATGTAGCCACGGCATTCGTTTCCGCGAGCTACTACGCAACGGCGGCTCTACTCCGATGGCGGCGCCTCGCGGCTAAAAGCCGCACTAGAGTGACCTAGAATAGGGGGAGTGTCCAAAGCGCCGCGCGAATACATGGGAGGAGCGAGGGCCTTTTGCGGTGAACTCCCGCGCCGCGGCGCTGCCGTGCCGGACCCGTGGGCTTTCTCCGCAGCGGAAGCCGCATCAAAGCGGCGAGCGTCTGCTACGCGCGTGATATTTTGGCCGCTGTTAGCTAAACTTGCGGAAATTTGGGCAATATTTAATACTGCGTCACTGCAACATAATACTGCAGCGACTCATCACACAGAGAACGCGTTTGTTAGTTTGTGTGCTGTGAAACGGGGATTTCGCATATATCCTTTCAGCTGGTTTGACATCGCATTGGTCCACACTTCCGCGGCTATTTGAGGAACGCATCCTGCGCGCACTTCATCGTGAGAAAAGGCGCTTAGCTTACTTTCCTGTGGAATGACGAACGTAAACTTGCTGCAGGAGAGAATAAACTGGAGATAACCAGGAGAACGTAGCACATATTGCACGTAGTAACTAGCTCATGCATGCTAACGCGTTTGCACCCTTCATATCCTATCTTTTATTTCGCGCATTCGATTTGTTTTACAAGGCTGCCTCCGGCGCTCTGCTCTTTCAAGGCATTTCATGCGAAGCCGAATGTGTCACTCGACGCGTGGCCGCGCTACCAAAAGTAAAAAAATTAGTCGCGTCTCGTTCACGTGCTATACACGAAAATTGGCATGGAGGGGCACGAATGTACGTATGCCCAACACGACCGATAGGACATGGCATCACTATAACTAGACATGCTTGCCATTTGCGTAACGACTAACAATAATACTATGGTGTGTAGCGCGCAAACCCGCTTTCTGTAGCCACAAATAATTCTGACGATATGTGGTCTGACGGTTTGTTTCCGTCAGGTTATAAAAAACGTGGTGGTCGCCAATATCGATGTAAACATGTTAGACTTACCCATACATTTTAAAACTGACCGCAGAGGTAAAATGTATGCGAAACATTAGCGCACCCAGGATTTCTCTCAGGGGGGGGGTTGAACTTCTGACAAGATTACAGGAGTGCGGGGGGGGGGGGCAAGCACATTGCATAATATGCCATTTCCTTGCTTCAGCTGGAGTAATGCGACAACAAATAAAATACCAAATAATAATAATAATAATAATAATAATAATAATAATAATAATAATAATAATAATAATAATAATAATAATAATAACATGAATCATGATGATGATTATTCAGCGTTTTACAGAAAGGTCTTGAAATAACTTGACAAGGCCAAAAAACCGTTCAGTGGAGCAGCTGTGCACGTAGAAAATAAACTACAAATTGAACCGACATGTCGGCTGGCTGGCGGTCGCGCAATGATGTTAAAACTTTATTACTATGGCAGGTAGCGCATACAAACGGGACGCAAGAAAGGCACATGAAGACACCCAGCGCCGTGTGTGTGTTTTCGTGTGCGTTTCTTGTGTCCCGTGTATTTGCACTACCAGTGTAATAAGAAAATGCCATACGAACAAGCCCGCATGCATGGCAACTTCAACTCTTAAAAAACGCTGCAGCTGATAATTTCCTACGCTTCCTTGGAGTCTCGCCAAACTATAAATTTCAAAGCGCACCATAAATATTACTTATAAACTACATAGTATTGATTATAAATAGCATGTACAGTTCAATGCAGCACACGTACAGTACAATTCTCAGCTCACGGATAAACTGCATTATAACCACACTTACTGACTTTCCAGCGTAGATTCCCAGGTCACTCCGCGCATATAGGTTCGGCGGCTGAACCATCCTTAGTAAAAATTGCCTGGTCAACGGACGCATGAGACGACGATATCTGCTGAGTTACCGGTTCCTCTGTGGACGTAATCGGGCATTCCGGTGTTGTTGCTGCGTCGCTTGAATAAGAGCACGAAATCCTTTTTGGGTAGTAGGTGAGGATGTGTTCGACCATAGCCTCGTTCGACTGGCGCTTTGACAGAGGGCTTCGGCGAGGTAGGTCATTGCCAACGCAGATTCACGCAGCAAACACGGCCACAAGTTCTAGCAAGCAAACTGAACGTGCACGCATGTGTGCACATCAAACGTTGTAGTTTCCGCCCGATGTACATGCAAAAAAAGAAGTGGTAAAAAGAATGGGCGAGAGACGTTTACTGAGAAAAAGAAAAGGAAACGTGCCGCCCCAACAGACCTTCCGCACTTTCCCAAGGTTCTTTTTTTCTTAGCAGACGTCGTTAAAAACATTTACTCCTTCTGCCACGGCTTCTTGCTCCTCCCATCTTTGCAACGGCCGGACTCCGCATGGCATGCTTAGAGTCACTGTGTGCGTGCGATGCTGCGACAATGGCTGGCGACGCACACACTAGTTGCTCCAAGGGTTGCTCAGAAATGCAGGAACCACTCAATGTGCTTAAAATCGTCGTGTGCTCGTGCTACGCAGCCTCCGTGGGTTCGCGGCCGCTTTGATGAACGAGCCGCTTGCGAGGTGGCCTTTCTTCTCGCCGCACTAACACGTCTCGTTCGTCCGCTGTCAACGAGGTTCAGAAAAAAGTGCGCGACCACTCCAGCCATTAAGCGACAGACGGTACCATTCACCAGCAGCCCCGAAGAAAATAGAAAACACGTGCGTCGAAGCTTGGCGGATGGATCAGATGCCGCCGACGCCTTCTTATCTTTAAAATTTGAGTGAGCATTGTCCCGCGTTTCAGAAACCATGCGGTTCCCTCTTCGGAGTTTGAGGAAAGGACACACGTGAAGAGTGCTTCTTTTCTTGTTCGGCGGCTATGGAAGGGTGCTTCAGGCGGCGGCGGTGCTTGTCGGCAAAAGAACAGAGCAGTGCAAGGGCTTGACCGGAAGGCATGAGTTGAACAGTGAAGGGGGTGGGGAGCTTTTTAGACGGACGCGTCGAAGTGGGTACGCAGATGCCTCTTTCTCTCTCTCTTTTTCTTTCTTTTTTTTGTGTGCTGTACACAACTGTAGTTTAAGGAAAATTGATTCGGCTGTCCGCGTCCTCGGAATCTTCGGCTATGGGGTTGCGATCTCTTGCAAAATTGGCGACGTCGTTCCCCAATTTTGCAAGAGATCGCAAAACGACGTTCTTTCAGGTTCTCGGTTCAGCTGGTGTCTTGAATTTTCTCTTTCGGCGGCCGGTCGATGCGAGCGATGGTTTCGATCACTACTCGGATAGTAGAGACTGATGCATTTCTGTGGTGGTGTTGATTGGAAAAGGGGGGGGGGGTGCTGGATTTATCAGCTTGCGTCGTGTTTTTGAAAGTGAACTGCTTTCTGAATAAAAGACTTTCCGTAGCTGTTCTTGGTGAGTTTCTTGAATATATCATATGTTTTTCTTTTGTTTTTTCACGTTGTGCGCTGCAGTATGTTCCGGCTCTTCGCATTAATGTCTAAGACTAATATATTCCGCATTTTTGGGGGGTCTGAAGAAAACCGAAGATATCGACTTGCGTAGGTGTTTTTGCAGCGATTTATTTTCAGGCTACGGGAAAATCCAAACACGGCCGAGAGTCTTATGTTTCAAGGGCGAATTGAATTCTCGTTCAATGAAATTTATATGAGAGAAAAATTATGACGTAGGATCTCTTGACGATCGAAAAACAGTCGTTTAGACGTATCTGAGAAATATTTTTGGTTGCGGCTGGAGTGAAATGAGAGCTCGTCCCTCGATGTGTTCCATTCTTATATTTGCCGTGACATGGTCTATTGTAGTAATCAAAGGGGCAAGAAAATAAAAAAGGGGCCAGACTGACAACTCGTGAAAGCATATTTTTTCTTGGAAAGCTGCGCCCCGCCACGGTGGTCTAGTGATAAGTTATGGCGCTCGACTGCTGACCCGAAGGTCGCGGGATCGAATCCCGGCCGCGGCGGCTGCATTTTCGATGGAGGCGAAAATATGACTGAGGCCCGGTGTACTTAGATTTAGGTGCACGTTAAAGAACCCCAGGGGTTCAAAATTTCAGGAGCCCTCCACTACGGCGTCCCTCATAATCATATCGTGGTTTTGGGACGTTAAACCCCAGATATTATTATTGGAAAGCTGCTTCCCTGGAAATTTAGGAACGCAGAGCCATAGAGCATGCGGTTTGCGTTTTTTTTTTTTCAATTTAGGAGTAGATGAGTGAATACAACACATTTCTAGAGCCAGTCAGGAAAAGTCGACCTCAGGACCCCTCTGGATATGAACTTTGGACTCCCGGTGAGAAGGACAGCGGGGCAGATACGGTGGGGGGGGGGGGGGTGGTCGGTCTCAGGGGGGGGTTACAACCCCCAAACCCCCCCCCCCCCGTCGGTGCGCCACTGATGCGAAAAAATTACATAAAAAAACATGGTCCTCTTACGCATTCGCCTGAGGTGACTCGAAAACGAAAGCCATCTTTTTTGTCAGTCGATGCATTGATCCTCCCTCGCCCCTCTCCGAAAGCTTTCTGCACATAACGTGGTTTCGGACTGCCGACAGGATCGGAGGCATTGCAAGCTTTCTGCACGTCACCTGCTTTTACATTGCTTCCGTGATCGGCCCCCGATCACGGGGGCAATGCAAAGCGACCATGTCATATGATGGCGTCATCATATGACGTCACGTTGAATGACGTCATAGTGACGTCACTAGTTCTGTCGACGTCATCGCGTGATGATTTGTGAATCACTCGTGTTGGCTACGCGGGACGCCGACGGTAAATTTTCGTGTTTGATGAGGCATCTAAGGCTCTACCTTAAAAAAAAACAAGACAAAGTAAATGAAATGACAACAGTGCAACATCGTGTATGCCTCACTTCATGTTACGAGCGATCGCCCGAAAACAAACGTGATTCTCAGTTCAGAGCAGCTGATTGCGCGCTTCTGTGGGAAAAAACAGGCTTGCTTTACCCGACTGGTTATCTCTTTATATTTATTCAAGAGATGACCAGACACGAAATTGTGGCGGATGTTATATTGAGGTCATCAGGGAAAGGCGGGAAGTTGCGGTCGGGTGCCCTGTGGGCGCGCACTCAACTGCAGCGGAAACAATTGTATTTTATGTAACTACTCGTCCACATCTCTTTGTAAAGTCTCTGAACCGGGCGAACGCTAACCTCCGAGAACCGTGAAAACATCTGAAGTTGAGAATGAGTTGTTTGAAACTGTTTTCATTTCGTATGGTGAATATATATATATATATATATATATATATATATATATATATATTATCGCGTGTTGCATTTTTTCAGGCTTGGTACATAAGGGATCTCTGCATTTGAACAATCTTCTGAAGTGATTGAGATATTACACTTCTATTTGTCAATTTCTTACTGTATTTTCGTTCAGGCAGCTTGTACAGCAAGAATGGGGACATTTGTAACTTTGTTTTATGATATCTGGATATTTGTAAATCATTTTCTATATTACTCCTTTTATGCAGAAACTCGTGCAATAAAGTTAGTTTACCTGGCATTGCTTTTCTTTCAAATGTTTGCGCACGGTGAGCCTTGTACGTTACCTCAGAAGCAAAAATAAGCCAACAGCATTGCGGTCGTATGGCCGTCCCTACGACTTTTTTTTTTCTTTTTTGTTTCCCTTGCGTCTTCCCGGTGTGCTCCGTCCATAATAAAGAGCTAGTGGAGGCTAATGAATTGTCGAATAAAGCGGTGTGCATATGGCTAGCAAACCAGTGGCGACCATGAGTAAAAAGCTCGTAGTGTGAAGCGGTCACTGCGCGCAAGTATTTCGGCTGACTGCGCGTGCAATTTACTTTTTTTTATTACTCTTAATTCTTGTATGCGTGATGCTATTGCCCGATTACTCGTGCGAATAAGTTTGTTTTCGTTCTTTGCTTGTGCGTGTCCGTTTTGCGCGTTTTTACGCACGCACCAACGTTCTCGAACTCTGTGACCGGAACTAGGCCACGCTGATGCCGCTTGACAAATGATTTTGCGTAACTGTTGCGTAACGATGCCAACAGCGACATGGATGTTACCAACACCAGACGCGGTAAGCTGATATGTAGTGCTTATATTCTTCAATACTGGATAGCGCGAATCCGAACAAGACAAAGAAGGAACACAGATGCGCAGGAGAGCAGTTACTCGCAACTAAGCTTCATTCACAGGGGCGTAGCCAAAGGGGGGGGGGGTTGGGGGGGTTCAACCCCCCCCCCCGAAATTTTTCAATTTTGCTTGCGTATATAGGCACACACACATACAAACGCACGCACGAACATACATAAAGTATGGTTGAACCCCCGCCCCCCCGAAAAAAATTTCTGCCTACGCCCCTGTTCATTCAGGACAGTTTCCTTATATATATACACAGCCGAGTGGCACGCGCAGGCGCACTGCACGTACGTTACAGCCACAGTTGCAGTTGTTACAGTTGTTATGCTTATACTTGTCCGTTATGACGGAGAACGCACGCACGCACGCATGCACGAACCCGTGTGCATGTGTGGAAGGAGTTCCTGAAGGTTCTTGAAGAAGGTCATCATCACCGTGATCAGTGAGCCCCAGCAGCTGGACCGGACTTGTTATTCGGATCCGTTTTTGATCGCGGCTACGAGGGTCTAAGGACAGTGAAGTGGGAGCAGCTGGTGGAAATCCTGGATGCCTCTTACGATGAAATAATCTATGATGCCTCCTGTCGTGGACGGAGTAGCGAGGTCTTTTGATGCCCTGTCCAGATCGAAACCGTCTTTCACGCAGTATAAGGACCAGGCGTTGTTAGGTCTTGATAAATCAAAGTTGAAGTCACCGGTAATGATGAGGGGCCTGGTTCGATCGGCAGCTTTATTGTAGGAAGCATTGATCCCGGTTTTTGAGTAATCCACGTTGTCCTCGTTGCGGACCACGCGGACGAGTGAATGGTAGTTGAGCGTCTTCCAGGGCTGTTCTGTCTTCACCTTCCTTACTTTCCTTGCGTCCGTCGCGGTGGTGCAGCGGTTACGGTGCTCGGCTGCTGACCCGAAGGACGCGAGTTCGATCCCGGTCGCGGCGGTCGTATATCGATGGAGGCAAAATGTAGATACCCGTGTACTGTGCGATCTTGGTACACGCTAAAGAATACCAGTTGGTCAAAATTTCCGGAGCCCTTCCCTACGGCGTCTCTCATAATTATATCGTGGTTTTGGGACATAAAACCTCAACAGTTATTATTATCACTTTACTTGAGTGTCAATTTGTGTGTGTTCGCGGTTACTGTGTTGGTTAACACTCTGTATCACCTGTGGCACATACCTGCATAGCATGAACTCCGGTATGCGGGTATGTGCCACACGTGACTGAGAGAAAGGGTTTCGTGACGTACGCTACATGTATTTTGCGTTATTCATGTCATGACCTGTGGATCGTGTTCGTCATACACTGATCCCCTGCTATGCCAATTTTGGTATTATACAAGTTATGGAGACGGCCTGGAGAGCGCCCAGACGTAGGCGGCTAGATAGATAGATAGATAGATAGATAGATAGATAGATAGATAGATAGATAGATAGATAGATAGATAGATAGATAGATAGAAACGGCCAAAGTGCCTGAGGTTCGATAAGAATTACTTCGCATTTAAAAGCTCCGCTGTTAAAAACGTAAATCTATGCAAGGCAATGCCGGCGCCTCGTACAGGCGCCGGCATTTTCCTGCACGTGCAGTAAAATGAGGCTCACCTCAGGACGTGCAAGGCATTACAAAAGAAAGCAATAGTTCCCGCGAGTAATAACGCAGTGCGCGACACTAGTTTCCCTTGGACAATTGAAGATCGCGAGCTAGAGCACACAAGTCCATGCAGTGCAATAAGTCCAGTAAATCCATTGCAGTCAATAAAAATAAAAGATCATCATAATATACATTATACTCATACAATGAATGCACGTTGCAAGGGCACGTCATAAGAAATATTTCTGTAATCATGACCAGTAGTATACTTGAAATGCTGTCGCGCGTACATTGATGTCAATGCACTTCCTTATGTTGGCGAATGTGTTGAGAAGGAGCTGCTGATTGGAGCGTTTTGTATGGTTTTCAACAAAAGAACAAGGTGTACAGGTATGATTTTTTTCGAGGTATGATTTTTTTCAGATCATGCACGTTGTTTCTGTCTCTTAGACCTCAGCAAAGGCCCCGGCACTCTCCGTGCTGAAGAGCCAATCTAACTGCTTCACGCTTTCGGCGGCTGAAAGCGCCTGATAACCGCGACGAATACTTGAAAAGGTTTTCGTGGCGAACGCATAACAAAGTCGTGGTCGCGCGCGCACTGGGTGCTCAATGGAAAAGGCGGTAGTTCTGGCAAACCTTATTGTTTAGTTTATGGTTCCACTGAGTGATAAACTGAAGTGCCACTCAATAATAGCTACACGTTTTTCAGCAGTGCCGCAGTGTAAAAAGCCCCTGGAGGTCAAGCTCTTGGCGCTTTGAGAGAGGTGGCTGAGAGGGAAGACCTAGGCACGAAACCCGATGCGGGCGCGCCGTCGGAGACAGAGAGGCGAGCGAAAGGAAAGGAGGACGCAGGTAGTTTGATCATGCATTTTTGAGAGCTTGCTCGCTCGAGGACAATTGCGCGTAGTCGAGTCCCGCCCGTGAACGGGGAGGAAGAAAGGGGGAGCATACGCAAGGAGGTAAGCGCAAGCGCATACACAAAATTACACACAGCACGGCGAGGTAACAATAATGAAAAAAAAAGATACAGAAACAAGGCCGCTACGATACGTCCCCAGAAAAGTGAGGAAAATAAACACGCGCCAATGGGACCAAGCCAATGGGCCGGGCACGAGAACACATTAGAGCGGCGGCGCCGTTCCCTGCGGAGGGGAGCGGGAACCATTCGACAGTGCTTCGGACAGTCACAGTGCGACGCTATCGGCCGAACGCTCGCAATCATCTCCAGCGCACGGAGCCAGACAGAGGCCTGTGCAAAAAGGCCGCCGCGGAATGCTCACGAAAGGCGAGGCACTCGGATGTGAGCGCTGCCCGTTGGGGGAAGTGGTATGACCAAGGCACTCGCCGAGTGCTCTCGGTGTTTACTGTGCTGCATGTGGGACGTGAACGCGATCAGAAAGAACTTCCCACAGAATTCGGAATTTCTTATAATTCGATAACTCGCATGGGTACAGCTCAATACTGGCAACCTGTTCTATCACATGACTGTTATTGTATGGCATGCGTGTTACTATAGCCGAAATGGTGATCCTGGACTTCGAGTGGTATCGTTGAGTTATGGGTGACACGTGGCAACAACACTGCAATGATTCTACCCCAATAGTGCTCCTTTCCGTGCTTATCATCGACTCGAGAGCACCACACTTGCCTTACGAGTATTGATCGGTGATGATAGGAGCGAAAACTGACTGAAAATAATGTTTGTGTCGTGCCGTACATTCCTGGCAGCATTCCCGCATAGCATTAAATGGCGGCGGGCACAATTACTAAAAAACATATTGAGATCTAGGCTTCATTATCCTGAAATGCGCATCGGGTTATCAGAAAAAAAAAAGATATTGTAGCGGAAAGCTCCTGATTAATTTTAGCTACCTCGCGTTTATACATAGCGCGCACAAGACGAACACGAAGAAATTGATGACAACAAACTTGCAAATCAGTTTATTGGAAAACGAACAAAAACTGAAGGAATATAGATAGTAGAACTTCAGGGTGTCACAACATAATCACGACTCAGAAATGTAGAACTATGTGAAGAACAGTTGTAAAAAATGTAAACAAACCAATATAGTTGTGAAATAACCTGACAATGTGACTTTATGTTATATTTGCATTTTTTTTAATGCGCTCAGCTGTAAGTACGCGCATGGTGGTTTCATTCGTTACCTGAGCCACACCTTGCACCAGTGGAATAATCTGTCAGCGCCCTGCAGTTTATACCAACACATGTAAACCACCTCATAATCTAAACCTGGTGGATGCTGGAATTCTTGGTGGACAAGGTGGAAACAATAGAGGATGTGGTGGAAACTGTGGTGGTCATAATGGCTGATGATGGCGAGAGTGGAAAAAATGGTGGCAGATGGTGGTGGTGGTGGCGAGCTTCTTTTGGTGTTAAGTGGAAAATGCTGGCTGATGGTGGCGAGAGTGGAAAAATGGTGGCAGATGGTGGTGGTGGTGGCGAGCTTCTTTTGGTGTTAAGTGGAAAATGCTGGCTGATGGTGGCGAGAGGGGAAAAATGGTGGCAGATGGTGGTGGTGGTGGCGAGCTTTTTTTGGTGTTAAGTGGAAAATGCTGGCTGATGGTGGCGAGCAAAACGTGTTTCGGTGGATGGCTTGGTGAACAAGCTGGATGACGGTGGCATGATGGAAGTGCACGTGACATTATGTGAAATCACTGTCACTTCTAATGTTTTGCTGTTCAATGTGTAGAAAAATATGTTTACAGTTCAAAGAAGCCAACACCGATCATTAAGCTTTTCAGCACGCTTTTTTTTTATTCATGCGGCGTAACCGCCTCAAGATTTGTGGAGCACAGCAGCCGTGAATGTTTACATTTTACGCACGTACTTATCAGGTTTACATCCGCGATGTGCTGCTCCATTGTGATGTTTACAAGTCTAGAAGTGTCGGTGTGAACAGCGACAGTATCTGTGTTACATCGGCGCGCAGTTGCCGAGAAGTAAATGAGCCCTTCCAGCGGGTAGACCAGAAAACAGCCGCCGCTTGATACCGTCACGCTAGAAACGCAACTCTGGCAATTCTTGCACACTCACTTACCTCAGCGGCACTTTAAGGTAACAGTGGAAATGCGTGCGAAGCTAAAATGCACAAACTTCTACCTTCGGCCTGCGTCGAGATAAGCCCGACCAAGTATCACTTCCACCATCATATTCTACCACCATGATTGCCACCAAAGGTTAGGCATAGCTTACCGACCGAGTCCGTCTACGTGTTATCGGCACTTCTGGGTTTCAGGATACACGATTGCGATGATTACGAATGACTTTACAGCACAGCTGTGGCATCGGCTAACCTAAATGAAGCGTTTTTTCTTGTGTACGGTGTACACACAAGAAGCGATCAGCATAGATGCGACGCGCTTCCAGCAAACGCCTCCGCTCACCAACCGCCGCCGGTCGCACTCGCCGGCGCTTCTCTGACACGTATGCGAGAACATAAGACTTGTCAATTCGAACGCCTTACTGAACCAATATGATGGCATATTTTTCCCACGCACTGCACTTGCGTTTGGCCGAGCTGTTCTGCAGTTGTAGCTAATGATACAGCGTCAGATCAGTGCGCTGGCACGGCTGCGCTGTAGGTTGCGCGAAAACAGCATCACAATACTCAATCAACTGTGCGCGCGTATTTATCGAATGAGATTTGAGTCGACATAAAGCCTCTACACATGTCGCCCTTTGAAAAAAGCGAGAAACGGCAATTAAACTTAGCTGTAACATTCGGTTCACTATACCCGCTCCTCGGTCCACTTGACACTTTTTTTGGAGTTACGTGGTGAATTCTACAAGAAAGTTAGCGCTATTGCCATTATCGACGTGCCATTCGTTACCGGCAGCAGTTTGTTCGCGTTTAATAACTATGCAAATTTTAGTACGATGTGAAGATCGCGTATGTGTCCAGTATGATACATACAAAGCTTAAGCCAAACGGTGTATTCGTATGTTGACTAGTCATTTTGCAGAACTCAGAGCAACTGTTACACATGCCAAAGTTTTAAGATGTAGTCAGCTAACAGCTGGTGGTGTATCACTGTACTGTTCCCTGGTTTACGATTAGTGTATGAAAATACTTTGTGAGGCAATAAAGAAAAAAAAAAGAAAGTCAGCGTGGCGTAGTGGTAGAGTACTCGGCTCGAGATCCGAAGGTCGCACGTTCGACTCCCGGTGGCGGCAGTTTTTTTTTTTGCACACGGCTGTTTTTTTTTTCTTTTTTTGTACTACTGCTTTCTACATCGCCTTCTATACAATTATTTATGTGTAACAGCTAATCACGATAGGTCCCGACGCTGTAGAGCCGTTTTACGCTCCGCTATTCCCAGCATCCATCATACGCCAGCATCCAGCATACACCATGTGCCACCATCTTCCAGCACCATAATCCACCATAATGGTGGATAGTGGAATCCACCATCCCACATGGTGGATAAATTTTCAATAGGGGAGCTATTTAACAAACACTTCAAACATGACAGACAAGTGTTTCTTTCCTTTTTTTTTTGTTATACCGGCACCATCAGAATGGGGAAGTCGTGAACATCGACTTGTCGTCTCGGCTCTAGACAGTAGCCATCGACTCACTGCGACCAATAGCCTCAGCGAAGAGAATCACGTAACGAATTCGTCGTTTCTTTTTCACGTGTAGTATATACTGGTTTATAATTGTAAGGCGTGGCTTAAATGACTTAACGAAAAGGCTCCGATGAACTCGCTCACTAATGGAGGCGGAAGCTAACGGAGGTGTACCCATTTACTCCTATGATTGCCAACAAGGTCTTGTTATGCCGTATACGCGGGTGAAAAGAAGTCACGACATTGTGAGGGAAAACGGCAGAACCATGAGAACTGAAGTGGGACAGAGCAAATATGGGGGCGGGCCTGTTACTTTCATGAACATCTTGGCGTCTATTTCGTCTATTTAGATGTACGCGTAAAAGCATGGGAAAGCGTTTGTGATTCAGACGTTTCATGTGTACGGTCACATGACTAACTGAGTGGGTTAAGCTGTCATATACTGTTATACGATATCGATTATATGGACATTACGGGCGAATTCTCGCAGTCACCGTCGCCGTGAACTTTAATGTCAAGTCCGAGTGTGGTAAGATGCTATCACGCCCCGTGTTTGTTGGTCGTGCGCTGTGTGTACGAAGGTGAGCCGTAAATGATGGCAGCTTCATGCTCACCTGTCTTCCTGCGCACCAAGTAAAACCAGGAAGCGGACGAGGGTGGGGGGGTGATGTGACGCAGGTGAGTGCTTGTCTGCGCCTTTGGCTATAGCCAGGCAATGGCAGCCGCTCTAGCTGCGCGCGGCTGAGCGCAACGCGGCCCTCGCATCCTGTCTTGCAGGCAATCTGCGGCGGGTTTAAAGCAAAGACGAGCAGAGATGGCTGGCAGCTTTTTAGATGCGAAGTATCTCTTGCGCGGAGGTATGTAACGTGGCGTGGTAATCCGCACGCGGCGTAGTAGTCCGCACTCACATTACGCATGCGCGACTCTCCTCCTTCCCTCTCTCCGACAGCTGCCCGTTACTCTCTCCACTTCTCTACCATTACATGCTTGCGGTTCTCCTGCGTTCTCGCTTCTGCTCTCACGGCGCATACGCTACTCTCCTCCTCTAGTCTCCTCTCCTTCAAGTGGTAGAGCGCTGCGCGCGTTCAGTCCAGCGCTTGCCACGGTGTGCTCCTCTGAAATGAGGGCTCGACATGCCGAAATTCTCTCCTGCTCAGCGCCGCGATGAGGGCCAGCGCATGCGCGTCCCTTCCCCCTTTCTCTCCTCTCCTACGCTGCCTCTCTCTCGCGCGCCTGTCGACCGCGTTCCCCGCACGCCCTGTGAGAATTAACGGCCAGGCTAGAGGGAAGACACGAGGCGCGTAGTGTTCCTCTTCGCGTTCCACGACGCGAGGTCGGTAGCTTGCCCAGCGAACGCCAACGGAACGCGATCGTGCAAGTGCTCCGGCTTCGCATCGCCTCATGGTCCCCTTTAGCGGGAGATGGTGTAATTTTTTATGCATTGCGTTCGCGCGTGCCTATAGTTTTGGAGGTGACGTTATCGGGAAGTTTCGGACAGGCACTTATGCGAGAAGCAACATGAGGCTTTTGCTCACATATGCCTGCGTTGATGGTCAAGCGATTGTTGCGACAAGTTTTAGCGGTAATCGGGTGAAATTCATGCATGTTCGCCTATGCGCGCGTGACATCCTTCTTGTTAATATAACCATTAAGCTGATGTTTACGGCGATATATACGGCCGTATGACCCATAAAACAGTAAACACGACTTTTATTAGTTATTCACTAAACAATATTGATTATGAGGGCTTCGCCTTCCGGATGATACTACGACAATTTTTTTTTCGGGCAACCCATCGGCAACCGTGGCCTACCGTGGACGAGTGAAGACGCCAGCGACCATGCAGTGTATTCTGGTAAACCAGAGAAGACAAGCAGCGAAGGACCATGACGTCTAGGACTGCGTGGAGAATTCTTCTGGGTCTAAGAATGCGAAAGTCTGGTGATTTAATAATGTTTATCCTTCCACATTGAATGTATACTCCTGGAAGGCACCATACTTATTTCAAAATTTATTTTATGCTTCAAAGAACAGGGCCGAAATCCACCGAATACCAACACCGCTTTAGAGGTCATACGCTGCACGGAAGCTCCGCGTGCTTTCTCGCCAATTCACCGCGTCGTAATGGAATGAGCGGCACTTCACTCCCGAATGTACTCACTTGATCAAACTTTCAGCCTTCGAGTTCCTTCAAGCCTTCACTGAGGAGACGCTGCTCTTTTGTGTCGACTGGTTGGGCGCTGTATTTACCAGTGCATACGCGTACAGTATAGGGATGGCCGACACCGCAGCCTATGACCACTTCGACAATGAAGAAACAATTGGACATATTTGCGATTCGTATTAGCGATTGGAAATATCGTGCGCTGCATTGTACGCAGTTTGGCGCACAGAGACAACCTCTTTGCAGCACGTTCAATTATTTGGGCAAGCAGTCTTTGTCGGAAGAATGAATTCTACGCAATCGAGAACTTAACGTCGCAGGAGAAGCCCGTGCTACTGCGCTTCTTGCGATCCACCCACCTTTTTGGACGACACTAATTAGAACGCCCTTCCTATGTGCCTCTCAATGGGAATCATTTCTTAGCCAACCTTGGGTACTTTGAGCGTTTCTTTCTACGCATCTATCTATCTAGCCGCCTACGTCTGGGTGCTCCCATGATCGCCTCCTTAACTTGGTGTACACCAAAATTGGCATGGAAAGGTCGCAGGATCGAATCCCAGACGCGGCGGCTGCATTTTCAATGGAGGCGAAAATGTTTGAGGCCCGTGTACTTAGATTTAGGTGCACGTTAAAGAACCCCAGGTGGTCGAAATTTCCGGAGCCCTCCACTACGGCGTCCCTCATAATCATATCGTGGTTCTGGGAAGCTAAACTTCAGATATTATTATTAAAATTGGCATGGGAGGGTAAGAGGATTTGACGAACATGACTGTCGGGTCATGACATGAATAACGCGAAAATCCTGTCGCGTACGTCGTCTAACCCTTTCCTCCAGACACGTGTGGCACATACCCAATTACCACGGGTCGCGGTGTACGGGTATGCGCCACAGGTGATTGATAGTTTATATTGACGCAGGGACGGCGAGAACCGGCATTGGTAATTTAAACGAGAGAGCGTTAAGAAAAAAGTCAGTTTCACCGCAGGGCGAAGCAATGAATGCGATAGCAACAAATTGTAGTGTTACACGAAGTGAGGCTGGCAGCTAACTGTTTTGTATCCGATTTCGCGTAACTACAAAACGCTGGTGTAAGAGAATACGGCCGCTCCAGGGAGCGATGCTCTCCGCATAGTCACTTCGCGTTGAGAGCGCAGCACGTAGAAGGGTATACGAGCCGCCGCTGTGATGGCTTTCGAGATAGCGCGAGCGCCAGCGATCGCGACCGCGCCCTTAGATTCAAAGTTCAAAGTTGCTCCTCGCGCCACAGTCCTACCACCCTCCCTCCCTCGCGTCTTCTCGTCTTTTAAGACTCGTTAAAGACGGGCGGAGCGTTTCCTGTCAGCTTCGACGGCAGGCCTCCTGGGCGAGGTGATGTTGTCGCATGTACCCTCCGAGCGACTGAAATGGGCCAGCTCGTTTCAACTCTGCTTCGGCCGCGTTCGTCGCCCGCGCGCTTTTACCCGCGGTAGAACATACAATGCGCGGGAGGATCTTATCAATTTGGACATCATACCGGAAGGACATGACGGCGACGGCGACGGCAAAAACCCGTCGAGACTGTCCATATAATTGCTATCGCAATAAAACCGACATCGGCAGCGTTGACCCGACGAATGGAAAGAATAAGAATTAGGATCCCAGCAGGAATCGAACCCAAGCATTCTGCGTGGCAGTCAGGTATTCTACCACAGAGCCACGACAGGTCTATAAACTGGTTTGAAAAAACAGCCTATGCAGGCGTAATATCGGTGCAACGTGAATTGTGGTTGTGGTGCTGGCTATAGCCAGCACCACAACCTTAACCACAAATTAGATATATCTAATTTTACAAGACAGCAACAAACATTACTTATGTACTCCTACGATACAGGCGTCATATCAGATTAACGTCTGTGGTTCGAGTGTTGGCTCCGCTTTTATAGCAGTCTAATAAACATTACATTTGTATTCCTATGATTCAGCAAGCTATATTGAAACGTAGCACGGCCCCGGAGGAATACATTAACGAAAGTTACGTATGATATTCACATGATTGCACCATGAAGTGCACTCAGTTTCGATAATACTGACGTATGCACTCTAACCTGAGCGCTAACGTCACGTCGCACCATATGTTACCCTTGGCATTATTGTCTGTTAGTGCTCATTATTATCCTTTTAACGCCAGTGTTGTCGATGTGCCTGGTAAGCCCACGATGTGCATACAGCTACTATACTTACAAAACACGTCGATCCACCTCGCAACGCTTGGCTCAAAGCCATGAAGTACAGCATAGAAGTACTCGCTGACTGCTTCGCATGAAACCGATTCCCAGACTGCGTGGGATCTGCCCAATTTTTTTAATCCGAAGCGTTTCTTTGGGAACCAAAGGCACTTTGACCATTTTTATCTATCTATCTATCTATCTATCTATCTATCTATCTATCTATCTATCTATCTATCTATCTATCTATCTATCTATCTATCTATCTATCTATCTATCTATCTATCTATCTATCCGCCTACGTCCGGGCGTTCTCGTGGTCATCCCCTTAACTTACTATATACAAAAATTTCCAGAGAACGCCATGTGTCTATTGCGAACACGATTAACAGTTCATGACTTGAATTACGTGACATGCGTATCGCGTGCGTCATGAAACACTTTCACTCAAGTCACGTGTGGCGCATACCTGCATATCACGGCACGTGGAATGCGGGCATGCGCCACACGCGATTCACACTCAGAGGAACGATGAGAATAGACTGTGGAAATCTTAATGCGACAGCGTTAAGGATCCAGTGCCGCAGAAAATGTGGGGCCGGTACTGGTGTCGGAGGCGTTGTCAAAAGAAAATTCACAATAAACACTAAGAATAAAAATCAAGATTCGAGCCCGAATGGAACCCAGACATCGTGAGTGGCAGTCAAGTATTCTACAATAAAGCAATGACAGATCCTTGAAATGCTTCGGAAAAAGACCTTGTAGAGGTGTTGTGTAGGGGTAACGTGAATTGTGGCTGTAGTGTTGGGTATTCACTATTATAACAATATAATAAACACATACGTACCGCTATGACTCAGTAAGCTATGGTCAAGCGTTGTTCAAGCTCAAGGCATTCTGGACAAGAGACGCCTTTCTTAAACTATTGCCACGAGCGTTTCATATTATCACTTTTGGTTTATTCGTTTCTCGCCCACAAAGACTGTCAGCAACGCTCAGCGCAAACCGCGCCTCATTGTTCGAGAGGCTTCGCGATCATTGTAGATCGTTTTGTTAAGATTGCGCGCAAGACGCGCACACTCGAGCCTATTCTAGAATTTGCACGACAGCCAGCGATAATGCTGGAATATTCGACGGCACATGGTTAAATGCCGACGCGCTTCACCGCTTGTCAGTTGATCGACGGACGACGCCCTGTTCGCCGCTATCATTGTACAGCGTGTATTGCTGTAGTCCTAGTTCTCGTTTTCCGGCCACAAGTTCGGCCAAATAAACAGTTTCATCCTGCAAACGCCGACCGCTGTCTTCGTCGACGTCACGACCACGTGACATCTGGTGGAGGTGCTGCTTCTTCCATGATCCGGACGCCACCGCGGAGCGCTGACCCAAGCCCAAGCGTGACACTATGTTCTCAAATAAAGAAGTTTATTCTCTCTTTCGACGACGGAGGAATACACCAACGACCGCTACTTATGATATGCACATCATTGAACCATATCGCGCACTTTGTTTCCATAAAACTGATTTCTGAGCTCTAACATTAGGCGCCAGTGCTGTCTACGTGCCTGATAAGCACTCAATATGCGCAGAACTGTCAATTTGCACAAGGACGTCGAACCGTCCTGTAAAGCTTTTTCTCGAAGCAAAAAAAAAAACTACTCGCTGACTTCTTCGCATAAAATCGATCCCTCAGTGGGTTGGATTCGCCAGAATTTGTATGCTTTCTTTTATACCGAGTACTCTCTCTCTCTCTTCGTCCACTTTCCAACTCCTACCCCCCCCCCCCAAGTGCAGGGTAGCAAACTGGATCTGGAAAACCCCCCTGCCTTCATTTTCACATCTCTCTCTCTCTCATGCTTTAAAGTAAGATGGTTCATGCCCCTTCTTAGAGCGAGACAGAACAGTAAGGTGAGAGCTAAATAAATGTAGACCAAAATAGGAAGATTAAAAATGTCACCAGGATGGATCCACAGAACGATGACCGTTTTTGATCTGATGAATGCGTGGAGAAAGCGGACGTCGTCCCTTGTCAGAAAAGATGGATGGCCAAGGGTGCTAACAATTGTTATGCTCAAGCGGAATGAAGAATGCAGTAAGAATTCATAATTTTTTTTCTCAATAGTTGCCTTATTCTCAACCACATTTTTGCATGTGCTCGGCACAGAATGAGCAGCAGAGAGCAAATAAAATTGGAGCTACGTATCTTAACAAGTGAAGCCGAAGAGTGTAGCAGATGGCAGCCACTTCTCCAGCCATAAGTATCCCACTTTTGCCAGATCTTAGTACGAAGGCTTCTCGATTTCATTTCCTGCGCTTTCATCGCTTTCAGTCATTCCAGTTCTTTCAGATTTCCGTCTTTGTTTATTTTTACATTTCCTGGCCGCTGGAATTTATATTTGATATTTGTGAGGCAGCCGGCGCTTCGGTGGACGATTATTCAGGCTGGTGTACCCCGGTTTGGCGTTACCAAATAACGGTGTGGACGCTGCCTCTTTATAGTGGTGCTGTTTGCTCACCTTCTCTTTCTTCAAACACTACACAGCTATCTGCGTAAGTGTCGCAGACGGTGAATCATAACCTGTATTAATCTTATAACGCACTACCAGGTACTGACGAGGATCACAGGAACGAAAGACATACACAGGGTAATACCAACTAGCCTCCGTAGCAGCCATGTTATCATAATCTAAAGGACTTATGCGCATCAACTAAGTGCTTAGCCCACTCAATTTATAGAGGCGGATAAAAGCAAAGGCGGCTGGTTCAAGGATACGTGGCTTAAAGCTGAACCTTAGTCAGTCGTTTAGTAACATTTAGAAAACATTACGCAAGGATGCGCAAGGAGAATGCAGAGAGTTCGGTGTATTTATGTTCTTCACATTATCCCGCACTTAAGCGCTGTCCCCTGCAAGCATCAAACGCGAGAGGATCAAAAAGCTGGCTGTACAGTACATTCCGATGGGCGAAGCACACGTCAAGGTTTAGCGTTACACTTGAGCGCGAAGGTGTTCAAATTGTTGACGCAACGTAACTCGAAATGCAACTCCGGATGGCTTTAGAAGTAATATCACTGTGGCCACATCCAGCTGCCTCACAATGCTTGGCGTTGTCAGCAGGCACAGATTCATTGTAATCTGTTTATCACTTGTGATCTGTTCCTTCTTGTCACTGCTTGAATATATTGAACGCGTAAGTGAACTTTATAAAAGCTGTCAATGATCCGTACTGCATCTTTCAGTGAAGATTTGGCTTTAAAGAAAGCTTTATTTGTGCAGTCGTATTCAAGTTTTCGGCACGCCTCGCTCAACGCCAGCCATAATAAATGTCGCGGACAGATATACCGTCATTTCCATATAGAGCGCTTGTTAGAAACAATATTTTAAGCCTCCCTACTCGAGCCACGCATGAGCAGTCTAGAGGAGTATCAGGCAAGTGATGCGTAGGTGGAAGCGGCGGCGACGGTGGTGTTTTTGCCTTGGCAGCACCCGTATAATTGTTATCACAACTAAGGGGAGGAAAGGGAAACCATGCGAGAGGGAGAAAATGAGGGAGGCAAGAAAACACTAACACTGCGCACTGATTCCCGGCGGCGAGGGCACTCTTGTGTGAGCGCAAAACTGTTGCGCAGACGCGCGAAGCTAACCTGCCTTCCCCAGATATGGCAAAGCAAAACAGTTAAAACGAATAACTTCCGATACTGCAGCAACGCCTACATTACTTCAGCTGCTTGAGATGCAGGAAACTATATATGGTCCAAGAGTCTGTTTTCTAAACTTGTCTTCAGCACAATTAAATGCTTAAATGCATTCATTAACAGTGTGATGGTTGCTGCATTCCACATTGCGACTGCAATAAACATCCAGTTGGTGCTCGTCCACCTCTTGACGACTGTAACACGTCGCAAGCGGGTGTGTTTGCCATTCCATTAAATAATGAATAAGTTTTCGTAGAAGACGCGCCTACCGAGAGACGGTGTACAGTAGCGTTTGACATGGTAGCGTTGACAACTCCGATAAAGCATCCTGAGCGCGGAGTCGGCATTCACTCACAGACCGGAGTTTTCTTGGAAGCTTGAGTTATAGTGAGCAAGAAGATGTGCACTTCTTAAAATATTGGCTTTCAGTAGAAGTATCAGAAATCTTGGAGTTGCTGTGCGGGCAGATTGGACAGCACCTTCAGCCAAGTACCTACTGTTGATGCGACAGTAAAGTGTCAATAATTCAAAAAAATGTCCTATCCATCACACAGAAGTTGGTTGATAACATTTATCTTGGGTGTCAATTGATTATACCTGCAGCGAAGCACGATCTAAAGGGCTGCCTTGGAGTTACAAAACACGACGGGCTTCAGAGATACCCGAGCAGGCCGAATAGTATTACTCAAAGTTGCACATCATGTTACCGTTCATATCACATGATGCACCTTGATTGTCACTAGTATGACCAGATTATTAATGGCAGGTGTGAAGCTAGTAACTCAGATCGATGTACAGGAGCAAATTCGCATTCTTTCTTAGCAACTTGAGGATTAGCCAGCGGTAGAATGACATAGGATTGTCGTTCAAATTTCTGTGTACTGTAACATATCACGTAAGCTTGAGTTATTGCTCTTTGATTGACATGAACATTTCAAGCCTCTAAGTGACGTGTCTACTCAGGTTACTGAGTTGTACAGTACTCGCAGATCGAAAGACGACATCGTTTTCTTTGTTGTTTTTTTTAGTAGAACCACTGCTAAGAGGAAGTGCTCGTAATAACCGCGTCATGGCGCTGCAAATCTGGCCGCTAAAGGTAATGTTGACTCTGATGCAAGTGTTAGAGTCAAAATTACTCTGATATTACACGAACTGTAGGCGCTGGAAACGAAAGTACGTGCATTACTTAGGCCTCATTTTTCGCATTTAAATTAGTCAGTAGAGTGGATCGTGAAGGATGCGTTCAGTAGTTCCCAATTTTTTGGTGTTAGTAAAGTATGCCTCTATTAAATATGTATGTTGAACAGAAGATGTTAGCAAATAAACTGTATGACCAAAAAAAAAAAAACTAGTTACCGTCCCCTGCTGGGTGTTTTTTCTTAGAGGGGGTTTAGTGTGGACCCCTTTGTTTAGATAGTACCACCATATTCACTGAAAATACCGAAAATATAGAGCATTGCCTGCCATGGGCAACGAAACGCGGCAGCACCCACTGCTTCTTCTTATGGCAAAATGTTTGGCGCAACGAAGGATATAATGAGTAGCTTTCTTGGCATTAAGCCTTGGCTCGCTCAGTGTGTGGTTTCCCAAGAGCGCTCGTGAATCTTGGCAGTAAATTTGCCTTTATCAGCTCCATCCTGCGCACTCGTTCACTCGCTTCACACACCCTTTCCTTCCAACGGGCTTATCGCGAAATGAATCCGGACGGTTGACGTTGAGGCCTAAAACAATAACAAGACCCTTATCTCTCGCATGCCTCCCTCCATTTGTGCTCCATCCCTTCAGTCCTGACTCGTTGCAAAGCTCCTCTTGCTTTTGCTTATCACGTTATTTTCTCAAGAGCGATAGATTTTTTTTTCATTCTCTGCTCTTAAGCCTCCGCAGCTTAGAGCATTCCGTGGTTGCCACCGGGCTTAGTGGTGCCTGTTGGTTTTTGCACAACGCTCATGTGACGATAACGAGAAAACAGTAATTATTATTAGAGTTAAGTTTCTTGGGCCAAATTCACGAAGCTTTTCGTTTGTAAGGGCTCGCTGCCACTGACCAGTTGGCTTCGCTAATGCTGTGCACAGCGTCAGGGTTGGCTGAAAAGTTCTGTCAGGAACAACTCCAGCGGAAGATGTTTTGAAGTGGCGAAGCAATTTCTGGCGAAACAAAGACACTTTGATAGTTTCTGCCTATCCATATATCTAGCCGCCTACCTAGGGTCGCTCTTGTCGACGTCTTCTTAACTTTGAATATACCGATTGACAGGTCATGACATGAATAACGTGACCTGCCTGTCGCGTACGTCATGAAACCCTTTCACCAACTCACAGGTGGCGCATACCCTCATACCACGGCCTGTGGAATGAGGGTATGCACAACACGTGATTAAAAGTCTATATCAAAGCAGGAACGGTGAGATTAGACTTTGGAAATATTAACGCAATGGTGTCATAATTTCGAAAGCGGTGGAGGCATCGGCGGCGTTGTCCGTGGGCGAAAAATCTCGACAGATGTAAAGAATAAAAATCACGGTTCCAGCCGGGATCAAACCCAGGCTTTCTGCATGGCAGTCAAGTGTTCTACCGCAGAGCCACGCCAGCGCTCCAAACTGCTACGGAGAAAGTCCCAGGACAGGCATCATGTCGAGACAATGCCAATTGTGGTTGCCGCGTTGTCTATCAGCTTTTAGAACAATGCGGTAAACATTACATATGTACTCATATCACTCAGCAAGCTATAGTCAAGCGTTGTTCGACCCCGCGGGAATACGCCAACGACCGCTACTCAGATATGGACATCATCGCACCGTAGCGTGCACTTCGTTTCGATAATGCTACCGTCTGCGCTCTAACGTTAGTGGAGACGCTACGTCGGACCATAGGATACCTGTTAGGCGCTAGTGTAGTCGACGTCCCTGGTAAGCGCACAATATGCGCTAAACTACTCAATTTGCACAAAGACGTCAGTCGACTTCGTAACGCTTGGCTCGAATCGAAAAATGCTGCATGGACTGCTACAAGCTAACTGCTTCCCATGAAGTCTGCATGATTTCCGACGAAACAATCTGAAATACGGTCCCTCTGTATTCAACACTGGTCTGTTGTCGGAGCTTTGCTTTTAACAAAGCAGATAAAAGAGGTTGTCTTTCATCAGCAGCATAATTTCAATAGCGCACAGAAATAGACCTGCGTTGAAATCCCGTAAGCCTAAAATCAATCAAGGGATCAATAGATCGACTTAGAAGAAGAAAAAGAAGATGGCTTACGCCTTCGAGTCGTGGTAGGCGAATGCATAAGAGACCATGTGAGTTTTTTTGCACAGTGCAGGTATCAACATTGACATACTTGATGCTTTAAAAACTACAGTGGTTTATTACGCAATTGCGTGACCAGAAGAGCACGTTTTACGTAAGGCATTCTGTGAAAACTGCGCGAAAAACGTGGACAAAGGGAGAAACGGACGACACAAACGACAATGCGCTTGTGTCGTCCGTTTCTCCCTTTGTCCACGTTTTTCGCGCAGTTTTTACAGAATGCATTACCAACTCGCCCAACAGTCTGTTCTCCTAAGTTACGTAACGCCTTTGATTTCTTGGATGTTTTATACCTGACGCCCATTAGCAGCTGTGGCTAAGAAGATGTTCCAAAGCTAGGTCATAATACATTTCTTATTTATCGTTGACTGCTGCCTGTGAGGCAGGCTTTATAAGCAGCAGTGGAACTGATTGCACAGCATGCATTGTGCAACCAGCTCAAAAACAATGCGCAAATACACATCTGGACACATTCTCGCTATAGTCATCCATAACAGAGCAGTGGCATGAGCCAAGTGACACATAATCGAAAAGACTTAAAAACAACGTCAAAAGGCAAGAACGCACATGATAAAATAAAGTGCACAAGTGCATACATATACAGCGCAATAACGTGTGGATAAAGATAGAGTAAGGGTAGGGAGAAGTTCAGTTATGTTAGTGCACCTCTTCGGGTTTCGGTTTTGTTTGCTGCAAACATGGAATATATATATTGGATAGTACAGGATCAATGGAGCAGTTCTACTTGAATACGAGAGATGGAAATGGTTTCGACCGGTTGATCATGGTTTAAGAGAAAATGCGGCGCTTTCTCTTAAACCCTGATGGAGACCGGATAATATATATATATATATATATATATATATATATATATATATATATATATATATATATATATATATATATATATATATATATATATATATATATATATTGTAAGCGAAAGACACAGAGAAATAGACACAACGCCTGTTGACAACGCCTGTTCTATTCTGCCTCGTCTTTCTCTTCCTCGTGCTGGTCCAGCACGAGGGCCCAAGCTACGCTTCCGCTCATGCTCCTCACACTCGGCCATGACTGCGAATGACCGAAGCCGCCGACAGTGTCTCTGGTGGCTGACGTTGACTGTGTCGCCGTGGTCGGTCGATACAACGCCGCTGGGCTTGCCTTTGTGCTTGGTCGATGACGTCTGGCGGTCGGCATTGGCTGTGCCGCGGTGGTCGGTTTTGCTTACGCCACGACTTGTCTTGCAGAGCTGCCGAACATTCTGGGGGCGATGCTGGCTGTGTTGGGGGGGTCGCAGAAGTCCTCGGTCGCGCTGTGACCTAACGTGGTGAGCGGCGGAAGACGACGCGAGCAGTTGGCACTTTTTTCGCAACCTCGGGACAAGCTTCCGCACTGCCGCGTCATCAATTCTCACTACTTTAGTACCACACACATGTGGATACTGTGCGTGCCACAGAACTTCGTGTTCTTTGGTCGTAAGAGAGCGACACTTGGATCGAAGTGGCACGTCATTGATGTCTGTAGGCGTTGTGGTCTCTCCGTCCTTCATCAGAGAGACATCCTTGAACGGGATGTGAACGTCCATGCAAGCGCTTTCCGGTGCGCGTCTGCGATATGCTAGAAACGCCGACTGCGGAGTCATTGATGTGACAGCATCGCTGCGGAATTCATCAGTCACGCCATCGGCGCACTTAGGCTGTACTGGCCGGTCTCTTGTACCAGCAGCTTGGATCTTACTCAGGGCAAGGTGACCATATGCGCACTCGGCCAATGACTGCGATGAACTTCGCGTACTGAGCTCCGGTGGGTCTGAGAGCACATTAATATCGATTGCTGGCATGGGCTCGTCCAGCTTTGGAACGGTTAGCGTGTTGGAAAACGGAGGAGCCGGCTTGTCCACGTGCCAAGGTGAAGATAAGCCTGGCGCTCGCGTGATCGACTTCTGTGGCTTGGAGGCAGGCTTGGTCACGAGAAAGGAAGGTCGTGAGGTGGGTCGCGACAATGAGTTTGAGTTCTCGACCACCAAGTGCATCTGGCGGCCTGTGTCGGTGTCTGGCGCGGAGCGTTCCGCGAAGCTTCCTGAGAAGGAGCTGCAGGCCACAGCTGTACCATCGGGCCCGGGTTCAGGAGCGGAGATGTTGGTGCAGGGCACAGCTACACCATCGTGATGGAGCTCTTGATCTCGGTCACCGAGGGAGGGCAGGGCAGTAGGGGCCGAGATGCACCGTCGAGGTTGTGCGTCTCACAGCTGCCATAAGTGGTACACAGTGAGTCGGTAGGGGAGGGGCTACAGGTATGTGAAAGCGGGCGAAATACGTAAGTCAGCCTGGCGCACCATTCAGTCCAGGATTGTTGTTTGACGCCTTCGTAGCCATGCCATGCCTTGGCAGCATCGCGGAGGACGGTCGATGGCCACCAGCCATTTCCGATGACCCGGTCAGGCATGGCGGGCGGCGAGGTCGTTCACTGCTTTGATCCACAGAACGGCATTATCCTGGAATCCTCGGAACTCCGGCAGTTCCGATGCAACCGCTGATGGTAATGTGGACTGCAAGGATCTGGAGGCTCTGGCGGCGAAACGGTCTAGTTCCTGGGCAAGCAAGGATGTCGCCCGCATGACGTCCGTGGGAAGGTTGAGCGAGGAGCCCGAGGAGCCAGGGGCGATGGCCGTGGAGAATACGGGCACTCCGGTACTCACGGCGGCGGTGGAGAATCCACAGTTTGAAGGCGCAAGCTGTGAAGCTGTTCGGACAAGCGCGTGGCTGCGCGGATGATCCTCGTAGCATCGTCGGGTGAGCCGGCTCGAGAACCATTGGCTGCGGCCGCGGAATATGTTTTCGTCGCAGCAATCAGCGCGGCGATGTCCTCAATCAGGGAAGCGTAGTCAACACAATGAATGCAATCTCCGGTACAATACCGTCGAGTCGCCGAGGAGGCCTGGACGCCTTCCCCGGACGGTGCTTGTAGCGCCGGCAGGTAAGCAGGCGTCGAGGAGGCTTGGACGCCGTCCCCGCCGTACTGTGCTTCCTGCGGCGGCAGGCTTCGGGTTCCATGCCCTAGGAAGCGTGGACGGCGTTCCTTGACTGGCGGATCCGCAAAGCCGAAGACAGACGAGCACAGGCGGTTTCTGCCTTCAGGCTCCGTGTTCGACGACTGCGCCATTGTAAGGGAAAGACACAGAGAAATAGACACAACGCCTGTTGACTAGGCCGGCTGTTCTATTCTGCCTCGTCTTTCTCTTCCTCGTGCTGGTCCAGCACGAGGGCCCAAGCTACGCTTCCGCTCATGGTCCTCACAATATATATATATATATATATATATTGCTAAATTTCTCTTTAGATGCACCTCTCCCATCTCTCCCATCAGATGTGTTATCCTAAATAGAGAAAGTAAAAATTACATTGAAAAATATTTTATGCCTAATTAGCTAATTATAATTAGTACACAAATGTTAACCTAGTGGGTGAAGAGGACTGACAACCGAACACCGTGAATCACGTAATCGTATAATGTATCATATATTATATCCAGTGTTCGGCTAACGTTAGCTGAGAGACTCAACTTGATGTGATATTAAGGTTTTTTTTAACACGAAAGTGTGTTAGGCCGGGGTCCACCAAGACGTATTTCCATCACGGAAGTACGTCAGCAAAATGAACGCCATCAGATGGCAAAGAAAAAAACATGGCTGATCTCTCTGTCATAGGAATCGGTATAACACGAAAGTGAAATGTGTCTTCACAGACGTAGTTGAGCGTTTGCTGCGCATTTTTCACCCCAAGGGTGAAGGAATCAATGCTACAGCAACAAATTGCAATGTCACGCGAAGAATGGCAAGCAGCTAGAAACTTGCAACGCGCTGCTCAAGCAGAAAGGACGCACAGAACGAACATACACAGGATGAGAGCGAAGTAACTGTCACATTTGTAACTTATTTCGGCGTGAGCACCGCGCTCCTTTCGCAAAAGCGGCCGCTGCAGTGAGCCAAGTGACCTTCGTGCTCGTAACGCGAGACGCACAAACCACCGCGATCACGAGGTAAGCGCACGCACGAGCGACCACGCCCTGTAGACGCGGGCGCTCGTCGCAACGGCGACGACCTTTCAAGTGCGCTCTTCTACGCTCTTCTAAGGTCCCTCCATAATTTTTAAGGTAGCGACATCTGCCGCGCGCGCCACCTAGAAAGTTCCTGTAGCAGACGACGCCCAGGTTAAAGCACGGCATTCAGCTGGTGGAAATATATCTGCACATGCTAGGAAATAAAAGCTACTGATGCCTGACTGTGATGAAGGCCGAAATAAGGCCCCAAAATGCTAAAGCTGTGCCTTTATTTCAAATAAACATTGAAAAAGAGAGCGGAAAAAATGTTTCATCGCCTACATTCGGCATGTTTACATCTCGTTTATTCGCGCTCGTATTACATTGCATTTTGCAATCTAAATTAGCTGCATATAGTTAAGAAAGAAACGGAGTCGTGTTGATTCGCTTTCATATCACAAAATAGTCGAAGCCCTTGACGGTAAACAACGACGAGCCGGGACCGAAGACAACGCGAGGCGAGTTTATCCGCGCCCGCCCATGGCTCCCATGGCGCCTGCCTTGGTCGCTGTTATAGTGAACTAGAAGAGATAGTCGCTGTGTTGGCCGTACCTTGGAAATATTGCGTGCGCTTAATCCCATTGCTCTACGCCTTTCTTGCTCGTAAGTGTGTTGTGTACATATAGCGGTCACGTCGGTCGAAGAATGCATCCAAATAAGAAGACTGACAGCCATCCGGACCGAAACAATTTCGACATGGCGTTGCTGAAACGCGATCTTCCCTGAAAATAAACATCCTGCGCACGTGTGTGGAAACTAAAATTTAGTGGAAACGAGTGCGCCAACAGTCTTCGCGTGCGGCGATTGCCTGACCACTCGGGTGTGTATTGCTATTCTGTGCTACGAGTCAACGCAAGTGTCGTGACATTCCAAAGCGGCGTTATTGATCACGTCCTGGCCGATTCTCGAATTTGTTCGTGTTGCAAACGCGACCTAACCGCACGGAACACCATGGTGTAGTTAATTTCTTCGCCAAGGCTTCTTGTGTGTGCGTGTGCGGTTGTATTCCTGATATGAGCAACGTCGCTACGTAACCTTGAATCACCGCGTGGATTTTTAATGGTGTGTTTATGCTTTTTCGATTTGCCTTTGTGGCTCCCTGAAGCGCACAAGCTTCTCAAGAATTAAAGATCCTAAAATGAAACGCCCGCAAATTGGCCAAGTTATTACTGCACTTTATTTTGCTGGCAATCTTATATCGCTTGTGATGTTTTCTTATGTTAGTTCGCAGCTCGGTGCTTTTCATCAGTAAACAGGCATTGCTGCTTACCCGAGACATTTCGGTTAGTATCCAAGTGTGAGGGTAATTTAAGTGTAACTGACTAGACAAGTGTATGTAACATACCTTGATATAGTTTCATTATTTGGTGGCCAGTAGCTGTGGCTATGTGGTATTGATTTATTTATTTATTTAGGAAGATACTGCCTGTCAGAATGCCATTCTTAAGGCAGCGGTGAGCGATACATACAGGAAATGCAGTGATGGCCAGTAGCTGTGGCTATGTGGTATTGATTTATTTATTTATTTAGGAAGATACTGCCTGTCAGAATGCCATACTTAAGGCAGCGGTGAGCGATACATACAGGAAATGCAGTGATGGCCAGTAGCTGTGGCTATGTTGTATTTATTTATGTATTTTAGAACATACAGTTAGTCCGAATGCCATACTTTATGCAAGGGTCAGCGATACAGTGGGAATAACACAATTCAGGAAATACAGTGATGGCCAGTGGCAGTGGCAATGTGGTATTTATTTATTTATTTAAGAACATACAGCCAGTCCAAATGCCATACTTTAGATCGGACCAGCAATACAATGTGAATAACACAATACAAGAAATACACAAGGCGTGCAGAACAATATGAAATTTAGAACAGATCATAATGTAGGAACTAGAGTATTATTCGTTTAAAACGAGAGCCCGAATGATACACAAACAAAAACAAAGTTTCGTAATACCGCATAATTATCACTACACGAGTAGTACAGTAACAGCAACTACCACTTATATACCATAATGGCTGGGCATATACACATGCCGCCTTGCAGGAGCTGAACAAAGTTTTTCATCCATCCATCCATATACACATGCAGCACAAAAATATAACGACACTAAGTAGTACAACAACTACGTAAGGTTATGCTTGCAGACAAAAGCTGCGGCACATGCCACCCACATTGCAAAGTACAGGGTAATGCAGGTACTTGTATATTTAATTACACATGCAATGCACAAAATACACTTAGGATGTGCTTCCAAGTGAACAAAAGGGCATCACATGATGCTGGCACTGAACAGTAAAGGTAGCTTAAATAACTATTAAAATAAAAAACAAAGAACAGCCACACTTACAGTAGTACAAGAGACACCATACATTTTACACAAACTTTTCTACCAGTACTACCTAATGCTATCTGCAGCAACATGCATTCCAATGCTTCGGCTACCACACTTCTGTGAGCTTTGAATTTTTGTCATAAGGAGATGGTTTTTCTTTTTCACGAGAATTGAAATTCTAGTTCTTAAAAACGTGGCAAGGAGTTTGTCCGATATGCAGTGGCATGTAGGAAAGCAATTGCCCATGTACAGGGAACTTTGAATGGTACTCTGAAGTTTAGATGCAGAAACTCTGTTTGCAAGCAATGCATCTTCATTTAGGCGCACATAATTTTCAGCAGTCTCTATTAACTGCAAGACAGCTGGTGATGGGACTGTCAATGCCGGCTTCTCTTTGTTGTAGCACTTAAGCATTGTGAGCTTGTTGCCCTCGGCTGAGCTTGTGATCGCTTCAACACAGGCTTGACAGGAGTTTGCCTTCTTCACTTGTGCAACAACATAACCAGCAAGGTACTCCAAGGATTCATGTTCTAAGTCCTGAATATCAAGGAGGTCAGACGGACGAACAACATACATTTTGCTTTCATTTGGTTTGTTGTCATCAGCCATGCCAGTCAAGAGAAAGCAGTCTTCTTCAGTGTAGCTGCCGCCCTTACTTGGCCTCAGAAACTGGGCCATCGTAGCAGCTCGAAGCGAAAACTTGAATTGAAGTACACGAGGCACCGGGTTTTTACACCTTAGTTTAGAGAAAAGATTCTCTAGGGCATCTTGGCCGAACCTGCTCAGGAGCAGAAACTTAAAGTTGTACTTTTCAAGAAACAGTGCCTACAGTAGCAACACTGATGTTGTCGCTAGGATAACGCCAGTCTGCACTGGTTTCCAGGTGGCTTTTTTTTCATCCCTAATACATATTTTTTCAAAAAGTGCAATTGTTTCTTCAAGAAACTGAAGGGATTTTCCATATTCAACCTCATCAAAATGGCTGAAAGCCAGTTTTGTTGTTCTGGAAGTCATGAGTCTGAACCAAGGTCTATCCAAATAGGTCGCGAAGCTTCGGGCGAAAAGCGGTTCAGATCCTATTGTCAGCGACATCAGCATGGGGAGTTATGGGAGTAGCGATTGAAGCGCGACTAGGTGTGGTGGGAACAAACACTAATAACAAAAAACCTAATTTCATTCAACAACAAAATAATATTTATATTTTATGACCGAGATTTATTTCAGAATAACATTTATTTAGATCCAGTGTACAAAGAATTCATGAAAATGTATATGCATTATCAAAAATCTTCTTATTAGCGCCCTCTAAAGAATGACACATGCCATTGCTCTGCGACGCAGTCCTTGTAGTGTTCGGAAAGGCGCGCGTAAAGTTCGTCCTGCGGCGACACACCCCCTCAGGTGTGCTGGTGTTTCGCACTTGCATGCGTGCTGTGAATTATTGTGGTGAGAATTTGATTTTTGTGTGCGCGAAGTTGCGATGTGCGTTTCATCATTGGTGAACGTGTTGGCTACGGTGTTCAACGGACAACGGCACGAGGCGGCTAACATTTCACGCCGAACGCTTTCCTCGGTACTAGCGGAAACGATGTGGTGTTCCAAGGATGCAATAGCAACACGCGTACGCCTGGCGAGCCCTCTCTTCTAGATAAGACACCGGGGCAACGGTTCGGAGTAGTGTGCTTGCTGGATTTTCATAGATCAGTATTCCTGCTGCCCGGTTTCCTTCGTGAACATGCGGTGCCTACTATATTTCCGGTTATCGGTGAGCAGATCGCTAAGTTATCTGTCGCGCTACGATCGCTACAATTCGCATGTCTTGATATGTTACACGTAAGGTTAATTTATCGGAACAAAAGGCAAAACATAGTGCACGTAGTGTACGCACCTTTTGTACTTATGACATTTGTTGCTCATTGTGTAGGGTGTGTTAAATTGCTTTATTGTGACCATTGAATAAAACTGAAATATCATTATTTTGGCGTGACCAGGCGTCATTTCTTCTCGTTAGAACTGAAGCACGCATGCAATGCGCTCTTTAAGTCCCCTGCGCATGTGCGAAGCAAATAAGCAACGCTGCAAATATGAGATGTACGCTGCTGCCTACGTTATTCACGCTGTGGAAGATCACACGAACGCAGAATAAAAGCTCAGAGAATAAAGTTTCCTGGTAAAACCAAGGCGAATTCCACGACGGTACACTTAAACACGGCTGTTTATTCACGGGTCGATACTAGTTTAGCTAGCGTTGGCTTCAAGCGCATTCGCCAAGGGCTTGCCGGCTCGCTGTAGCGCGAGTCCTTAGTGATCAGGGGCCTAGGAAAAATATTTTGAGGTCAAATTTCGCGCTAGTGCCAACAAAATGACGTCACTTTTTTACCGGATATTGCGTCACATCCGCTTTATTGTTCCGCCGGAAGTGTTCCCTCCTCACACAGATGGCGCCAAGCCCCATGAGCAGCTGATGAGCAGCCATTTTCTGAACGTATGGGCTTCTATGGAAGCTTCGCTACCATTTACATTTACCTTGTCTGAACCACCGAAACATCATCTCAACAAACCATGCAGTTGTTAATGCTGATTTATCTAATGTCCCATTATCTACAAGCAAGCGTACTGCAGCAGCAGTGTCGCTGTTGATAAGGCTGAATGCTGGCCCCACCTTCATTTTATCATAATGGCTAGGGTCAACTGAAGAAGGCTTCAGGTGGGGAGCTAGCTTTAGCTCTGCACTGCTGTCTATCTCGACAAGCTTCTTTATAGGCTCGATAGATATTTCATTTCCTGGCAGATTGTTCTTTTTTCACTACTTCTTCGGGCAAGTATATCTTCTGGCCCTTAGTTAAGTGGCTCCTCAGGTTCTTAAGGAGATGAGGAACGTCAGCCATGAAAAAAAGTTGCCTAGATGCATCACATGGGTGGGGACACCAGGTTTTAGGCTTGCTGTGCTTGCCTACAATTATACCGAACAGTTTCCAGACGGCTTGGTTCCCCCCTCCCATGTCTGTCACCACAACATCTACTTTCAAGGAAATTGCCTCACATGCTTTTATGATGACAATGATTATATCCTTAACTGTTTTGGCATGGAATGAATTTCCAGTCAAATGGTAAGCAGCTGTTTGCTTCCAGCGGGTTGTTATCCCACCGAGCATAAATATCAGCCCATGAGTGGCCAAACAGTCGGGTGGCAGTGTTGCGTCTGCAAGAGGTATAGTTGGGGCTCCAAGAACTGTTCCCGAGGATGGGTTGTACACTAAGCCTGGAGCAAGCTGCATCTCATCGAGCAATAAAGTGACGTGCCGCTTCTCTGGTGACATGAGGCTAACCTATGGAGTGGAAAGGTTTAGTTAGGAGATGCAAACAGCGGTGCTATGGTAACAAGATAGGTCAAGGGTCATGGGCACCTGTCTGTGCACTTACCTTCAGTGCGAGAGACTCCATGATGTCCTCCAGCAAACCTGGTGTGAAGTTGTACCCTTCCAAGTGACGATGTAGGGTGCGTTCTGTTGGCAGAGGTTGTCCAAGCTCTCTGACTGAGTCATAGCCACGTGCTCCACAGGAAAGTCTCATTTTCAAAGCTTTTATAACAGTCTTCTTAGTCCATCGAGTCCCCTGCATTGTTGCCATCTTGAGACATTTAACTTCGTCTTCATTCAAGTATTTGTTTAGTCCTGCGACAAGGCGCTTATTTGCAGTTAGTGCCTGCAAACGCTGCCTCTGAGCAAGTTGAAGCTTCCGTCGCGCCGCCTGAAGTTCAGTTTCAAGCTGTGCCACCCTCCTCTGCAGAGCTGCTTGTATCAACAGGCCTGCAATAGTGCACCGAAATTAGGTCTAAAGCAGCTGCCAATGCTAAACAGGCAAGAGCGGGGGCTAGGTGGTGCTTCATATTGAAGATAGTCACGCCGATACAGAAAGCGCATGCAAGGAACAGCCTGTTTGCTGTTCTCTGTATGTGTATTCTGTATCAGTGTGATATCTCCACTAGTTTTAAATAGCATTGTTAAGAATGCATTGCTGACAGCAAATGAACTGCATGAAAGCAGGGAAACTCAACACAGAAACATTAAATAAGCACAGGAATATCTAACATTCCCGCATGTTTCTTTTCCCTTGTTGCCTTCATGCAGTTCATTTTCTCTCACTTTGCACGAGTTGTACACAAATCGGTGCTGTTACGGGTATAATGTATTGCTTTTTACAAAACAAAGGGCCTCAACCTCCTAGTAGCATGAAAACTTGCATTGAAAGAAAGGTTGTGTGAGCTTCCGTAAGTATGTCGCTATGCGCAAAAGAGGCATTGAATGATGGCACTCAACAAAATTCGAACAAAACTGTTTAACTCACCAGCCTGTGTACTTTCTGGCTGGAATGGGGCAGGAATCTGTGGGTCTGGTTGCATATCAGGAACATCTGCATGGAGCACAAAGCAAGGTGACAATCAGCAGTGTAGAGAGGCATTGGTATCTCACATGGGGAATACACCTACTTTGGGCCACACAAAATATCTGCTTGTGTGCTTGGATCAGCTGTAGACACAGCTTTATTAGACGTGAAGGTAAGTTGGAACCATATTTTACAACACAAAAAAAGATTGTAAATTACAAAATATTAAATATCTCTGTGCTGTCTGCACGGCATATGTCGTCTGTACGTATGTAAATCGTTGAAGAGCATAGGCACGCAATTTGCCAGCTGATGGAAAGGTAAGAGCTCACAGACGGGAGAAACTTACCATTCTCGGTGTCCACTGGCTGGGGTTCGACATCGACCTGTGTGTTTTGCTTGACTTTGGGGTCATCTGGGACAAATGATAATTCAAGAGTTGTTTTCATTGTAATATTCAAATTTGACTTGAACGCTGTGTATAGCATTCAAGATCATTTGTCCTAATGAACACCATGAACATACCAGTACTGTCCACTCTTGTTCTTTTAGGGGGTGGCGTGCATGGCTTTGCTACTGGTCGATGCAAAAAGATGCTTGGCGTCGCAAATGGCCTTAGCTTCTTTTCACCGGTATTCTTGAGAATAATCGGTTCAAACTGGTCTTCGGTGAAATGGTCCTGTAGCAGAGTTGGAAACGACTTTCTGAACATTTTGTAAAACGAAGTTAAAAACGCGCGCAGAGATGGAAAAGTCTAACAGTAGAACTCACTGCCGAAATTTATCAACTTTTATCGCTATAACAATAATAATAATTGCTGGGGTTTTACGTGCCAAAACCACGATATGAGTAAGAGGCACGCCGTAGTGGACTGCTCCGGTAATTTGGCGACTACCTGGGATTATATTACGTGCACTGAATACGCGCCGTACACGAGCCTCTAGCATTTTCGCCTCCATCGAAAATGCGACCGCCGAGGCCGGGATCGAACCGCGTCTTTCAGGTCAGGAGCCGAGCACCGTAACCGCAGTAACTGTCATACCACGGTGGCGGACAAATTTTGATCGCGTGCAACACAATGCGGATATCTGTCGGCGAGTTAGTGCGCTTCCCTCGCTTTATTTACTTGCATGCTAGGTTCGTACTGCATGACCTACGTCAGCGGGCTCATAAAGCACTAGAATGAATAATCTCGACAAATGTGGGCCATAAAAACCAGCGCGCACGAATGAAATGCTATTGCAGCTCGGCACATGCACGTGTATGCTTTTTCTTGCGCCTTTGTGTCGCGTTACTTACCTCGCATAGTCGTGCAGTGGCCGACGGTTCGAAGTCTTTCCGTCCAATTCTGTGCAACCACACTTTTCTTCTGGTTAGGTTCTGTTTGCCCCGCGGGATGCAAAATAACTTCTTGCCGTCTTCCGTCCGGTTTCGGCACCCAAACGCGCAGCAACAAGGCATATCGGACCTTCCAGAACGAAATCACCGCACAACGTGCATAGCGGAACAGGCGAAGCGAGCGCTCTCCTCCCGGGGCGCGGGAACCTTCATGGCGGGGCAAGGTCACGTGTCACAGATCAGCCTATCGCGGGCGCCGTCGGCTTCATGAAAGCTTTTCGATACTTTTGAATTTATTGAGGGACTTTACGCTCTTCGAGCCCTTCGCGCCATCTCGCTAGTGATAACGAAAACACGCTGTAACGCCGATCTCTGAGTACCGCCACCGGCAAATGGTGTATATAAATAGCTCGCCGTTAGCATTGTGAATGATCGTAAAATAACAGCGCAAAACTGTGCGTCTGTGTGTCTGTGTGTTTGTCCGTCGTCTTTTGCGCAATAACAGCGCAAAAGACGACGGACGAACACACAGAGACAAACGAGCGCTGACTTCCAACTGGTTTATTTATGTGGAAACAGAAATATATGGCACTCACATATCACAAGAAACAGAACATTACATCATGCGCAGAAACTCCTTTTGTTTATGAAGAAGTGCTATGGAAGGAGTGCTGACGCACACATCACCAAGCTTATCAATCAGGTCAGCTTCTATGATCTCACGCGTGATCTGTTCCCAGTTCTTAGCGACGGCACTCGACTTGACGAACAACGGAACGCACCCACAGCGAGAACAGTAATGAGCTAGATTGCCTTGCTTATATTTTTCTACATTGTGCTTGTGTTCAGATAATCAGAATTTAGGCACCTGCCCGATTTTCTGAACACAAGTACAATGTAGAAAAATATAAGCAAGGCAATCTAGCTCATCACTGTTCTCGCTGCGGGTGCGTTCCGTTGTTTGTCAAGTCGAGTGTCGTCGCTAAGAGCTAGGAACAGATTACGCGTGAGATCATAGAAGCTGACCTGATTGATAAGCTTGGTGATCAGTGCGTCAGCACTCCTTCCATAGCTCTTCTTCATAAAGAAAAGGAGTTTCTGCGCATGATGTAATGTCCTGTTTCTTGTGATATGTGAGTGCTATATATTTCTGTTTCCGCATAGATAAACCAGTTGGAAGTCAGCGCTCATTTGTCTCTCTATGTTCGTCCGTCGTCTTTCGTGCTGTTATTTTACGATCATGAGCAACCAACTAGCCCGATTTACCGCCATTGTGAAGCATTGTGAAGAACGTACCGTCCGTGGTCGAATCGTTTCGCGCTGCGCGCTGCGGAGCGAGGGGTCGTAAGTTCGATTGCCGGTGACGGAACTTTTTCTTCTGGTTTTTTTCTTTGCCCACTGTTAGTCTTTATATTTTACAACGTCATTTCCGTGACGGAAATACGTCAGTGGAGCCGTGGTGGACCCCGGCATAAAACAATTTCGTGTTAAAAAAGCTATAAGAAATAGTTCCGGTTGGCAGGAGTCGAACCCACGACCTCTCGGCCCGCAACGCTGGCTGGTGGGCGTTTAGCCCACTGAGCTACCGCAAAACACATAACGGAGGTTACATGAACGCACATTTTATCTTTCACACTTTCCTCTCACAGTGCTCTTGGATGGATGAATGGATGCTATGAGCGTCCGCTTTATAACGGGGCGGTGACATGTGTGCCCCCAGGATCGAAAAAAAAAATACAAAAACTTCGTTGCCGTGGCAATTAGCTTCGGCAACGCGCCGTTGCTACGACCGTTCCATTCGGCGCGTTTCCAATAGGAGAAGTGCAATTTCGTCAACGCTTTAACAAACCGTGTGAGGTGGTGGCTTTAGCCCAAGCCTCGCTAATAGCATCCATTCATATCGAAAAAGAGCTCTTTGACGCTCGCCTGCCTATCGCACTGCGTTCCCCGCTCGCCCTGTGAGAATTAACGGCCAGGCTAGACGGAAGACACGACGTTCGTCGCGTTTATTTTCGCGTTTCACGACGCTTTGAAGGAGTGCATATCGAGTATCAGCGTTTACTATGCGCTTGTTGATGCCATCTTTGCACGGGATTCACCATATGCGGTGTCCAGGTATATCTTGTCAACTTCAACACCGCAGGGGTTGAATTATGATCCTGGGCTTTAGTCATCGGGACGGAGATATGCCACTAGGCGTCAACGTGGTTGCGTCCACATCAAGCGGTGCTATATCTGCCAAACAACAATAGACATTGTACAAGCTCTCATACACGAATGCACTATAAACAGTGAACTACTTCGTTGACGAGACGCTTCACTTTCGTGTTATACCGATTCCTATGACCGAGGGATCAGCCATCGTGTTAAATATCGACTGGACAGCTGCTTTTAAACTTTACTTGTGATCACGATTACAAAATAATAATAATAATATCTGGGGTTTACACGATTACAAAAGGTTTGAGACACTGGGTACTGCATTTTCGAAGTGTCCTCTTATGACATCGTGAGTATCATTTTTATCAATCTTTTGCTTTCTCTGGGCAGCTTGTTCTGGATGAACAGCTGTCGTTTCAGTAGCCTATGTTTCCACCATATTCGAGATGTGAACAAAAGCAGGCGACATACGAGGAAGCGACAACATTCTTAATCCAGCACTGTGATCAGTCGCATGCGACATGTGCTGAAATTCACTAATTTACATACAGCACTAAAGTTGCTGGAAACTCAATTGATACCTTGATAGTTTTGAAATATTGTAGGCCTAAACAGAGGGGAAGGCAAGTAATAGTAAGCACACCGTCAATAATTATTCACAAGCTTTCTGCAGCCAACACTGTAAAATAAACGTAAGCACTGTGTCAGAGCTTTGTAGCTAGCAACAAAAGTAGCAGATCCATGTTCCTTAGGCACGTGTTAGTAATCCCTCACATACACTACAAAATATACGGACCTCTTTATCTCGGAGGCTTGGTATGACACACTGATGGCATGAGTACGGGCGCGCACATCATTACTTCGCAAAAGGAGTAGAGCCAGAGATTAGCGTTCTCTAAAGCCGCTGACTAAGAAAAAGAAAGCCCGTGATTCCAAGTGATATGTATTTAAAGCCTGACGATGTCGTCTCCGAAACTTCCACGGCACTGTTCTATCTGCTAATTACTTGGGCGTTTGCCCGCGGCTGTAAAGGATACGAGGAGGCGTGTGCGACAGGATAGCTGTAGGCAAACTTGAAGCAGAGGACAAAAAAATGAACGACAATAGCATAGCAACGTCATTAAATGCCGGTGGCTGTACGCGTGAGCACAACGCCATAGAAAAAAGAAATACAGGCGAGCTTCAGACGAGAAGTGTCACAAAAACAAAGAAAACAACGTTACAACGAGTGCAGACGCATGACTCTCAGTGCAGCAGCGTTTTTCCAGTTGTCTGCCGGTATGCCGGCAATGATATATGGCCCTTTGCTCTGCAGTGACACGTCGGAGGTGCGAAAACTTCCTTGCAGGTGTGCTTTGAAGACGCCGCACGAACTGGCTTGAGGGTGTGCGTGGATTTGAAGTTCCAATCCGATCACTCGGCCAACGTGGGCATCTGTCTTTACCCTTTAGGTGTTTCGATTCGCTGGCATTTACTAAATATACCTGGAGTGCCTCGATTTTTTTAAAGTTATAGAAACAGAGCGGAAGTTGTGTCATAACATGCACGCAGACACGCGCGCGCGCGCGCGGCACACACACACACACACACACACACACACACACACACACACACACACACACACACACACACGCACGCACGCACGCACGCACGCGTGAAGATGCAAGAGTACACAGAATTCTTTCCAACAATGAAGATGCAAGAGTACACAACATTGTTTCCAACAATGAAGATACAAGAGTACACAACATTTTTTCCTATAGAGAACCTCAAAAGCAAATTTGCTCACTAGGGCAAACGGGAGTATTTGGGACGTCTTTCGGCCACACAACAGTAAACGCGATGTGGTTGCTTGTGTTTATTTTCTGGAACACTGTGCGCTCGTTACTTTTCTATCAGGAGTGCTATGTCACCCTGATAGGTGACGCCGTGCGCGACCGGGAAGTGCCGGGCTCGCGGTGATAACGCAAGGAAAGCACGTAATGTAGATGACGATTATCATTGCGTGGCCGAAAGACGCCCCAAATAACCTTTATTGTCAGAGTGTAGCATCGACATCGCAAACACGAATTATAGAAACAGACCACGAATGATGAAAATAAACGCTACGGTAGTCATAGCAACAAATGCAGAAAAAATGCAAAGAAATACTATGCAGACAGCCCTGCGCAGCATGCATGATGTCAAAGTCTAAGCCAATGTATTTACCACATGACCGCGAGCAGCGCTACACAGGATGACGAAACGAAGATAAAGGGATGTGAATGAACACTGCCGTAACACTTAAATCCTTGAAGCGCGAGCAGCCGTGATGAAATCGGTCGCGCTTGAACGCCTATATGAGGCTTACAACGCAGTTTATGTAACATGCGGCAAACGTATTTCTGTTACGTCACTTTCGTGAAGGCTGCGTCAGGGGCAGCACGTGGCTTGTTCCATCATGAAAACGTTGGCAAGCGTTCTCACCTATAGCCCCGCGGTTTTCGTTGCATCACACCTGTTTTTTTTTTTTTTTGCTATAGAAATGTCTACTGGCACGAAGAGCACTCCGTTTTAGCTATCTTCTACAAGACGCGCCTATAGGAGAGGGAAACTAAGGTGGTTGCCGATTGAAGACAGACAAAAGACGTTTGGGCAGAAATCCCAGCGAAACAAATATAAGGAGGACAGGGGTGAGGATGAGATAACTATTATTTATTCTCCAACCAAAGTTATGAAAACACGTAAGAACGCGACGTTTCGGAACTGGCTCGGTTCCTTCCTCAGGGGGGACTGCGGCGGCTTGGCAGCGGCCTCTTTAAGGCACTCTCGCGGCGGTTAACGATCCCACGCATTACCGCGGAGCGTAGCCAATGCGCATACACCGGGGGGAGAGTTCCGAGGGAACGGTTGATATTTTGAGTGGTCCTCTGTATGTGCCACGACTCCAGTAGTAACCTCCTCCTCCACTTGGTTTCACTTTCGAGGATGGCCGTTCCGTTGAAGTCTGTTCTGTGGTCAAACGTCTCCGCGTGCTCGGCGACGGCGCTGCGTTCTTTGTTGAGTTTACGGACGTCGTTGACGTGTTGCCTAATACGTTCGGGGAAGTTTTTGGTCTCGCCGATGTATGACGAGGGGCAATCGGCGCACGGTATTTTGTAAACGACGCCGGGCGCCCTGTCCTTTGTTGGTCGGTCTTTCGGGCGGGGAAGGAAGCGGCCCAGCGTGCATGAAGGCACGTGCGCGATGTGCACACCTTCTTTTCTGAAAATCCGGGCCAACGCCTCGCTGGCTCCCTGGACGTATGGGACCGACACGCGTTTTGGAGAGCTGTTCGTCAATGCTGGCTGGGAGTCGCGTAACCTCTTTTGCTCTGCGCGGCGGGCGACGGATCGAATGAAATTTCTCGGATAACCGTTTTTTCTGAGGCCCGCAATTACGCGGGCCTCTTCTTTCCGGCGTTCCGTGTCAGTGGAACATATCTTTTTGGCTCTCTGAAGTAATGTGGACACAACGGAGGCCTTGTGGATGGAGGGATGGGACGAATCGTATTGAAGGTATCGGCCGGTGTGCGTCGGCTTCCTGTAAACGGAGAACTCCGAGTCACTGCCCCTTCTTGCCACCTGGACGTCGAGAAAGGGGAGGGTGCGGTCGCGTTTACACTCGACCGTGAACTGTATGGCTGGGTGAACGGAATTTAGGTGCAGTCTGAAGTTTTCAATTTCAGATGTCTTCACGACACAAAAGCAATCGTCCACGTAGCGAAGAAAGAGCTTGGGTCGCGGCGAGAAGGAGCCAAGTGCTTTCCTTTCTATATGATCCATGGTCAGGTTTGCCATTGTGACAGAGATGGAGGCTCCCATTGCGGTTCCACTGTTTTGCCTGAAAATAGTTCCTTTGTAGGAAAAATACGTGCTGGACAGGCAGAATTCCAGTAGGCGGCAGAGTTCGTCAATAGTGAGCGGGGTCCTTTGACTCAAGCCATAGTCACCCTCAAGAGCAGCACGGGCACAGGATTCAGATAAGGGTACCGGCACATTGGTGAACAAATATACGACGTCGAACGAGACCAGGCTCTCGTCTCCGTCGATGCTCACCTCTGATGCTAGCTGCACGAAGTGGCTGGAGTCGCGGACAAGAGTTGGGGTCTTCCGGGTGAGAGGGGCGATGATTCGGTGCAGGAAGCTTGAAAGGGCTCGGCATGGAGAGGAAGTGAAGTCGACGATCGGTCGGAGGGGGGCGCCAGGCTTGTGAATTTTGGGTAGACCGTAGAAACCCGGTTCGGAGTCGTTGCGGCAGATTAGACTTAGGTAGAGTGCTTTTAATTGTGGGTGGTGCTTGAAAATTTGGGAGAGTAGCTTGTTTAGCTGAGTCTGAGTTTGCTTTGTCGGATCCTTTTTTAGCTGCGTATATGCGTCACCCTCTAATAGAGCCGAAATCTTCCGGTCATAGTCCCTCCCGGCTGTCCAACAGCACCGTTGAGTTGCCCTTGTCGGCGGGGAGGATGACAATGCTTTGATCTTGTCGGAGTTCCCGAAGTGCTTTGCTCTCCTCTGCGGTCAAGTTCTTTTTCCCTTGTGACGGCAATTTCGAAAGGATTCCAATTGATTTTAGCCTAATTTCTTCTCTGGCGCTTGGCCTCACATTCTGGACGGCTTCCTCTACAGCTGCGACGACTTTCGATAAACGGGGCGTCGTTGACACGTTATACCCGTGTCCCTTTGCCAGAACAGAAGTTTCCCGATTAGTGAGTGGGCGGGATGACAAATTGGTGACAAACCTGGGATTTGGGTTGCCTTGGGGCGAACCCCGGTCCAACAGGTGAGAAAGTTTCCTATCCTGCGTGGTCCGATGCCTGTCTTCAGACGACACCGCCACGGAGTCCGCGAATGCGTCGATCGGAGGCATCAATCCAGGGATGCGGTGCTCAAGTTTACGCTTGGCCAAGAACAGGTCCAATTCCTTTTTCCGTAGAGAGGCGTTGATTTCGTGCAGGCGGCCATTGACCAGCCGTTGTTCTGCTCTCATGACGATTTCCATACCTTCGGGGGTCGAGACAGGGCGTTTCAGGCGTAGGCTTTGAGGGACGACTTTCGTATCTTTGCAGGTGCGATTGAAGTCCAGATGAGTTTTGAAGACTGATATTCCCTCCTTGATGCGTATGTAGCGCTTGACTAGCTGCATGGTATCGCGGCCAAAGTCCTGGCTGATTGAATTGAAGGTAAACATCAGACAGAAGTCTGTCTGGTTGGGTAAGTAAACTGAGATAACTATTATTTATTCTCCAACCAAAGTTACAAAAACACGTAAGAACCCGACGTTTCGGAACCAGCTCGGTTCCTTCCTCAGGGGGACTTCGGCGGCTTGGCAGCGGCCTCTTTAAGGCACTCTCGCGGCGGTTAACGATCCCACGCATTACCGCGGAGCGTAGCCCATGCGCATACACCGGGGGGAGGGTTCCGAGGGAACGGTTGATATCTATGAGAAGCGTAGTTCTGGCAGGCAAATAAACACACACCTTGAAATAGAGAACTGGACGTTATCGAGAAGTTCATTTCTGAAATATCTATAGTTCCAGTCGGTAAGACCAATGATCGCTACCTTCGGCATATTATTGATGCCTTCAATATTAAAGATAAGCCTGATGCTGCGTTTAGTTTTGTGAGGCTTTACTGCTTTACGTAATCCTTACGAATGGAAGCACACAATGTCTCACATCTATCTACACTTCAGTGCAATAGTTGGTGTCATCATCATCGTAATGTCTTAGAAAGGAAGCGAGTCGATTTTACGTTTTTTTTATTTTAAAGAAAACAACCTTTCATACTTGTCTTTTTAAATCTGCGCAAAGCAGAACCCCGATGCCAGGCACAATGTGGAATGCACATAGAAATTTCATTACGCCATAACCTTCGCCGTTTAATAAAGTTATATTCGCGCGCGAAAAATGTCCAGAACTAAATGTGTTACTAACAATACGTGGTTTCAAAGCATATAAAATTGCTTAAAAAGGCAACAGCAGGGCTCGTCTGCAAGACACAAGCATCTGTTTAACAAGCATGGGCAGTCGACACACTTCACCGGTGGTTTACAAAGGAAAGGCGTGCCAATAGGCAAGCTGAACTACTTCACATTCTTACACACGCAGTATGGAGTTTGATTTTCTGTACGTGTTGAATTTCGGCTGCATGTTGTAGAGTAAAAAGGGGTCGTGTGCACCAGTGTTGTTGCAGACAGAAAAATCGGCCTGTATTAAGTCTCCTTCGGATGGGCAAGTTCTCAGAAGATTCTATGCGAGTTCACTGCAACGTTACTATGACTCATGGCACGATGCTCTGTACCGTTTATGGGAAAAATATAAACAGAGTACTGGAAAATGATAAAAAAATCTCAGCATCAAAATATTAGGAATTTCTGAAGGTTTCGGTTGATTCATTCACAAGGCTTGCGAACCGGTTCTGTACTCGTAACTTTGCTAAATATATTGGACTCCGTACTTGCATTTCTCACCAGACGGACAGACAAAGAACTTTAATGAAGTCCTGAAGGACTAGCCGGGGAGGACCCTCTGGGGCCCCCGGCTCGCCGCTGGCTGCTCTCATGTCGGAGGAGATCGGGCATTTCTCATCATGTTCTGGTTCAATGCGACGACACTTACGCAGATGCATTTCATAAAGTCGAATAAAGAGAGGTTGCTGAGAAAGTTTGCTTATCTAAATGTTCGTCATCACAGCCTGTTTAGTTTATTCGGTACGTATATCTACATACTCACACTTTACATCTGTTTCCAGGCACGTTTCAAACATGTTCAACAGTAACAGAAGATATTGTAGCTGCCTTTGCTTAGAGTCTCGCACTAGCAAACTGAAAATCTGTAGAAAAAACGAAAGAATTGTCTAAGTTGGTAATCACTTTATACTGGAGGGACTGAGTAAAATCCGACAAGTATGCAAGTGACGGCGAGCTGCAAATGCTACTGCGTTCTCTGACAGCAAGTTATATTTTAAAACTCTCGCTCATCATGGTTACATTTGGGACATTAACAAGCATCAGTGGTATCGTGGCCATGAACTGGATACATCCGTAGTAATAGAGGGAGCCTTGTTTCTCCCTAATGAATAATCAAGCGGGTAAATAACGGGGAAACATAGAAATACGCTCTTTTGCCTAACGAGCACATAACTTAATCTGTATGCTAGCTCTCTTGCCGTTACTTTTTTTTAAACGCGCAGTCGAAATTTTGTTCCGAACTGGGCACAAGCGTACATTTACTGGATTCGATGAAAAATTGGCAAAGCTTCAAGGCTAATTTGCGCGAGAAATGAACTCTACAGGGTTAATTAGAAAGCTTTATTTGAACGCCGATTTGAACGATAAATTATAATGTGGGCCTCGAAGATACCAAGGGTGTTTTCGCAAAAGAAAATGACAATATAACAGAGCGGTAGACAAATACAGCCGCTCTGGAGGTGAAGCGCTCGCGCATGCCACGGCGGCTGAGTGATTCGAAACGCCGGAGATCAGAAGACGAGGACGACGACACGGGCGGAAAATATGCTTTCAGACACACACCAACTAGGCCAAGAAAAAGTTCTACCGGAGATCAAACTTTATGGAAATGCAGCTTCAGTTCGCCGATTTCATTTGAACTCGCAGTGAATTAATTTCCTCTACGCGTCGGCTGGGTCCAGTGATTGGCCGCACATGGGAACATACGTCGCTATTTGTGCAATCGCGGTAATAAAGAAACTGTGGTCCGCATAGTATTACACTCGGTGAAACTAATAATTTCCTTGGAGTGTCTAAAAACGCAAGCCAGAGGCATTACTTAAGCTCACAAGTCATGAGCTGATAGCATGTGGGCGACTTGAAAGCTGAAGTCTCGGTAAGCTTTCAGCATCTTGATTTGAGCTTTTTCTGGAACAGCGCTAATATGAATGCAATGAGGTTACTGCGTAATATATTACATTGGTAGCCCTCATACGGTTATCCCTACCTTTGAACAAGGCATTTCTGCTTTCAAGGTAGGTTTGATGTAGCAGTAACCACGACGAAGTTTTCAAGATTTGGAATATGCAAAAGTAAGCAATAATGAGAGTTTGCAAAGACTGACGCTTCTGATATCGAAACTCGAATTTACGCCGCCATTGTCGTTCGACAACAATTGCGCAGCTTTGCAGAACGTCGATAGGAAGTCCTCTCCACTGCTCGCCACATCAGATATTCACCGAGCGATGCGATGGACGCCCATGACAGGGATAGCGCGATACGTGGCCTTAGATTGTGTCATGTAGACGTGCTTACCACCACCTATACCTGCGTCATTGCGTCAGTGACTAGTTAAAGCTACTTAAAAGATATTAAGCAACTACTAACGCTACTATGGCTTTGCATAGTAGAACTCCTAACCTTATCTCAGTTTAGGTAAAATGGCGTACATTTTGTCGTCATTAGCCTTTAAAAGGATAATGAAGTGAAGTTTAAATAAAATGCGGCGGAGGCTTGGTAAGGCTCAAAGCATTGTGGCGGCGAAAATTATGGAAGTGCTACGATTGTACAAGTGTCTGCTGCATGCTGCCTGGCTCGGATAAATTATGCATCCCCGTGATTACCTTTACTTCCAGTTTCCATCCTTTAACCCGTGATCACTAGCGCAGAACGTATTCACTGGTGATGAAGTTGGATGAAATATTGAGCGCAGCTAGGCTACATGCCAGCGTCTTGTCAATAATAATTTTTTTTTTTTGCGAAGTGGGGGGGGGGGGGGAGGTTGGTTAACGTCCCAAACCCACGATATTATTATGAGAGACGCCGCAGTGGAGAGCTCCGGAATTTTCGACCACATGGGGTTCTTTAACGTGCACTTAAACCTAAGCACGCGAGCGTCAAGTGTTTTCATCTCCATCGAAAATGCGGCCGCCGCAGCCAGGATTCGATCCCCGCGACCTGCGGGTCAGCAGTCGAGCACCATAAGCACTAGACCACCATGGCGGGTTGCGTCTTGTCAATTAAGTATTGTATCACTTTGGTTTGTTGTCGTATTATTCCTTTTTTTGTTGTTGTTTTGCCTGAGACTATCCCATATTTTATATTTCTTTGGTCACTTTTCTCTTCATAATATTTTTTATCGTATTTTATGTTTTCTTCCCTATGCTTTCAGGATAGCTGATCCTTTCAGTAGCTGAAGTATGCTTATTCCACAGTAGCAGACGAACGAGTTCCCTGTGACGTCATGTGCTGCTGTACCGCTCTACGCTGGTGTTATTTTCCTACCCTATCGCGCAATAAAGCAAATCCGCACCACAGAATTTCCGAACTTCTGTGGCAGAAAATAAACTTACACACATGCAAATGAACCTGGAAATTTCTCATATAAGAGTGGCGTTATCCGCGCAGCAGCTTTCGGCCGATCGCATTTCTTAATGTCACACATACTGCGCGACTTAGACAATTTGTAACATTGTATGGTTGGTCACTCATTCTTGAAGTGGACGAGATAGTCTTAAATCACTCCAATTCACGAACGATAAAACGGGGAACTGATTGAGAGACCCCAGTTTTAGTTTTCTACAGCCATACAGAGAATGAATTATTGAGTATGACTATGGTTCTTTAGAGAAAACTAGGCGCCACTAGCCAGCCTATTTACGCCAGTCAACTTCCCTCTGCGGAGGTGCGCCTAGACCTCAGACTTCGTGCCTTTGTCTTCATGCCCTACTTTTTACTTCCTTGAACGTTGAGCAACCAAGCGGCACCAAACGCAATTAAGTTTGCTGCTTTTTTTTTTTTTCTCCCTGTCGCTCTCTAAACCGCAATGAACTCCCCACCGGAGGGCATAACCCTCTTATGCGGAAGAACAGTCGCGGAATTCACTCAGCTTTTCTTTCTCAAGCGCTACTTCCCATTGGTTGGCGGTCCTCGCTAATATATGCGCAATCAAGATTGGCGCTCGTTTCTCCTTACAAAGCGTTCTGGCGTATAAACTGATTTGGTGAAAGTGGGCCCGCATTATTAAACAAAAAGCAAAGAAAAACTATGAACCACGACGCTTTTTGTTTTTGTGAACGAGCAACATGCGCTGAAAAGAGTCCCGTGGAATCAACGTTTTTATATTATGAGTGTGTTCGCAGAAGCACTTCACAACGCGTTTATGCCATTTATAATCTGAGGACACCACCTTAGAATGTGTGACGAGGGTTTCAGGTTTTTTATTTGTGACACATAAAATCAGTCACCGGCTTCATTGTCGCACAGAGCGTTATGTTTCCAAGGTCAGTCTTTACGCCTCGAATGTGAGCAAGGTACCTCGACGAGTAGCGGATATTCGAAGTCTTGAAAATTCGCGTCTCCACACGTCTCGCTTGACCAGTAAATCGTGACACGCGTCGGCCAAGAGGGGAAACGAAAAAAGCGCACCGTCTGGTGGCGCTAACCTTGCCACGGTCTCATCCATGGAGTAAGCTGTGCTGAACTACATCCTACAAGTTCCAAAGCCGACCTCTCGCTCAGCGGTTCCGTCAGCGGGACGGCGCCTATACTGTGCTGAAACAACATAATAATGTGGAATTACCTGCTTCGCGAATCTAATTTTCTATATTCACTATTCTCAAAGAACACACGACTGAAGATCCCCCCCCCCTTTCCACCGTCATGCTGCATATCACGGTCATCCTTCTCTGTGTCTTCAATAAGGGCATTCTGTTTTTGTGCCGAGTGGTCGCTACCTCAGCGAAGCTAAATCGTCCTTACTGGAAATTTCTTTCTTGTGTACCTCCGAAATGTGCTGAAGTACACAAAATTGGCCATATTGCTTAGTACATTTACCAAGTGAAACCAGGAAGCAATGAAAGGAAATATGTCAAAAACATTACATTTCTTGCATCGGATGTTTTCCTGAAGCTTTATAATGACACATTGCCACTGAAACATGGATCATAATCTATACTATGTTTGCACGTTGTAGAGCAAACGGCTTACTCTCATTTAATAGGAGCAATAAAACATCTATTCAATAAATGTCGGGACGTTGCACTTGGAGAAGTCTTCCGGTGGACGCTGAATGATGACTTGGCAATAAATGCGTGTGGTATACAAGTTCTGTCTGCTAAAACAACAGCGGCCGCGTATAATCCGGGCGTGCAATAGGGTCCTGACAGCAGTCAAATGAAACAATCGATACTTGAAACGCTGCGCGTTTAGTATACCCTTGCGCAAGCTTACATTGTAAACAATCTCGCCGCTATAAGACATGTACAGCCACAACACACTGTCATACGTAAGAACATTGTAGACTGATAAAAAAAAGTCGCACTTCACTTGAAAGGCAGATATTTTTTAGAGACAGTAATGTATTCTACATTTACAGAAAGTGAGGTTCCCAGTTTTTTCGACCGTATATATTTTCGATTCGCTTACAAGTTAAGCGAACAAGCGTAGCGTCAAATGCGCAGAGGCACACGTGAGCATGTTTCACTCGACCACGGTGAAGAGTCGCTGTTAAAACGCTGACGTCATGAACAGCGCATGGGGAAGTGAGCAAAAGCTTCGCGTCGCCTTTCGCTTCTCCGAAACATAGAGGCAATATTTCTAACGCTAGACGCTCCTGAGGACAGCGCACACGAAGCCCACGTAGCCACTAGCCATCAAGGCTCACCCAGTTTTTGCACCCACCTCAGATGACTTGCAAGATAGGATGCCCGGACTGTCTACGCGTTAAGCCATGCGGATTGATAGAGCAGCCGTCACGACCTGGCAACCTAGAGGAGGATAACTGCACTCACCTGCACTCAGCGCCACCTCATCCCCCCTACAACGAGGTCACCTCACCTCACCTCTTGCCTGTTCTCTTACTCGCGCAGGAAGATGGCAAACACCAAGCCACAATATTTATTTGTTCACCCTCGCATCCGCAGTGCACAACGTGCTGGGTTACCCACCACGGTGATCTAGTTTATATGGCGCTCGATTGCTGACCCGAATGTCTCGGGATCGAATCCTGGCCGCGGCGGCCGCATTTTCGATGGAGGCGAAAATAATTGAGGCCCGTGTACTTAGATTTAGGTGCACGTTAAAGAACACCAGGTGGTCAAAATGTTCGGAGCCCACCACTACGTCGTCCCTCATAATCATATCGTGATTTTGGAACTTGTAACCCCAGTAATTATTATTATAATTATTAGTGTCCTGGGTGTGAAAATATCTTATCACACTTGTACAATACGCAAACATCCGACGACTGCGAAAATACGTTTTGAATGTCATGTTTGCCTTCGCAATAAACGTCGACAATAAGTAGAATACCATTAACCTTCAGCGAGGTGTAGGAGGGAAGAATGTTAAAATTTATTCCAGTCGTTACGTATGACAATGAAAAACTAAATTTGAGAGCACACGTTTTCAGCTGTTCTACAAGGAACATGCCCTGGCAGTTAATAAAAAAAAATGTACGGCAAGAACGAAGTTGCTGGCTGCGAAATTCACGCAAGTGATCGTCCTCACGTTTCGCTGGTGTGAACAACAGGCGTTGACTTGAATGATATGGAAATGTAAGCTGAGAAACCCACAATTGCCATTGCGCTGGGGCATTTTCAATAATCACGTAATTCAAGCTGCGTTTCGTCACTATACGTATAAAGCTTCCAATGGGAACCACATACGTATATAGCAACTCTAACTTTTTCTGCGCCCGTATGACTTGATCTCGTATGTTAAATAATTATACCTTACTACATATGAAATTAGACAAAGTATTTATATTATGAATTCCTCCACAAATTGTCAACGTCATTTTTCATCGCAACCCTTCAAGAGTATAACTACGTGTACACTATATTCAGTGGCTAACGTTAGCTAGGAAACACTTTATATACATTCCGAGCATGAGACATATGCATGATATCTAGGTAGGCATTTATACTTCTTCAACCCCTGCGAAGAGGAACCCTCACCCAGTTCTCTCAGGAACGTGACGGTATTTTTTTCACCAGGAAAGTAGGTGCTCGACGGCAAGCGACACGGGAATATATAGCCTGCTGCGGAACGCCTACGCTAGAAGTTCCTTCATTTTAAACCATATTAGTTTATTTAGAGCCCTCGAAACCAAACGCAGAAAGAATTACGTTTTAACTGAGTTTGCCTAACGTCGCCTGATAATATTCGATTCCATTATCAAGCTACACAATTTTACCTGAACGCGGACACCGCGCTTAACGAATCTGCTCAGCATTTTAAGCGCTCACGAAGACGGAGCAAGGTCAAGCCTGTCAACCAGGGAAATCGTCCGAGCAAGGGAGCAAACGAGACAGACGCAGAGAGAGACACGTGCTTCGCTTCTCTCGAGAACCCTCGTCGGCCGAAGCGGAAAAATTTTTCTAGCTCCGCTGCCAAGCAGAGGAAGGGGTGGAATGAGCCCAGGCCAGCGAGCCTGTTCGGCTCGCAGTAATATGTACTGCGCCTGACCAGTTTCAAATCCATTATCTGCAGCAGTCCGCCGTAAATCCCTCCCGGCCTCGTAAAGGCTCGGAACCAGGGGAAGGGAGGAGCGGCTTGCACGCACTGACCGGAGGTTTGGCCGGTCCATACTTCATAGCGCTTGGCCCCCATCCCAACTACAGCGAAAATCTGGCAGTCGAATGCGAGAGCAAAGGGACAGCCAACAGTATCGATCATCGGCGTCTTCTCGCATCGCTGCTGCGGCCAGCCTGACCCGGAAGGCTCGCTGTAAGGCCTTTCTCCGACGCGACGGCCAGGGGCGCCCTCCACCCCGCGCCCACTTCATGGCTCCTCCGCAGAAGCAATCGGGCCACGACGGCAGCAACGACCAGGTCTCGGCACGCACAGCACTGCATCACACGGTCGATGGAGAGGAAAGTGCGCGTCGTCGCCCAATCTGTCGCCCGTCAGTCGCAGCGTGATGGGGCAGCATCCTGTAAGTGCGCGTCCGCGCAGAAACGTCCTGCTGCGCGCACGTCAGCCTCTATATGGAACGTGTTGAATCCAACGTGTGTCACTCCTTTCCGGCTGAGATTTCGGCGTCAGCCGGAATTCTGGCTAAAGACGCTGGCTACGACTTGGAAGGGGAACGCAATAAACTAATAATCATCCACGACGTGTACCGTCCTTGAAGTCTGAGAATCTCTCGTTTCACCAGTTTGGAAATAACTATGCCCGTTGCTTGAATTTTTCGTTAAAAAAAATTTGGCCGGGTATCTGCGTGCTTCGCTGCAAATGTCGTCGAAAGACGATAGTCTTCTGCCGGCCGTACTACATGAGTTTCTCCTCTATGTTGTATCTCCGCATCTGGCTCATAGCGTCGCATGTGTAGCGCAGCCCTAAAACACTAGCGTTTTCCGCGCAGCCTAAGAAACACTAGGGTCTTTAGAATTGCGTATCTATGTATTTTCTAGTAAAGAAGCACACCACCTAATACTTACGTATTGATGTTGCGCCTCAGATATGCGTAACATTTGTTTTTTGATCGACAATGTTCACAAGTATGAACGGCGCTACCAGTTCAAGATGGCTGGGCGTTCAGAAAGTGGTTTGGTCGGGTGGCTGAATCGGGTGACAGACAGGCAAACAAAAGACAGACATACAGACCAAAATATCTGCGTTTAAGTTCTCTAATAAAGACTATCGTCTTTAAAAGGAAGGAAGGGTGAGATTCTAGACCGCTTCTGGTGAGACAACTCCGTGTGTGAGTCTGCATGCGAGTCTTTTTTTTTTTAATCAACACGCAACTTCATCGCAGGATTCTGGCTGGAGAAAGGTTGATTTGGCTTAGATCTCTCAGAAAAACAAACTATCGCTTGTCTGGCTGACTGATATTTTGAATATACAGGCCTGTACAATGAATTAGAAATTCTAGTGCAGCGGAAATACGACTTCGAAATTGTCTTTTTTTTTTTTTGATGTCACGTTCGGACAACATAGTGCAGTGAATACTACTACGTATTTCCCAGTTTTCTTCCGCTTCTTCGCAGGACCGGCGAAGAAACGACCGACCGAGACACCATATTATATCTTTGTCTCACCATTGCAACAAGATTGATGGTGCTCCGTAAATTTTGATTATTTATCAAACAGCCACACATCCCATCTTCCTTGCAACTGTTACTCATGGAGAACACTATCGGAATGAATGTTTATTTACAGGTGACTATGTTACTCTTGTTATGCAAATTTGCTACCCTTACCAGAGTAACAAGTGATGTTTTGTACGCACTCGCTGACGCTCACTTAGTGTCGAGGTATCTTTCTAGAGATTTTCCGTTTCACGAGCGAAGAAAAAAATGAAGAAAAGAGAAAAGGTGCAACACATTGCAGAAAATAGTATTTGCTGAAACATCCCCCTGCAAGCTTTGCTTCGGGTAAGGAGGTGTTTTGGTTACAATAAAACTTGAAGGACGCTTGAGCTTCGCCTTCAACAGTATAACACGATAACGTAATCGGGCCACGTGCAGATCGCCTTCAAGCGCGCCGCAAGGAAAGGAACGTTTGTGCGCGTAACATTGGCCGTTTCAAACTATCCTGGAATGCCTACTGCATGTACAGTTGCGAATTGCGCACTACGCCATAATTCTTCCTTTTGCAAATTGGCGAGGTACCCACCACGCGTCCGTAAAGTGCCACGCGCGCCTACGCAGCTGCATACTTTGTAATGGTTGGGAAGCTTTAAACCACACACTCACTGCGCAGTTCACACGTTTTGACGCCTTGTGCGGCTCTACGATTCTGTCACGCAATACCATATGCGTTAAGGAGACTCTTCGCACTTCATGACATTCTCATAGAGTTTTTTTACGAAGCACTTTCAAGCACTGGCACTCCGTTGTAGAACACCTGCTCGTCACGTAGAAGGCCTGGGTTCGATTCTCGCTCGGACCGAAAAATTGTCATTATTAATTAATTTGCGTCTATCTTGAGTTTTCGCTCACGGATAAAGCCACTTTTTCGCCCACAACAACGACGACGACGACGCCTACACCGGCACCGGAATTTCTGCGAAACGAGCTCCTTTAACTCCACTGGCGCGTTAATAATTGCTGCGGCTTTACGTCTCAAAACCACGATATGACTAAGAGAGACGCCGTATTGGAGGGGTCCGGAAATTTCGACCACCTGGGGTTCTTTAACGTGCACCTAACTCTCAGCGGACTGGTCTCTAGCATTTTGCTTCCATCGAAATGCGGCCGCAGTGGCGGGATCCGATACTGCGACCATCAGGTCAGCATTCGAGTACCATAACCACTAGCCCACCGCGGCGGGTGCTATGGTTACAAACCGAGGACTGACATACGAACAATTTTCTTACATAAATGTCCCGCGTAATGAAGCGCGTCGCCGCGCAGGCCGTTTCGTCTAAACTTTTCCTGAGAGACAATCCGCTCCTTTGACCGTCAGCCATTGAGGAAGCAAATCCTACTACGTAAGTGAGGGTTAGCACCTTACGCTCAACATGTAATGAGCATCTGAATGCTTGCCGCCTGAATTTTCTCCCGTTCATCAGGTTTAAAGAAATGCAACAAGTGACAAGGCATAGTGGATTTTTCTAGCCCCAATTCACATAGTCCAAGTGCTGTTCAAAGCAAGACTATCTCGCAGTTATGTGACTGCACAGATGCACTTGCATCTCCTTACAGGATTGACTGTAACGGGATCATGCCATAGAGCTGTGCACGGGCCGTATTTCCGAGCCCGAGCCCGGCCCGGGCCCGCTGACTTTGTCGAAGGCCGCCCGAGCCCGACGGCAAAGGGCTGCGAGCCCGCCCGGCCCGGCCCGACGTAAGACAACACAATCCCGGGCCCGGCCCGGCCCGGCTTTTTGAAGGTTCGTTACGAAAACAAAACATCGTTTTCCGGTAATTTGGCATTTTATTGAGCATATCAAATATGATGAAACGACACACGACGAACAGTCTCTATTACACAGATTACAAAATACAAGTAGACGGCCTCATGCCAGCAACAATGGAGTTCGCTCGCCAAAGCCGTCACTTGTATGGGGTATGCCCGTGCAAGCGTCAGCTTGCACGAAGGCGATCTACGTCGGATCGCTCGTCGCGCTGTCGCGTGCATTTTCACTCATATGGGATTTGGCCGTAAATCTAACGCGAACAGTCGCGTGGCGCCGTCACCAGCTCAGGTGGTGTTACTTCTCTGTTTGTCGGAGTGCAACAGAGGCAGTGCTTTACCTGCTCCCCTTTTGTTTAAAGTAGCGAATGGAAAGGAAAAGCGGTAAAGGGCGGTCGCGGAAAAGGCGCTGTATGCGTGCTGGAAAACAATTCCCGCTCATTCTCTATATTTCGGGCTTGAGTCGGGCTTTGCGCCGGGCCCGAGCCCGGCCCGATAAAACTCCAAGTAGCCCGAGCCCGGCCCGGGCCCGAGGTGAAAACACGTCGGCCCGCCCGAGCCCGGCCCGCGGGCCGGGTCGGGCTCGGGCTTTCGGGCTACCCGGAGCCCGTGCACACCTCTATCATGCCACCCACTATACACAGGGTGTTTTTTTTAGACAATGTAGATTTTTTATTAGAATGCTATGACAGTGACACCCCTGTCGTCTTCGCAAACGAACTCTACGCCGAGGCGGAAAGCTTTGCCGCACCTAAAGTTACATTTAAATGAGCAATTAACAAATACTCGCTAATTATCTTTTAAATTATTAATTTGAGGGTCGTTGTTTATAGGGAAGAGGGCGCGACAATTTATGGCATGCCCATTTTTAAAAATCACGAAATTAACGCGATAGCGTTAAAGAGCTCAAATTCCGGTGTCGGTGTCGGCGTCGGTGACGGCGTCGTTGGTTGCCAGCGAAAAATCATCACCTTTTCAGTGACCGAAAAATCAAGATGCGGATAAAATAAACGATAAAAATCTTGAGGATCGAATGACGTGTTCTACCTCCGGTGTTCTACCAGCGAGCCACGCTATTTCTTGAAACTGTTTCGAAAAAAAAACACTATATGAATCTCATGTAGTGGAAGGAGTCTCCTTAATGCATATAGTATTACGTGGCAGAAGTGTAGAATCGCGCCAGACGTCAAAACGTGGGAAATGCGCAACGAGTGGCCGTTTTAAAGGCACACGTGATTTGAGGTAATAATAACCGACATTCAAGACCCCGATCGAGGCGACACAGAAACTGAGCGCACCGGGCGGCAATAAATTCATCAGCCCTGTTACGTCAGACCGGAAGCTCACGTGACAATTTTTGAAGAAAACGTGCGTCGCAGCAGAATATGGTTAGCAAAAACGGCAAGTCGTCCCATATACCCAAATGGACCGCTTATACTCTGCATTTGGTGCGTAGTGTTTATCGGTTTCTTTCTCGCTGTACCCAAGAAAACCGCCATTTCCCCTTTTTCTTTCACTGTAGAGCTTAAAACAAGGCGGAAGCCACTGAGGTGCTACTTCTCGTAGACAAGGGGGCGACTTCTCTGCACTTCTTTCGATTTTAACAAAGAAACGGATAAGGACTACACACCAAACGCAAACAATAAGTGGTACATTTGGGTGTTTGGGCCGACTTGCCGTTTCTGCAGGCCATATTCTGTTGCGACGCGTCTTTTTTTCAAAAATTGTCACGTGAGCTTCCGGTCTGACGTAAAAGGGCTGACGAATTTATTGCGCGCCCTGTGCGCTCAGTTTCCGTATAGCCTCAACCGGGGTCTTGAATTTCAGTGATTATTATCTCAAATTACGTGCGTGTTTTGCGATTAAAAAAATAGGCTTGCCGTAAATTGTACGCCGTGCAACTCTTCCATATAAACAACGGCCCTAAAATTAATAACAAAAAAGTTAACGAGTTTTTGTTACTTGCTCATTTGAATGTAACTTTTAGGTGAATGTAACTTTAGGTAACTTTTTTTGCCTGGGTGTAGAGTTCGTTTCGAAGACGACAGGGGCTTGACTGTCATAGCATTTTTATTAAATCTGGCATTTTTATTCAAGATATAGCGCAAGAGTTTTTAACAACGAAGCTGTTCTTAGTTGACCCTTTGCTGGTCGGGTCGGCGTATCGCTGGTAACGCAGCTCCTAGCGGGCATGTGGCACATAAATTGGGCAAGCGCCACTACTCACCTCTGGTCCACTAAAAACGAAGATGCTGTCTATAACTAGAGGGGTGCTTGCGCCGAGGGCAGGTGTGCGAGGTCGGGAGAGGTAGTTGAGAGAAGAGAGCGCTCACCGAGCACAGCTCTGCGGGGTCAGGAGTGGTAGTTGAGAGAGGAGAGCGCTCGCCGAGCACAGGTCTGCGGGGTCGGGAGATGCAGTTGAGAGAGGAAAGCGCTCGCCGAGCACAGGTCTGCGGGGTCGGGAGATGCAGTTGAGAGAGGAGAGCGCTCGCCGAGCACAGGTCTGCGGGGTCGGGAGATGCAGTTGAGAGAGGAGAGCGCTCGCCGAGCACAGGTCTGCGGGGTCGGGAGATGCAGTTGAGAGAGGAAAGCGCTCGCCGAGCACAGGTCTGCGGGGTCGGGAGATGCAGTTGAGAGAGGAGAGCGCTCGCCGAGCACAGGTCTGCGGGGTCGGGAGATGCAGTTGAGAGAAGAGAGCGCTCACCGAGCACAGCTCTGCGGGGTCAGGAGTGGTAGTTGAGAGAGGAGAGCGCTCGCCGAGCACAGGTCTGCGGGGTCGGGAGATGCAGTTGAGAGAGGAGAGCGCTCGCCGAGCACAGGTCTGCGGGGTCGGGAGATGCAGTTGAGAGAGGAGAGCGCTCGCCGAGCACAGGTCTGCGGGGTCGGGAGATGCAGTTGAGAGAGGAGAGCGCTCGCCGAGCACAGGTCTGCGGGGTCGGGAGATGCAGTTGAGAGAGGAGAGCGCTCGCCGAGCACAGGTCTGCGGGTCGGGAGATGCAGTTGAGAGAGGAAAGCGCTCGCCGAGCACAGGTCTGCGGGGTCGGGAGATGCAGTTGAGAGAGGAGAGCGCTCGCCGAGCACAGGTCTGCGGGGTCGGGAGATGCAGTTGAGAGAAGAGAGCGCTCACCGAGCACAGCTCTGCGGGGTCAGGAGTGGTAGTTGAGAGAGGAGAGCGCTCGCCGAGCACAGGTCTGCGGGGTCGGGAGATGCAGTTGAGAGAGGAAGCGCTCGCCGAGCACAGGTCTGCGGGGTCGGGAGATGCAGTTGAGAGAGGAGAGCGCTCGCCGAGCACAGGTCTGCGGGGTCGGGAGATGCAGTTGAGAGAGGAGAGCGCTCGCCGAGCACAGGTCTGCGGGGTCGGGAGATGCAGTTGAGAGAGGAAGAGCGCTCGCCGAGCACAGGTCTGCGGGTCGGGAGATGCAGTTGAGAGAGGAAAGCGCTCGCCGAGCACAGGTCTGCGGGGTCGGGAGATGCAGTTGAGAGAGGAGAGCGCTCGCCGAGCACAGGTCTGCGGGGTCGGGAGATGCAGTTGAGAGAGGAGAGCGCTCGCCGAGCACAGGTCTGCGGGGTCGGGAGATGCAGTTGAGAGAGGAGAGCGCTCGCCGAGCACAGGTCTGCGGGGTCGGGAGATGCAGTTGAGAGAGGAAGCGCTCGCCGAGCACAGGTCTGCGGGGTCGGGAGATGCAGTTGAGAGAGGAGAGCGCTCGCCGAGCACAGGTCTGCGGGGTCGGGAAGATGCAGTTGAGAGAGGAGAGCGCTCGCCGAGCACAGGTCTGCGGGGTCGGGAGATGCAGTTGAGAGAGGAGAGCGCTCGCCGAGCACAGGTCTGCGGGGTCGGGAGATGCAGTTGAGAGAGGAGAGCGCTCGCCGAGCACAGGTCTGCGGGGTCGGGAGATGCAGTTGAGAGAGGAAAGCGCTCGCCGAGCACAGGTCTGCGGGGTCGGGAGATGCAGTTGAGAGAGGAGAGCGCTCGCCGAGCACAGCTCTGCGGGGTCGGGAGATGCAGTTGAGAGAGGAAAGCGCTCGCCGAGCACAGCGCTGCGGGGTCGGGAGATGCAGTTGAGAGAGGAGAGCGCTCGCCGAGCACAGGTCTGCGGGGTCGGGAGATGCAGTTGAGAGAGGAAAGCGCTCGCCGAGCACAGGTCTGCGAGGTCGGGAGATGCAGTTGAGAGAGGAAAGCGCACGCCGAGCACAGGTCTGCGGGGTCGGGAGATGCAGTTGAGAGAGGAGAGCGCTCGCCGAGCACAGGTCTGCGGGGTCGGGAGATGCAGTTGAGAGAGGAAAGCGCTCGCCGAGCACAGCGCTGCGGGGTCGGGAGATGCAGTTGAGAGAGGAGAGCGCTCGCCGAGCACAGGTCTGCGGGGTCGGGAGATGCAGTTGAGAGAGGAGAAGCGCTCGCCGAGCACAGGTCTGCGAGGTCGGGAGATGCAGGTTGAGAGAGGAAAGCGCACGCCGAGCACAGGTCTGCGGGGTCGGGAGATGCAGTTGAGGAGAGGAGAGCGCTCGCCGAGCACAGGTCTGCGGGGTCGGGAGATGCAGTTGAGAGAGGAGAGCGCTCGCCGAGCACAGGTCTGCGGGGTCGGGAGATGCAGTTGAGAGAGGAGAGCGCTCGCCGAGCACAGGTCTGCGGGGTCGGGAGATGCAGTTGAGAGAGGAGAGCGCTCGCCGAGCACAGGTCTGCGGGGTCGGGAGATGCAGTTGAGAGAGGAGAGCGCTCGCCGAGCACAGGTCTGCGGGGTCGGGAGATGCAGTTGAGAGAGGAAAGCGCACGCCGAGCACAGGTCTGCGGGGTCGGGAGATGCAGTTGAGAGAGGAGAGCGCTCGCCGAGCACAGCTCTGCGGGGTCGGAAGATGCAGTTGAGAGAGGAGAGCGCTCGCCGAGCACAGCTCTGCGGGTCGGGAAAGAATTTAGAGCTCCCAGACGGGAGATGCAGTTGAGAGAGGAGAGCGCTCGCCGAGCACAGCTCTGCGGGGTCGGGAGATGCAGTTGAGAGAGGAAAGCGCTCGCCGAGCACAGCTCTGCGGGTTCGGGAGATGCAGTTGAGAGAGGAGAGCGCTCGCCGAGCACAGGTCTGCGGGGTCGGGAGATGCAGTTGAGAGAGGAAAGCGCACGCCGAGCACAGGTCTGCGGGGTCGGGAGAGGGAGTTGTGAGAGGAGAGCGCGCACCGAAAGCAGGTCTGCGGGGTCGGGAGTGGGAGTTGAGAGAGGAGAGCGCCCACCGAGTGCAGGTGTGCGTAGTCAGGGAGAGCGCGTCGAGGTATGGAGAGGGGATTTGACCAAAAGGAGCGCGGCCTAGCAGATGGTGCAGATCGGATAGAGCAGTGTTAGCAGATCGGAGAGAGCAGATCGGATATTCTACCAGATCGGATAGAGCAGTGTTACACTCAAGATGTACACGTTGCAAAAAGTACTTTTTTATTATATGGTGTTTAGGAAATGCTGGCGGTTTTGTACAGCGCCGGCTACTGTATTTCACAGATAATATGATAGGTGAAAATCGCAGCAACGATAAAAATATTGCATAAAAGATCAGCTAGGCAGAAGTTCATGTGAGTTGACTCACATAACAAGAAAAAAAAGCACAAAATGCACTCCCGTCACATAACACTATAGTTCACATAAAATGCACTTACACGAACACCGTATATGCTCTAACTAGCCCTACACAACGTCCAGTCACATAACAGCGCTGAAATTTTCAAAGTCTAACTATAGGGACGCAGAAGGAGTTCGTTTGCATTGGTAAACCACCATACCTCGGCAATTAATTTAATTCACTGTTACGGCAGCACTGTCGCACAATAGAGGTCGCACTTTTGTTCGTTTGCTTGCTCGTATACCTCAAATATTTGCAGTTATTTATTGCGATCGAGTAGCCAGTAATTATACATGAAATGGGGAAAGATGAAATTGTCATCGGATCCACCCGTCTGTAGCACAAAGCTAAAAGCAATGCATACCAATTTCACACAAATAAAATCTTTCTGGTTGACGAAAAGTTCATCTTGGTGCGGTGTTCGAACCTGGGACCAACGCCTATCCGGTGAGGTCGTTCTACCAATTGAGATAACCAGGAGGCTAGCAACTGGCAGTGCGAGGGCGAGTTAATCAACAATTCGAAGCACATGGACATTGAATAAGGCAAATTAGTTTGGCCAAAGCCCACAAGGCGGTGGAGGAGACAACGAAGGGAAACTTGCATCCAACAAATGTTCGCTTTGATAATTATCATTGCTGGGGTTTTACGTGCGTAACCTACGACATGGTTACCATAGACGCCGAAACGGGAGACTCCAGATTAATTTCGACCACCTGGGGTTCTTTAACGTGCACCCAAGTCTAAGCGCACGGGTGTTCTTTGCATTTCGCCCCATCGAAAGACGGCCCCCGTGGCCTTGAATCGAACCTGCCACCGCGAGCTTTTAGCAGCGCGACACCTTAAGGGCTAAGCTATCACAGCGTGTCAATGTTCGCTGTCATGAACCTTGTTCCTCCTTTCGGGATTCCGCAGAAGTGATTTGTTATATACAGAATGGTTTGACAGCGTCTTATCGCTTCTGTAAGGACACTCAGCAGCCTTTCGGAATTGCGCGTATAATATCAAAGGAAGAACCACTGACTCTCTCAAACGTTCTGATGTAGAAAGCGCATGGGACACACTAAATGGTCAAGATCCGAAAGGTTAAAGTGTGATACGGCCCTTCCTGTCTTAATTAAACGGTCCGTCAGTAATGCCAGAGTGGAAGTCGAAATTTTGTATACCAGATCAAATTAAACATATAATAGATTACAAAAAGAAAAATGCACAGCGGTGCTCACAAGGAAGTAATATCGGGCGCACCATCGAAGTAAAGTTTCTGACGAGGGAGCATATACACTGCCAATTGTGTCTGCGAACTGCTACAGTCGCAGCATATGAAGATAAATATGAAGCCGCGTGACATGTAGGCTGGGAAGTTCTGACACGGAGTGACAGCAGTAGTAACCTGGTTCCCATATGTCGTCCAATTCTACCAAACGTTTTTTTGTGCATGGTAGTGCGACATTTACCGATGACGCTCCGTAGCCGGCAACCGACGAAAGTTTGAGCATACAAGCGGCAGTAACTCATGCTTCACGAAGCCGCTCTGTCGCGAAAGACACAGGCAAGTAGCTTTAAGTCCCTTTTAGTAGTTTTTTTTTCGCGCTAGAACAATTTTTATTGAATATATCTTCATGTTCTTCAGCAAGGGTAGCTTGGCAATAACCTAGTTCTCTTCTACGTGTACGTCACGAACTCTTTCCTACATGGTTCCTGTTCTTACATTTTTATTCTGCGAGGCCGCAATGTCACCATAGCGGGGAATTCCTTCTGCTGTCGTGTATTTCGAACCGTGAAGGACATGTATTGGCGGCCTGCTTTAGACAGGTCAGCTAAGAAGGGTGTCTTGTGCAGTGACGAGAAAAAAGGGTGGATGGGAAAGGGGGGGGGGGGGGTGCGCTCAGCTTACGCAGTAACAAAAGTAATGGCAATATAAAAAAAATGCTCCAGTTACTTCCAGTGTGGGCGCTGCTTGTTTCGGAACCTTGGCATTGGAGCGAGGGGAAGTCAATAAGCTTGGCACTTGGTTCAGCCAAAGCCTCGAGCGAGTACATAAAAGATGACGGCTGTCGGCGGACACAGCACTTCGTCACTCGGACAGTACGTATGTACACTCGGCCTCTGGACGCACTAAGCGTCGGTAACGCCACATCAGCTTGGAGAGACTGCTTCCTGGTAACTTCTTTTAGCATGTGCCCGCGATTGCCTCCCGGCTGGGAGGAAAAATATAACAATAAGTTAGCTAACCAGTTGCCCATGGCTTCACCTCCACAGAAAGAACACTACCTCGGGCTCTCTGCGCCATTCTCACAGCGATGGTGCGGGCGGAACGGTGAAGCCTGACGACTTCTAATATTACGCGTGCAGACTCGGCATTGTACCGTGTCTCAAGTTTCTTTTTTTTCTTCACCGCGAAATTGTGGTCATCTGGCGAAACAGACTTTTACTATACGCAGCAGGCTTCTGTAACTATATATACTCCCGGTGTTGAACTTTTCCTCTGGATTCTGTAGCTCTATTTTGGGAGGTACGCTGTACAGCCTAAATACAACACAAATGAACCACACGGAAAGTCTGACTTTATTATTCCGACCTTTATAAATGTTTAATTTCTAAGCACTAATCTTTGTTGCTGAGCAACACTTTTTTTCTGCAAAGATTAAAACTTGTGCACACAAAAAGAGCTAACCAGTGAGGGGAGAAAGAAGAGAAGGAAAGAAACTTTCAGAGAATATTCTGAGAACTGTGCCGGGCACCTAACCTTGTTAAAACCAAGCTGATTGCGTAATAAAAGATCTAATTGCACAGTAACGTTTCAGTAATGTAAGATGCGCTCAAATCACACGCAGTAAATCCATTCATGGCTTCGCACTAGCTTCCCCAAATACGAGCTCAGTCGATGCACATTTAAGAACAATGTTCACGCCATCCCCGAGTCTCACGCACGGTGTACATACACGCATAAGCTCATGGTAGGTGAACCAATTAAACATTTACTTGAGACTAGGCACACCGGCATGCGTGCTAAGAAAATAGTGAAAAAAAGATAATGAAGAGACGAACGCAGCAGCAGCAATTACGGCCCGAAGGTCGAAAGAAGGAAAGATACGTGACAGAAGCTATAGCAGCAGCCTAAGCGTCCAGGCGCGATGATAGTTGTTTCGTGCGGGGCAGGGCTGCCGGCGGCCAGACCCGGTGGGCGTCTGTCATTTCGGCAGCAGCGAAACTCATTCGCTTGATGAGGCGAAAGAAAAGCCGCCCAACGCCAGCGCAGGGCCGCCACCGTTCAAGAAAGCGCTGCAGCGCTCGCTGCGGCCCGCTAATTAGGAGCAATTACGCTGTCGACTCTTTCATTTCATCTAGTGGGGCGCTTTTTGTTAATGACGTGGTGCTTAGCTGGCAACATTAAATTATGAATTTGAGAGGAGCACACCTAAAACCAACGGCGGGGTCTCCGCGCACGCCTACAGGGCTAGGCGCGTGGCGCCACGTAGCGCACGCGTATTTTCACGACCCCATCGCGATGAAATCATGAAAAATGCACGGCAAGGAGAGGCCAGCACCAACTCGCAGAATCTCAATTACGTACGCTGCGCCGGCGGAGAAGGAAAGCGCTGCTCAACTGATCTTACTTTTGGCGCCCGTGCGTTGCACCACCATGCATGCGCGTGCTGCCGCGCCTTGCACGGCTGAATGAGTGAGGAGGATCATTAAGGCGAAAGTACGGAGAAAATGAGCCGGCCGTGTTGTTTAACAGCGGCGCCGCTTTAAATGACCGAGACAGTTAGTACAGAAAACATGCGGCCGTGAAGCCTCGTTCGTGAGCACTTTCGGCTATACCGACACGCCGTTAAATGCTGGAAGCAATATGGTTTTAATGTTCTGATCCGATCGCCGAACGTGTCCGGTCGCTGCCGCCGAGGTCCGCCGCATAGCATATTGAAATTTTTCTCAAGATGTTTAACGATGTCGCTCGGAAACGTGCATAGAAAATACGTTTCTTAAGCATGCTCTGTTTTATTTTCAGCAGAGGATGAAGCGTTACGTTTACTCTCAGTTTATTGCCAATCAACGAAATCGCGATCTCGAGCGGGGCACCGTCACTGGTGTTGCAGCGGCACAGTAGCACTAGAATAAAGTGTCTAAGGGTTTTAAAGCAAAATGTAAAATGCGTCCTGCGACGCCCAAAACCTGCGCATCAATGACGCTCAATGACACGTCCTAGGCGTGTTGACACAATAGCTGCTGCGAAGTTCCTGACTGTAACTGTGAACGTGCGAGCTTTTAAAACATCGCTGCACATTGTTATCTTGAGAAGTTTTAAAGTAAATTCCAATGTAAAGATGGCAGCTGACAGATGCAAACAAAATGCGCAATGGAAGTTGTATAAACAGGGGTAATAATAAAACTTGGATAACGCTTGAGCTTGGCCTTCAAGAGCAGAACGCGATAGCGTAATCGGGCTCCGTTCGCGTCGCCTTCTCAACTGCTAGCCTGGCTACTCTTCTCGCTGGACATCCTGCCGCAAGGAAAGAAACGTCTGTGCGCGTAACATTGACCGTTTCTAACTATATAGGAATATCTACTGCAAGTACAGTTGCAAAGGGCCCACTACGCCATAATTCATCCTTTTGCGAATTGGCGAAGTGCCCATCACGCGTCCGTAAGGCAACACGCGCATCCGCGCAGCTGCAGATTTGATTGATGCTGTTGCTGATAATGATAATTAAATATGCCCTTGCTCTTTGCAATTGGTGGGCTTTTAAACCAACCACTCATTGCGCAATTCACATGTTTAAACACCTGATGCGATTCTACGCTTCTGCGACGCAATATTACACGCGTTAAGGAGACCCCTCGCACTACATGACATTCTAATAGCTTTTTTTGCTTTTTTTTCCAAAACAGCTTCAAGCACTGGCGTGCCTTTGTGGTAGAACACCTGCTTTCCACACAGGAGTCCTGGGTTCGATTCCCAGCCGAACCGACTATTTTGATTATTTATTTATTTGCATCTATTTCAAATTTTCTCTCACGGAAAGCGGCGATTTTGCGCTCACAGCCAACGACGCCGACACTGACGCTGATACCAGAATTTCTAGGGAACGAGTGATCACTTTAACGCTATCGCGTTAATAACTGTTGGGGTTTTACGACCCAAAACCATGATATGATTATGAGGGACGTCGTAATGGATGGCTTGGGAAGTTTCGACCATCTGGTGTTCTTTAACGTGTCATCTGGTGATCTTCAAACAGGGGTAAGGTGCCTGAAACCACCTGGCCAACGTTTCGATAGCTGTACCTATCTTGTCAGGGGCGTCTTGATATCCTTGTCGTGTTAGTTTTAAAAGGTTAGAGATTGACGTCCTGTGTTGTCACAGTCGGTATCTGTCATCTCCAAAAGAAGGAACTGGAAAGGAAACGGACATCGCCACATACGCGAAATGGTCCTATACGCGAAACCATACCCTTACCTTTTAAAACTCACACTCCAAGGTTGACAAAGAGAGAGCGAGAGAAAGCTGTTTATTCAAAAACAGAATGATTGGCCAGCGTATATTCGCCTACTTGCTATTTTGAAGGGAGAGAGCAGGAGGGAAAAAAAATACACGCATCTCCACGAAGTGAATCATGACGAGTGGGCGAAGCTCCGGGTATCGTATGGGTGAGTGACCGTACGTTACCCCAGCGTTGCCCCATATAACGTAAATTGAGTCACATAAGGTTACATACAGTGACAAAGTGACATAAAGAGCACACGACAAAGCCTAAGGTCCATAATGTCTACGTTGAAGTCGCCGACTAGTATGAAGGTTTTGTGCTTGTAGGTGTTTTTATTGTTCTGGCACAAGTATGATTGATATTCGTCTATTGTAAACCTTTTTTTTTTTAACACGGAAGTGTTTTATGCCGGGGTCCACCACGGCTCCACTGACGTAATTCCGTCGCGGATATGACGTTGTAAAATATAAAGACAAACAGAAGGCAAAGAAAAAAACAGAAGAAAAAGTTCCGTCACCGGGAGTCGAACTTACGACCACTCGCGCCACAGCGCGGTGCGCGAAACGATTCGGCCACAGACGGCACGTCGATAGCAATGCTAACGCGCGAGCTATTTATAAACACAATTTGCCAGTAGCGGTACTCAGAGATCGGCGGTACATCAGCGTGTTTTCGTTATCACAAGTGAGATGGCGCGAAGGGCTCGAACAGCGCGCTTTAAAGATCGTCGCTCCACGCGGATGAGCGCGCGCCTCCACAGAACGTGGTCGCTCGTGCGCGCGCTTATCTCGTGATCGCGGTTGTTTCTACGCCTTTTGCTCTTACCGCAAGCTAGCGTTGAAAGTACGAAGGTCACCTCGCTCACTGCATCGGCCGCTTTTGAGAAAGCAGCGCGCTGCTCACACAGAAATAAGCTACAACTGTGACAGTTCGCGCTCATCCTGTGTATGTTCGTTCCGTGCGTCCTTTCTGCTTGAGCGGCGCGTTGCAAGTTTCGAGCTGCTTACCGTTATTCGCGTGACATTACAACTTGTTGCTGTAGCATTTATTCCTTCGTGCTTGGGGCGAAATAATGCACAACAAACGCTCAAATACATCTGTGAAGACACGTTTTGCTTTCGTGTTATAGGGATCAGTTATGTTTTTTTATTCACATACACACATAATGTTTTGCCTATATAGCAATGGTTTTCTATATACTGTGACAGCCGACAGTGAGAGCCAACGACAAAGCTAGGTCCTAAGGTCTATAATGCATACGTTGAAGTCGCCGACTACTATAAAGTGTTCGTGCTTGCAGGTGTTTTATATTGTTCTCTCACAATTATGATTGATATTAAGCTATTGTTAAACCTGATCTTTCGATTTTACACGGTGCTGTGCCGTGAGCACGGACGCCAAACGAACGGACAGGCCTCGGCCTTAAGGTGCTTTGCTCCTAAAAGGTCCTGGGAGAATGTGCGCAGAAAGATGTGCAAGAAAAGAGCAAGAATAAAATACAGGTCTTGTAATAGCTGTCCTAGGCGATGAATATACAGGGTCTCGACAGGTAATGTAAAATATGAAATAAAGGAGACGAATGCTAATGGGCAACACACACTTTATTGAGTGAATGATCAAAGTTTGCTGAGAAAACCAATATATTCGACGTATGCGAACAAGAAGTTCAGTACTTATCGCTGCTTTGATGGGCAGGGCCAGGGACCCAGCATTCGCGTTAAGGCGCCTTTGGGAATGATAGGTATACACTAATCAAAATGCCGGCCAGCCTTGACTGAGGCAACTTACACCTGTTCATAAAACTAGTTCACATTAATTAAGTTAAGGGATTTAACATCTCGTTGTAGCACATGGTCAATGTGAGATGCTCCAGCCGGGCGATGCGCCGTTCCGGAGTCACCGGGATTTGTTTATCATACACAGAACACCGGAAGCAGGGCACGGGGATGTTTTTAGGCATGCTTCAGTTAGAAAGTAGCTTCTGATTCCGGCAGTCGATACCCCGACATCGTGCTGAGCAGTGCAATAGCCACAGCGTCCATATTAGGCGATCAAAGAACTTGGTTGCTCTTTCTTCGAAAAACGCCTATTTATTACGTAATAACCAATAATTGATGAGGTTTCACGTCCCGAAACCACGATATGATTATGAGGAACACCGTAGTGGAGGGCTCCGGAAATTTTGACGACCTGGTGTTTTTTAACGTGCACCTAAATCTATGTACATATACGGGCCTCAAGCATACCGCCTCCATCGAAATGCCGCCGCCACGGCCGGGATTCCATCCCGTGACCTCCGGGTCCACAGTCGAGCACCATAACAACTAGACCTCCATGGCGGGGTACTTAATAAGTCACAAAGAGCAGACAGGGACATTGTTTCTGTTCCCACACTACACTATGCGTTAAAATTTTTGCATCTAATTGGCCGATGCACAGTGCAAGATCATTTTCCCTCGTGTCACACTGTTCTGAAGAAAGGTGTCGGAGTGAAGAGAAAAACACCAAGATCTGCATATCGTACAGACCCTGCAAGAACCTCTGCACATGTTCATCCAATACGCAACCTAGTATAGTGAGTGGGCTGCGTTCAGTGATAGTCCTGATCAACACAATGCACAGCAGCTTATGAACAAGAGCGCGCAAAAGTAAGGGACATTTAATGATGGAAATTCCACATAGTATAAGTATATACATTCAAGTGCTCGAATTAGCAAGGCAATCTGAGGCGGTTTTCTCCACTCCTTCTTGCGTAATTATAATATAAGTATTTTACGGGGCCTCCATCCTTTGGAGATGTTTGGTGTAGGTAACGCGAATAGCAATCTGTCTTATGATGAGTGTATTAGGTAACCATATGTTTCATGAGTTATTATAACTGTTATATACGGAGACAGAGAGCCACATAAGGAATCATAAATGCTATGAAGAAGGAAATGTACCCAATCACTGCGGCGACCGCATTTCAATGGAGGCGAATAGTTACTGGCCCGTGTGCTTAGATTTATGTGCACGTTAAACAAACATGGTTGACCCCTCCGTCATAGGAATCTGTATAACACGAAAGTGAACCGTGTCTTCGCAGAAATAGTTGATTGTTTATTGTACATTGATGTATGAGAGCTTGCACAATGTATCTTGGTGTTTGGCAGTAATAGCGCCGTTCGACGCGGACGCACCCACTTTGACGCCTAGTGGCACATCTCCATCCCGACGACTAACACCCATGATCATGATTAAACATTTATGGTAGCTGAAATAGTTAACGTACACCTGAATACAGCATATGGTGAATTCCGCGAACAGACGGCATCAACAAGCACATAATAAACACTGGTACACGATATGCACTCATCCAAAGGGTCGTCATTTGAGGAGAGAAAAGCCAAAATGCGCGCTCCCAGGTAATAGGGTAACCTACTCCTCTGCTCATGCATATACCACACAGCGCTTCAGGAACGCGTGTGGCAGAGTTCGTAGCTTTAGCCGTGAACGCGGGAAGGCGTTCCGCTTTATTGATACCAAATAGGAGTGCAAATGGGGGATACAGGCTGGCCTGGGGCGCTAGATTGGGACCTCCTTTGCGCTTCGCAAGCGCCATCTGTCGGCGCTTTTTAGTGTCATGATGCAGTACGTACTTCACCGCTCCCAGGCGGCGGCACCGCCCCTGCCATCGAAGAGCACTGAGAGGGAAAAGGGGTGAGAAATAGAAGACGCGTTTGTAAAGCTTCGTGCATGTGCGTCAGTAGCGCAATGGGTACAGCGCCCGACACCTATCGTCGAGGACCGAGAGCTCCGCGACGGATAGGGTTCAACTAATAAACGAAGCTTCTTCGTTGTTATCTGTTCGTGTGCAGTTTACAGACGTCACTTTCGTGACGGAAATGACATCAGTGAAGTCTTGGTGGGCCCCGGAATAAATCACTTTCGTGTTTTCCGGGGCCCACCATATTTCCGGGGCCCTGCACTACGCCGTCTCTCATATATCATAACCTAGTTTTGGGACGCCAGTCCCCAAGAATTACTGTTAAGTTGCCATCAGAAAGGTTCATTAAAGGGCGGCATATATTCAGTATCAAGTATCATTATGTTACAGCGCGACAAGAACGAGGAAAAAAGCTAAGGCACACACACGACGGGACACAGCGCTGCTTATGTGTGCCTTAACTTTTTTCCTTGTTCTTGTCGCGCTGTAACATAATGAACCAGTACCAAGTAGCCCAGTTGACTGTAGTCATGGTATCAAGTGACGAAAATTGCCCAATGGTTGACTTAGCACGCGGTTCCCTTGTGCCGGAGGCCGATGTTCTTATCAGTTAGATGATATATCGTAGCAGCGATACAAGCTGACGAAAATAAATGACCCGCAATCCCGGCCCTGCTGCGGAAAACCATCACTAATCTATGGAAAACCATCAGTACAACTGTTGAAGGGGGCATAGAATGCTTTATTGCTTTATTAATGGCAATGACAATCGCTTTGCGGTTGCTGTGGTACACGGTCATGGCTTCCGCAACAACTTTCGCTACATTGTCCGAACCACGATTTGTGTCGCGTGGTTTGTTGATTGGGATTGTTGTACACTCTAAGAAAAGAAAAAGAGTTTGTATGAGTCCTTTCTGGTAGTCCTCACTTGCCACGTATATGACATTTTTTAAAGGGGCACCTTAACCCTCTTGTGGGTCACAAACTCTCCGAAGAGAGTACACTGAGCCCCATAGAGAGTTGAGGTGCCTCTTTAAAGAGAGTCATATACGTGGCAAGTCAGAACTCTCCAAAAACAGTCAAAGGGCTTTTTTTTTTCTTTTTCTTACAGTGCAGCCTGCGTGTCCGAAGTTTTCCCGGGCAACCTACAGAGACTAGCCCGTGTTGTCGGTTTTCGCAATGGTAGCATTAAAGTCGACGACGATAACCACTTTTACGAATTTCTGCTGTGCCTTATGCGCCATTGGAATGCATGAACATTATTTCTTATGTTATTGTCACTATTATCATTTCACTACCTCAGGGATCAGGCCACGCCTACTTTATTTATTTATTTATTTATTTATTTATTTATTTATTTATTTATTTATTTATTTATTTATTTATTTATTTTTGTAATGAGTAGGACACCTCGAAAAATTCCGACCACCGACATGGTCAGATCTTGTGTACGAATGGAGACTTCTCTTTTCGGTAGCTGAACTTACGAACATTTTTACTCAAGGAAACCGTTTGTCTTCGGCCAAAACCTCCTCTAATAATATATGCCCGCTAGCATGGTTGACCAGCGCCTGCACTCACAGACTTTCTAGAGCACGGTTTGCTGTAAAACCAGCTAGGAGGCAGGCATTGAAAAGGGCGTGAGGTGTCCTAAAAATGCAAATCCTATTATTAACCGCAGCCAGTCGAGAAGTGTGGCCATGCAAGGCGGTCTCGGCAATGACAATTGACCTTCACAAAAATGCCCGGCCACTAAATGCGATGGTCATTAGACAGACCATGCTTCGCCGCTTTCCAATAGAGTTAAGTGTGTTGAAATTATGTCGCAGATGCATATGCCCTACTCAGCTCGCCATTCCGTCATGTAATTCAGAGCCCGTCGCAGGAAGAGCAGGGAGAGAGGAAACTCACGGCCGCACGGGCGTAAATTAGATTACACAAGACGCGGCGACATTGCGCATTACTTGTCGAATAATGCCCGCTTTGGAATCGCTGGGAAAAAAATGGCGGCGCCGCTGCTACAGAACTGCTACATGTGTCCCAGTCTATCAAGTTTCAGATGATAAAGAAAAGACGGTAGTCTGAATAATAGCTGCTTCGTTGTACGGAGCAACAAGGCCACTTTAGCATTCCCCGATCTGGAAGATTAGAAGTTTTATTATGTGAGCTTATTTTCAGCCAGATGCGACTCGTCGAGTTTGGGGCTTTACCTTGAGTTGTCTGTTGGCAACTTTTGTTTTTCGTTAGCCGATGCACGTGTTATCTGCTTTGGCAAGGAACAAAAAAAGCTGGCGTGCATTGTTACTAAGCGTTTTTGTGTGCGAGCAGCTGCGTAAATATAGACTCTTACATTCAGAATGAATTCGCGCTCTAGAGGGTCTCTGAATACAGGCGCTGGTCAAAGACGATAGCGCGCATATAATATTATAGGAAGCGTTAGCCAAAGACAAGCGGTTTCCTTGAGCAAAACGATTTGTGAGTTCAGCCACCTGAAAGAGAAATCTCCATACGTACACAACAGGGGCGTAGCCAGGGGGGGGGGGGGCTTATGGGGCTTCAGCCCCCCCCCCCGAAATTTTTCGTGCTCTCATACACCAACAACCAGCGGCGTCATCCGGGTGGTGGGATTTATTGGGCTTCAGCCTGATTATCATTTATTTGATTATTTATCTTTTTCTGACCCTCAAAATGTTAGCAGAAGCAAGTTTGATATCGGGCTGTACACAGATGGGTCAAAGGTGGATGATGACACAAAACATCAACTGCTAGCTTCTCCTTGGATTCCTCCGCCATGCTATATGTTTAAGTTTATGAACGATTTTAAGCAGAAACGAAGGTTTACGTGGCTTGGCTGGACAGGTACCGATGGCTTATAGCTACTCAGAGCTTCAAGAGGGTGCGTTTTGCCGAGTGTGTGTCCTTTTTAGCAGAAGTGAGATTGGCAAGGGCCAACATGCTCGCACTAAGGCCCTCGTATCCAAGCCATTTCAAAAGTGGAAGTACGCCCTCGAAGTCTTCGGTGCACATGAATTCACTAAATATCACACTGACGCTCATCTGGTAGCCGATAGTTTTCTTCAAACCTTCTCAGGATGTGTGCCCAGTGTTGTTGATCAACTGGACCATATGGCAGGCAAATTCAAATAAGAGAAACCCGAAGGAAGTTACAGCCTATTGTTGAGACAGTTCTCTTTTGCGGGCTGCAAGGTGTGGCTCTCCGTGGACATAGAGACAGTGGTCCCATGGATTCAAGCGCAGCCTCCTCTACAAATACAGGCAACATCAGAGCGCTGCTTCGCATGCGCGCGGATTGTGGCGACACAGATATAAAAAGGCATTTGGAAAGTTGCCCAAATAAGGCCTCATATTTTAGTCCAGATGTACAAAACCACATTATAGAAATCTCTGCTGCAATCATCAAGGAAAGCCTAGTAGCAAAAGTAAACGCTGCAGGCTGCTTTTCCGCACTTGCTGATGAAACGACGGATGTTGCTGGTATCGAACAGCTTACTGTTTGTGCAAGGTACCTTAATAAGGATGCGAACGGAATCGAAGAAGTGTTCTTAGGCTTTGTGCCAATTCACGACCAAATGGCCGGGCCCTCGCCGACACCATCATAAGGCTCCTTATAGAAATAGGAATTAACATGCAGCATCTCCGTGGTCAAGACTACGATGGTGCAAGTTCGATGGCCGGCAAAACGAATGGTGTTCAAGCTGCTGTTCGTGAGAAATATCCAGCCGCACTCTATGTACTCACTGCGCGTGCCACTCCCTTAATCTAGTTGTGTGTGCGGCATGCTCCATCACAGACATTCGAAACTGTTTTGGGACTCTGAAGGCGACGTCAGTCTTTTTCGGTAAATCTTCTAGCCGCTCACACGTTTTGCGAAAAATGATGTTTGAGCTGTCCTGAGTCTACAAGGCGGCGCCTTTTGGGACTATGCGAAACGCGCTGGGCCGAAAAGCACGATGCAGTGCTTTCATTTGTGAGCCTCTTTGAGCCGTTGATCGCAGCACTAGAGGAGATTAAGTTTAACGGAAATGGCGAAAGTCTAGTGCAGGTAGACAGTCTAATATTGGCACTCTTTTCACCAGCGTTCCTTGTAAGCCTGCATGTGACGGAGCACGTGTTAGCACTGACTTTGCCACTGTCAAAGAAACTGCAGACGAGGAGTATCGACATGAGCGCTGCCATTGACGACATAGAAGTGGTACAGCAGACAATTGAAAGTGACCGCAAGAACACGAATGCTTTTTTCTCAAAAATATTTGCACAAATGCAGGCATTGGCAGAAAAACTGAATGTGGAGATCACCAGCCGTCGAGCCGGTGTCCGGAAGCAAAACCTTGGGAGCAATGCATTCGAAAGCGCGGAGGAATATTTTCGCAGAACCCTGTTCATTCCGTTCATGGACCACGTACTAGCCCAGTTAAACCAACGGTTCGAAAAGCACAGGGCACTTCTAAAGGACTTTTCATTAATTGTACCATACGCAATACTGCAAGATGATCGGGAGAAAGGAGCAGAAAATATCCTGACCGTTTTTGCGCATGACGTCGAAACCAGGGCTGGTTTTGGAGAACTGCGACTATGGTGGACAAAGTGGGCGAACAAAGCAGCAAGCCAGCGCCCCAGTACAGGAACCGATGCCCCCTCTCATTGCGACAGCAGGTTCTATCCGAATGTGTATACAAGCTACTCCGGATTCTAGTCACCCTTCCAGTGACCACTGCCAGCGCAGAGAGAACGTTTTCAAGCATGAGGTTACTTAAGAACTACTTGCGCTCCACGATGTCTGAGGAACGCATGGTTGGCCAGGCACTTCTGTACGCCCACAGGAATGTCGACATCAGCGTGTCGGAAGTCATTGACCGTTTCGCTAAGCTTCCTCGCCGGGTCAACGTTGTCCTTTGATACCGAGCAGGACAAAAATCAGCGCCAACGAAAGGAAAAGACACTGCTGTTCCGGAGTTCAGGTCAATGAGCCCGTAATTCTGACGCAATATTATTGTTCACCACCTTTTAAAGCCGTGAGGATTTTGTACCTTTTAGTAGTTAACACTGTGACCTAATATAAACATAAGAATACAGGCATCAGGTGGACATTACCAGCCAATCGACAGCTTCACCTTGTTCACTGAGAGGTCGGCATACGCGGCGTTACCAAACAAATTCAACTATAGGGAAGCCGTACCAGCAGCATTGTTTGTTACTTTCATTTGTCGTTTTTGTTCTTCATTGCTTTCTGAACTAGAAGCGGCAACCCTCCTTTTATATTGAGTGCACAATAGTGGTTCGCACTTTTAAAACAGTTTTGAAATAGTTTCTTTCGTTATTTCTGCGCTCTTCCTTCATAGTTCTGTCCACATGGTGCGTCCGAGACAGCAGCTTGGCCCAAGGACATATCAGTTGAGCATTATGTATAGGGATAATTGCTTAGTTCCGTTTATTGATTGCATATTTAAATGCACATTTGTGAGGTTTTGCGTAAGCATACTGCGCACTGTTTCCGGTGACTTATGTTTTGCCCGTATTCGAGGTGTACTTTCCCATTCTTGCTTTTCCCTGGCCGCATCATTTGTGCAAAAAGATGAACATTTTGCGTAAACAATCTGCATTAAAATATTTGATCTCGTCCTGGTTATTTTGTGGACTTCATTTTTTTTTTGTTATCAGGCGCTTCTTCAGTTCAAAACTGATGCAGTTCCGAAGTTTACGTGATATTTGCCGTACCTGTTACACACACAGAAAAAATATTGAAAAGATTGAAGACAGTTATTCCTGGAAAGATTTTGCGGGCATGCCAACATAATATTTTTACGAAAAAAACACATTTCTTACTCGTTCTTAACAGAGGGTAGCATTCAAGAAGTGATTTGCAGCATCTAATACAAACTGTCACTGGTAATACATGTTAATGGTAATACCAGTGACATTGTATGTACATGGTAATACATGTACATACCCACGCCGCTTTTGGAAAATTATGAAACCGGACGACGAAACCACAGTCTCTCTTTGTGACACTTCTGGATCCCCCATTGCCGACTGCGACGTTCCATCCGTCAACTCTGCATTTTGTTCAGTCTTTACTAACGAACCTAACAACGAACTTCCTGATTTTCCGCATTTTGCTTTTCTGCCAATGCCAAAGATTGAATTCAATTCAGAAGGAATTGTAAAAGCTATTAACCAATTAAAGAACTCTTCGTCATGCGGTATAGATGGCATAAACGCCAAAATTCTGAAAAATACTAAACATGTATGCAGTTCCATATTGTCAATCATTTTTCCGTAGTCACTCGACACAGGTGAAGTCCCATTAGACTGGAGAGTTGGGAAGGTCATTCCGGTCTTCAAGAAAGGTGACCGCTCATTTGCAGGTAATTACCGAGCAATCTCGCTCACTAGTGTTTGTTCAAAGATCATGGAACACGTCATGTTTTCTCATGTTGCTACATTTTTATCATCCGTAAACTTCTTTCACCCAAACCTTTCGTAAAGATCACTCATGCGAGACCCAACTAACATTATTCCTGCACGACATTCACCTTCATATGGACCGTAACATCCCAATTGGCACACTGTTCTTAGATTTTGAAAAAGCCTTCGATAAGGTACCCCACTCCCGTCTCCTTCTAAAAACCTCGCGTCTAAACCTTCATCGGCATGTTTTAAACTGGATTAAAGCATTCCTAACAAACCGTAAACAATTCGTGCATGTTAATGATCACTCCTCCGACCTCTCCCATGTCTTGTCCGGCGTGCCCTAGGGTACCGTCCTAGGGTCTCTTTTATTCCTAATATACATTAACGATATTCCGCTTTCCGTTGAATCTAACATCCGTCTTTTTGCTGATGATTGTGTCCTCTACCATCCTATAAATAACCCCACCGATGTCTCCTCTCTACAGCATGACCTCTCACGCATTCAGCAGTGGTGTACCACCTGGTTGATGTCCCTTAATGAGAAAAAAACATTACTAATTTCTTTCCATCGTCGCCGAAACCACACGCCGGCTACTTACACAATCAACAACTGTCATATAGCTGCTACTGACTCGATTAAATACCTGGGTGTCCATCTTTCGAGTGACCTATCTTGGGGCGACCATATAAATCACATAATTCACTCCGCTAACCGCGCTCTCGGGTACATACGCCGTAACGTTTCCATGGCGCCACCTTCCGTTAAACTACTCGCTTATAAAACCATTGTCAGACCAAAACTTGAGTATGCATCTGCTGTCTTTGACCCCCACCAAACTAATCATATCGAAATACTTGAGTCAGTACAGAACCGAGCAACCAGATTCATTGTTTCAGATTATTCCCGCTACTCGAGCATCTCCGCCCTCAAATCCCAGTTAAATCTTTCTACCCTCGCTCTTCGTCGTCGTATTGCACGTCTCTGCCTTTTTCACAGATTCTTTTATTCAACCCCACGTGACAACCACCTCATCCAGCCGGTCCATCGAGGTAATCGCACAAGTCATCCAAATGCTGTGATTCCGCCACGTGCCCACACCACGTCATTTCAGCAGTCCTTCTTTTTGCGCACCGCCCGAGACTGGAATGACCTTCCGAACGAAGCAGCAGTCATCCGCGATTTTGCGCGCTTCAATAATGCCATCCAGGAAGCAGACTCAACCACATCCTAACATACACCTTCATCGATACCGCCATTTTATGACGCCCACCCCTCATGTAAAGTCCCATACGGGGCCTTTGAGATACAATAAATAAATAAATAAATAAATAAATAAATAAATAAATAAATAAATAAATAAATAAATAAATAAATAAATAAATGTTATTCATATACTTAGTCGTTCTAAAAATTCAATGAGGAGGTCGCGCTGCAACGTGAGCCCCCCCCCCCCCCCTCCCCCCCCGAACAAAATTCCTGGCTACGCCACTGGTACACAAGTTCCGACCATGGTAGCAGAGCAGATAACGCAAGCAGCTGATGGGAAAATAAGGGCCGAATTCACTAGGCCTTTTTTGATCGCTAGTGCTGTTTTACAGAGGCCGGCGACTATCGCTACCATGTCGGGCCTCACAATTTTCTGACATCTGCTTTTTATACCACAGTGAATTTATCAATATATGCACAGTTCCTAAGGACAAAGAGTTCTTCTGGTATGTTCAAAGGACCGAATTGTTTTTCAACACACGCCCTCTTTCACATCATTTCGTTTTGCACTATTATAACCTTTCCATATTTTCTTGCACGTCACAACGCTGGTGTTATCGCCGGGATAAAACGGCCACCAGCTGCCAACCATAAAAAAAGAGAAAAATGTAATTTTTAGGTAACAAATGTGGCCCAATTAATGCGCACGTTTTAGGTCTCTATGCCGACTGTCGTTCAACTCAAAGTCACTTGAAGTCATGTAATTGAAATCTCACTTGCACTAATGGAATCTGCTCGGTCAGAAAAACAATCAATGAGGCCACTAGACGGCGTCTGAAAACCGCGGCTCCTGATCGGCGCTCTGCGTTGAGACCAACTGCCCGCATACGTCCTGGTTAACGTCTCAGAGCATTCTCAGCGGTTCTCGTCGTCCGTTTCGTTGTGCCGTCTGAGTTCCTCCTGGGGAAACATTACAACCGTAGGGAGGCGCGCGGGGAGATCACGAGAAAACGGGGCAGGAGTGAACAAGGGAAACGAACAACGAAGAAGAGAAAAAAAGAAAATAAATAGGGCCAGCCGTGCCACCGCGGAACGACCTGCCGCGAATCTGGAAGTACTCAAGGCGGTCCCGAATGAACCGGACGTGAGCACGAGGCTGGTACAGGCTCAACAGCTGAATGCGTTCTTTTTTTACAAGCTTGGAAGAAGAACTGTTGTGCAGAGAGAATGCACCTACGTCGTCGCGTGGCGCGAGAAATAGAAGAAACACGTCCGCAGAACAAAGCGAAAGAAAATTCGAGCAGGGCAACAGCGCCGGCTCGCCAGCAGTCACCATTGTTTTTCGTTACGGCGCGGCGCTCTTTGGCTCCATCTGCGGACTGTCATTGCACCGTCGGGCACTTCTGCCACGGCCTGGCGAGGCAAAGCTGCTGCGAAAGCGAGCCGCTATAGTACACCGGCGTGAAGTTGGCCGCCAAGACGGACGCCCTGAGACTGCGGCTTTGGGCTCAGCTCCTCCAGACGACGTCATCGCACGCGGTTAAGCTCAGGGCCGCGCCAGGATGTTTTTTTTTTCTTTCTGTCTCTAAGACACGCCTCAGTAGTTTCGGGATAGAAGCGGGTGTTGGGGTATAGTGCTTTGAAAAATATTTCCAAGGGAACCATGCTGTTTCTGCTGCAGAAGCCACAGCAGCTTTCTTTTCTTCTCATCATATATCAGCAAATTTTGGCAATGTACTACTCCTCGTTGCATGAACGCCAATAGACAATGGGATCAATATATAGGAAACTATTCTTTATTAGCACCAAATAATATTCGGGTGGCTGACGTCATAATATAAATATTGGGATTGTCCCTGTATGGTATAGATACTATGATGAAAAGCCTTCTAGTACCTCAGACTGACTCTGACTACAGTGTACAGCTATAGATGAGCATTTTAGCGCTCGATTAATAACAGTCGATAGAAGCGCGTAGCTTCTGCGAGTGTCACCTTCACGCTGCACTTGGAAGACATTGTAACGTATGTTTGCGGAAATTTTGACGATGACTTATATAATTTTACGTTTTATTGGGAGATATACGTCACTCAGAACAGCATAACATCTCTGCACACTTCACAGATGAAGAAAAGGCGAACCAGCACAAAAGCGTCGAATTTTCAATACGTTATTTAGCACCGAAGCACACAACGACAGCGATTGTTTCTCCCACACTATGGCATAACAAACACTCCATCTTTTAATACTTTTTAATCCATCATGCTACTTAATTGTGAGCACTATTAGTAAGGAAATCAGCTGTATCTACTTAATGAACTAAGCTAGTATTTTAAAATAGCCATTTTATAGCATCGAAGTTATGTACGGTACCGGGAACTTTCTCGCCACATTCTCTGAATACGCGAATAAAGAATGAAGCTGCAAAACATTTATTATTTCAATACTCGCACGGCTCCTATTCCGACAAACTACTCAGACATTATCATTCCTGCAGAAGCAGCGAATTGCTCACGTCTGCAGCACGAAACCGCTGAAAAAGCTCAGAGAAATTGTGAATGTGTTCGCAGTTTCCATGGCTGGCCTTTGTGCAAAATAAAATTTTGGCGGCGTCGTGTGTGATGGCACGGAGATTCGCAAAATTATACAGGAACATTTCTGACAGAATACCAGCGATTGTTATGCCTTGGCTGATCAAATTAACAGCTTCACTTATACTCATTCCCTATCAACGCGTATTCTGGACTCGGGAAACGAACTTCATTCATTATGTCCAAAAAGAGGCGGGTATCGCAACCTCACACGCAAAATCAGGTGCATGTTGCCTTCTCATTCTCAGCAGCGCCAGTCAGAAGGAAAGCTTAAAACGTCAGGGCACACAAAAATAGCAGAGGGTGAAGATAGGTCGGAAACGTGGCGTATGCGTCAAAGACCACTCGTTCTTGCTCTTTTTTCCCCTTCTTCTTTTCCCTCAATCCGTGAAGTGTGCTAGTCCTCACGTTCTGCACAACGGCATTGTCTCGCTCTTTTCGAACTCGCCTTTCACGTGGAAAATTGTGGTCGAGAAAAGTGCTGGCAGAGCCTCGGTGCATGCGCTTCACGTGTCATTTCTCTCAAGAGCCCCTTCTATACTGCCGGTCCATTACCCGGCTTAATTCAATAGCATGGAAGACAGTTGAGAAGCTGAGCTTGGGCGAAGGCAAACGTCACTCTATGTTCTGTTCATCCCCGCACGCCTCCTACAGCTTTGTTTCACTTTTAACCACGTTGCTTTAGCCATGTTAATAATACCCAAAGAAAAGAAAACACGTACGCTGAAGAATAAATGACCGATAACATAAATCCGCTCAGTAACGTAGTCGAAATCGTTAAACCTATGTTATATCGTGCCAGTCTTTGCGACGTACTTTTGATTGCTCACTCGCAAAATGCGATTGTCTAATAAGATTGTTTTATTAAGAACAAATTGACTCTACTTAATCACCTGATAAAGCAAGAGCATAAGTAGAAGCTTAACTGGTAAAATGTGTGCCGTGTGTTCACGTTTACAGTTAAGACCTCGCACTGTAATAATATTAATAACTGGGATTTAACGCCCCAAAAGCACGATATGATTATGAGAGACGCCGTAGTGGAGGGCTTCGTAAATTTCGACCACCTGGGGTTCTTTAACGCGCACCTAAATCTAAGTACACGGGCCTCAAACATTTTCGCCTCCATCGAAAATGCAGCCGCCGCGGCCAGCATTCGATCTCGCGACCTTCGGGCCAGCAGTCGAGCGCCATAACCACCAGACCACCGTGGAGGGTCGACCTCGCACCGTAAGATACAGCTGTAGTTTGCGGGGATGTGCTACTACTTCTGCGTATAGTGCCTCCTGTGAGGCGCAGTATCCTCTGTTGGATAACCATGGAGTATTACTAGAGCGGGGTATGTTTGTATTCTACTGCGATACCAAAACAAACATACGTTCACGTCGCGAGACACAAAGCGAAGACACATGTTAGCTTCGATGAGAGCATTGACTACTAATCTCATTAAAGGGGCCATGACACCCAATTTTCGATCATAATCTGTGTTATGTGGATTAATCCTTGTGCATTCACAAATACGCTAGCGAACGTTTAGCGCATTTGGTCGAGCACTTAATTTATAATCAAATATTTTTATAAACACGCGAGCGGCCAGAGACTCAGGCAACACTGGTGCACTCGCGAGCCGTGACGTAACGAGCAGCTAGCTGTGCAAGCGTCTGCATCGCGGCGAACGATATTGTTTCGTGGTCAGCTGCACGTGATATTGAGATATTTTAGCCTTCTTCAGCTTGGGAATGAAACTGAATGATTTGCAGCGGCTGAAACTTTTTTAGAAGACGACGGCTCCATTCCGTGCTGCACATGACGTCACACGCGCCATTGCAAAATGGCGGTCGCTGGCGGTGGGCGGGGTTTACAGCCGGCGACTTCTAGGGCTTGTTTTGCACTGAAATATTCTTTTAGGGCCCACTTTTGAAATCTGTATAGGCATAATAGACCCTCTACTTCTAGTTTTCGCTGAAAACCACAAATCTTTGGGCGACCTTGTCATGGCCCCTTTAAGGCGAAAGCCTTGGATGCCTCGTCAAACGTGAAAATTGACCGCCGGCGTCGACCATCCCCCCGCGGCGTCGGTGTGATGCAAAAAATCATCCCCACGTGACGGTGACGTCATCATAGGCGTCATAGATCGCAAGAATTGGTGACGTCACTATGGCGTCATTATGACCTCCCTACGACGCCGCATCTTGACTCCGATCCCGTGCAACACTACGACTCTTGACTCCGATCCAGTGCAACACTACGTTAGGTGCAGAAAACTTTCGGAGAGGGGTGGGGGAGGATCGATACATGTACTGAAGAAAAAGATGGCGGCTTTCGCCTTCGAGTCATCTTAGGCGAATGCATAAGGGAACTTGTGAGTTTTGTTATATACAGTAAAGTAAAAAAGTTGGGCGAGTTGAAACAGAAATTTTGTTATACGTTTCCTCACGGAATCCTTAAAAACTGCCAGCCATAATTTGTTTGTTTTTATATCTATTCCAAGGTACTACACAAATGACTAGGTATCAGTTCATTCTGAAGTTTTTTGAATTGATCAGGTAGCCTTAAATATACTAAATATAGTAATAAACAGTTTTAATATCAGCGCGGGCCCGTAATTCTCAAGGTTTGCTTGTTTCCTTTTTTTATGAATTGGAATCACGCTGGTAATTTTTAAGACTACAAGAAGACACACTCGCCTGAAAACACGTACAGATTGACTTTGCTGAGCTGATTAATTTTGCTAAGCATTCGCTGAGCTTTTCAGTTTATTGAGCAATCAAGGGTGATGATATATTATATTTGCCAGGACTGTTACCTTCATACATACATAACTTTAACTGTAGACACTACCTGACGAGCTGGGATGTTTTAAGAAACAGGAGAGCTCACCTTGTGGTCGTATGTTTATGCATATCGCTTGACTGTCAACTACGAACGGTCTTTTAAGAGTAAGTGGTCATTCAAGTAATCGACAATGTGCGTTCCACTATCAAATAGTCGTGCATGCGTCTAAACAACTTATTCTACCTCAACGCTATCTTATACTGCTGCACCCCCTTTAAAGTTGTTATGTCTACGTAATTGCTCATTACAGTGCTCCGTACTTGTATTCTCTCAAGTAGAGCAGCATGCGAGAAGCAGCGTCCGTGTTATATGTCTTCTCAAAGCTATACGTCATCTTGTGACGGATCCCGATGATATTTCTTTTTCATGCAGCCCGTGGCAGTAGCCGCCGGCGTGTCGGGTAATTTGGGGCGTATCTGCGGCAAATCGTTTCGATGAGGAATGTAGGGGTGGCAATAGCGCACCGCACGAGAGTCCTCCTCCGGGGGGGCCTGTCCCGGCCGCTTCATCGCAACCGTTCTCGGTGCCCTTTGCGGTCATATATTTGACACAACTGCGCACGTCGCGCCACGAAAGAACTTCCTCTCGCGAACTCAGAAATATAAGCGTGCGATGGCGCTGCCCTTTCCGCAGAAGGCCATCGTATCGAGTGAAGAAAAAAAAAGAGAATAAAGGAAACCATAGAGAAAGCAGGCTCAGATGCGGGGAAAACTACTGCGAACCAGAAAGTCAAAGGGACGAGAGCGCGATTTGTCGTCGTCATCTTCTCTTATATAGACGCCGACGATTCGGCCCCACTATCCCGCGCCATTTATGTACTCGCGAAGTGCTGCGTTTGCTGTTGATTAAAATGATAACAAAAGCCCGCGCGAAGTTTTCGTCGAAAGCTCGCACAGCTGCGCCTGACTTGACGAGACGCCCGGTCACACCCCATCCTGACTCCGTGCTCTTCACAAGATTTTCGCGGGTAGAAGCTTTCCGAATCCCGCGGGAGGCGCCGCGCTTCATTCCGAGAAAGATGGTCCCCCGACCTCCGAAGTCCCATTCTGGAAGTATGAAGTAGAAAAAGGATTTCCTTGGGCCTGGCCGAATTTCGCCGAAGGAGTTTTGAATTAATGCCGACGAAAAGTTCTTCGCACGATTATGTTGGCGGTACACTCAAACAAGGTCGAAGCATGACCATTGCGGTGCGCAGCATAACTAGCAGAATGGGCGTTGCCAGGCGTTAGAGGCAAGGGTTAAACAAAGTTTATCACAGAGCGCATGCTGCGCTACTGATTGGAGCGTAGAAACAGAAGAGGGCCAAACATTCACGCGGATAAACTACATGTATAGCTAATGAGCATGTCAGGCAAATCGAATGCGTTTTATTGCGATAGCAATTATCTGGACAGTCTCGACGGGTTTTTGCCGTCGCCGTCATGTCCTTCCGGTATGAAATCCTAATTGATAAGATCCCCCCGCGCATTTTATGTTCTACAGCAGGTAAAAGCGCGCGAGCGGGGGCGACGAATGCGGCCGAAGCAGAGATCAAACGAGCCGGCCCATTTTCGTCGCTCTGAGGGTGCATGCGATAACATCACCCCGCTCGGGAGGCCTGCCGTCGAAGCAGACAGGAAACGCCCCGCCCGTCTTTAACGACCATGAAAAGACAGGAGGTGGGGGGCGGGGGGGTTGCCGCGTGAGCAGCCACTTTCAACTTCGAATCCAAGGGCGCGGTCGCGATCGCTGGCGCGCGCGCTATCTCGAAAGCCATCACAGCGGGCGGCTCGTATACCCTTCTACGTGCTGCGCTCTCAACGCGAAGTGACTATGCGGAGAGCATCTCTCCCTGGAGCGGCCGTATTCGCTTACACCATCGTTTTGTAGTTACGCGAGATCGGATACAAAACAGTTAGCTGCCAGCCTCACTTCGCGTAACACTACAATTTGTTGCTATCGCATTCATTGCTTCGCCCTTGCGGTGAAACTGTGACTTTTTTTAAGTTTTTCTTTCAAGTGGGTCGTATAGTTTTGTTACAAGCAATGGCCTCGAAAATTTTGTCGTTATGCTGCAAGAACGAGCAATTTAAATTAGAGCTTATAAAAGATACCAGCTTCTGATCTCAAATAGGATTCCACCATCATTCAAGTTTCTGGTTGTCAGACTACTTGTTAGATAACGTAGCAACGGTGTGTTTGTTCATTTAGCGGAGATGATTTAGCCATGTCGATTGCATTCAATAGAGGGATGTTTTTTTTTTTGGCAGGTTGATAAAATAGAGACAAACGAAAGGAAGATGACAGGAACACTAACCAGTAAAAAATATGGTTGCCTTCACTACGCTAGGGGAAGAGTAAAGCAGAATAAAAGAACACCATGGAGTAAAGAATAAAAGACGTGATTGATCCCTCCGTCATAGGGATCGGTATAGTACGACAGTAAAACGTGTCTTTAGAAGAGTAGTTCTATTTTCATTGTACTTTGATAAATGATAATAATAATATCTGGGCTTTAACGTCCCAAAACCACGATATGATTATGGGAGACGCCGTAGTGGAGGGCTCCGGAAGTTTCGACCACCTGGGGTTCCTTAACGTGCACCCAAATCTAGGTACACGGGCCTCAAACACTTTCGCCTCCATCGAAAATGCAGCCACCGCGGCCGGGATTCGATCACGCGACCTTCAGGTCACCTGTCGAGCGCCATAAACACCAGACCACCGTGGTAGGGCATTTAATAAATGAGAGCTTGTACACTGTCTGTTGGTGTTTGGCGGCTGTAGCAATGTTTGGTGTGGATGCGCCTACGTTGATCCTAGTGGCCATGGTCATGATTAAGCATATGTGGTAGCTGAAATAGCATGAACTTGGGCACAGTGTATGGGGAAACCCGCACAAATATGGCATCAACAAGCACATAGGCACTAGTACAGGACATGCGCTCATGGAAAGCGTCGTCATTTGAGGAGATAAAAGGCAAGGTGTGCGCTCTCCAGCAATTGGGTAACCTACAATTCTGATCATGCATGCGCTACCACATAGCCCTTCAGGAATGCGAGAGACAGAGCTCGTAGCAATTAAGCCGTGAACGGAAGAAGGGGTCTTGCTGCCCGCTGGCGTGTCAAATGCAACAAAGCACCCACTCAAACTGTATTGAGGCGAAATGGAGTGGAAATCGAGGAGCCTGCGTCCGCTGCGCTGAGGCTAACGAAGTGCGTGTTGTCGGCGCTCGTTAGTGTCATGATGCAGTACGTCCCTTCACTCCTCCAAGACAGCGACATCCCCCACGCCAAGTAAGGTCATTGTGAAAGGGAGAAGGCGTGAAATGTATAAGGCGCGTTTGTAATGGCTCATGCATGATCGTCGGTAGCGCACTGGGTAAAGCGCCTTGCTCCAACGCCGCCGACCGAGGATCAACGATTTTTTTTCTTTTGGTTTTTCTTTGTCATCTGTTCGTGCTCATATTACTGACGTCTCATCCGTGGCGGAAATGATGTCAGTGAAGTCTTGATGGACTCCCGCATAAAACACTTTCATGTTAACAAAACAATGAACGTGTGCTTGTGCGATGACAGCACAATGCAGTCAGTGATAAGTGGGGGGGGGGGGGGAGGAGAGGACGTGATTCGGGTAATCAAAGGATGCTACTTCCACTGCATTCAGAGGCGTCAGCACAAACCGGTCATTTTCAGAAACTACAAACCTACTTTCGCTATCCCCCGGGCCACGCACTGGTGGAAGCTGTGTTCAGCGTTGAATCTGTATACATATATTCATTAGATCATCCAGCCTCTTGAGTACATTGATTGACATCATATGTCGAGTCGAGCACAATGGCAAAACAGGTTTTCTGTGCTTTCCTCGTAGCCGCAGATACTACATCAAAGACTACTAATTATAATTACTGAGGAATAAGTTGTCGTGAAAGCAAACAACGGAACACTGAAATCTGTAGCGAAAAAGCCCGCTTGCCCGCTATCGTTATCGGTAACAGTGACGTCGTGGTGAGACGGCATGCCTCCAACCTATTAACAATGTGATTATATACTGAAGTTCGCGTGGCGCAAAACGTAGTTGCTGACAAATGCGAGCGATTAAAGTCCTATGTAGATCGAAAAAAAAAAAAAACAGCTTTGACAGGGAATTAAAAACATCACTGAAGGGCACGTCTAGCTACCACCTCACGAAAAATGCGCATTGTCAACGGGAAAGCGTCCTTTTTTTAGCCAATAACTAATAAAAGAGGACATCGTTCAAGAATGTCTTGAAGAAATAACTTCTACGCTTGTGGAGAGCACCTATTTTGATAGTGCAATAGCGCAAAAAACACAGGGACACAGGCAAGAGAGACGATACAGGCGCTACCCAGCACTAAAACCTTTCCCCCCGCCGTGTCAGCCTTCTTCCCATAGGCGTGCGCAGGGGGGGGGGGGGGCAATGGGGGCGAGAAGGGGGGGCGCAAAGTCAGCCCTATACATTGTAGGGGGGGCGAGAAGAGGGGCGCAAAGGCAGCCGCATACATTGACATAATAGGGAGGGGGGCGCTGCGACGAACCTTCGCCTCCCCTGAAGGGGAACCCTGCGCACGCTTATGCTTCTTCCTCTTGAAGAATGAAGAAAGCGTATGAAGCCAGAGGAATTCCGTGACGCTCCTTGTCTGAGCAGCCCAGTCCCGAAACAAGGCCTGGTTAGCACCAACCGACGACTTGAACGAGCAGGCAACACGGAGGCAGTCCCATAAGTACCTCACCTGTCTTCTCTGCTCAGAGCGCAGTATCTTGGTCATCCTATTGACGTGGCTAGTGGATGGCGGCAAGATGCCAATGAGCGACTGCACGTCTGCTGGGCATTGATAATTTCGGAGATGCCATCCTAGTAGGCGAGCGCGACATTCAGACGCGGCTAACAGTGGCACTATGAAGGCGGGGTTAAAAGAGTCAAAGTTAGGATATACACGTAAAGGGCTCGAATAACTAGAAATGAATTGCAGTAGTACGGAAAGCCGAGCTAGTTGGTACGAATTCATAGTGCAATAGCGCAAAAAACACAGGGACACAGGCAAGAGAGACGATACAGGCGCTACCCAGCACTAAAACCTTTCCCCCCGCCGTGTCAGCCTTCTTCCTCTTGGGTAATGAAGAAAGCGTATGAAGCCAGAGGAATTCCGTGACGCTCCTTGCCTGAGCAGCCCAGTCCCGAAACTGGGCTGCTCAGGCAAGGAGCGTCACGGAATTCCTCTGGCTTCATACGCTTTCTTCATTACGCTTCATACGCTTTCTTCATTTTAAATGCAAAGCATTTCTTAGCGAACTTCTGCGACTTTGAGCGTATCTATCTATCTATCTATCTATCTATCTATCTATCTATCTATCTATCTATCTATCTATCTATCTATCTATCTATCTATCTATCTATCTATCTATCTATCTATCTATCTAGCCGCCTACGACTTTGTGCTCTCCTGGTCGCTTGGTTCATCGAATGTGCACCAAAATTGGTATGGCGTAACATGACTGTATGACGAACATAAATGACAAGTCATAACATGAAAATCATGACACGCATGTCATGTACAGCATGATTTACATGCTACGCTCATGGTGCGCTGGCGGCCGTTTCTCTAGCTTTATATACACGAAAATTGGTATCTTGCGACGTGACTGTGTAACGAACATAAATAACACGAGTTAACATGAAAATCATGACACGCATGTCATGTTCAGCATGACTTACGTGCCACGCTCATGGGGCGCTGGCGGCCGTTTCGCTAGATTTATATACACGAAAATTGGTATCTTGCGACGTGACTGTGTAACGAACATAAATAACACGAGTTAACATGAAAATCATGACACGCATGTCATGTACAGCATGACTTATGTGCCACGCTCATGGGGCGCTGGCGGCCGTTTCGCTAGCTTTATATACACCAAAATTGGTATCTTGCGACGTGACTGTGTAACGAACATAAATAACACAAGTAAACATGAAAATCATGACACGCATGTCATGTACAGCATGACTTACGTGCCACGCTCATGGGGCGCTGGCGGCGGTTTCGCTAGATTTATATACACCAAAATTGGTATCTTGTGACGTGACTGTGTGACGAACATAAAAACACGAGTTAACATGATAATCATGACACGCATGTCATGTACAGCATGACTTACGTGCCACGCTCATGGGGCGCTGGCGGCCGTTTCGCTCGCTTGATCTACCCCGAAATTGGTATTGCGTGACGTGACCGTGTGGCGAACATAAAAACACGAGTTAACATGAAAATCACGACACGCATGTCACGTACAGCATGACTTACGTGCCACGCTCATGGGGCGCTGGCGGCCGTTTCGCTAGCTTGATCTACCCCGAAATTGGTATTGCGCGACGTGACTATGTGACGAACATAAATAACACAAGTTAACATGAAAATCATGACACGCATGTCATGTACAGCATGACTTACGTGCCACGCTCATGGGGCGCTGGCGGCGGTTTCGCTAGATTTATATACACCAAAATTGGTATCTTGTGACGTGACTGTGTAACGAACATAAATAACACGAGTTAACATGAAAATCATGACACGCATGTCATGTACAGCATGACTTACGTGCCACGCTCATGGTGCACTGGCGGCCGTTTCGCTAGCTAGATATACACCAAAATTGGTATCTTGCGACGTGACTTTGTGACGAACATAAATAACACGAGTTAATATGAAAATCATGACACGCATGCCATGTACACCATGACTTACGTGCCACGCTCATGGGGCGGTGGCGGCCGTTCGCTAGCTTGATCTACCCCGAAATTGGTATTGCGCGACGTGACTATGTGACGAACATAATAACACGAGTTAACATGAAAATAATGACACTTATGTCATGTACAGCATGACTTACGTGCCACGATCATGGCGCGCTGGCGGCCGTTTCGCTAGCTTGATCTACCCCGGAATTGGTTTTGCGCGACGTGACTATGTGACGAACATAATAACACGAGTTAACATGAAAATAATGACACGTATGTCATGTACAGCATGACTTACGTGCCACGATCATGGCGCGCTGGCGGCCGTTTCGCTAGCTTGATCTACCCCGGAATCGGTTTTGCGCGACGTGACTGTGTGACGAGCATAAAAACACGAGTTAACATGAAAATCATGACACGAATGTCATGTACAGCCTGACTTACGTGCCTTGCTCATGGGGTGCTGGCGGCCGTTTCGCTAGCTTGATATACACCAACATTGGTATCTTGCGACGTGACCGTGTGAGGAACATAAATAACACGAGTTAACATGAAAGTCATGACACGTATGTCATGTACAGCATGACTTACGTGCCACGCTCATGGGGCGCTGGCGGCCGTTTCTCTAGCTTGATCCACCACGAAGTTGGTATTGCGCGACGTTACTGTGTGAAAAACGTAAATAATAGGAGTTAACATGAAAACCATGACACGCATTTTCCTCAATGACATACAAGAGGATGTACGCAGCTCTTTGCTGGCTGCTTCGCATTACATCGATTCCCACAATGCGTGGGATCTGCCGGCTTTTTTTTTTCTTCATACGCTTTCTTCAGGCAAGGAGTCACGGAATTCCTCAGGCAGTCCCGAAACTGGGACGCTATTGCACTATGAATTCGTACCAACTAGCTCGGCTTTCCGTACTACTGCAATTCATTTCTAGTTATTCGAGCCCTTTACGTGTATGTCCTAACTTTGACTCTTTTAACCCCGCCTTCATAGTGCCACTGTTAGCCGCGTCTGAATGTCGCGCTCGCCTACTAGGATGGCATCTCCGAAATCATCAATGCCCAGCAGACGTGCAGTCGCTCATTGGCATCTTGCCGCCATCCACTAGCCACGTCAATAGGATGATCAAGATACTGCGCTCTGAGCAGAGAAGACAGGTGAGGTACTTATGGGACTGCCTCCATGTTGCCTGCTCGTTCAAGTCGTCGGTTGGTGCTAACCAGGCCTTGTTTCGGGACTGGGCTGCTCAGGCAAGGAGCGTCACGGAATTCCTCTGGCTTCATACGCTTTCTTCATTACCCAAGAGGAAGAAGGCTGACACGGCGGGGGGAAAGGTTTTAGTGCTGGGTAGCGCCTGTATCGTCTCTCTTGCCTGTGTCCCTGTGTTTTTTGCGCTATTGCACTATGAATTCGTACCAACTAGCTCGGCTTTCCGTACTACTGCAATTCACCTATTTTGAGGCAAGTACCTATTTGAGGAAGCAACAATTTGAGGGGGGGGGTCTCCTAGGGTTTTCTCTCCCTGGCTATCAGAAGAAGCGGTTTTTGCCGTATATCTTAGGGTTGAGCAATAGTTGACCATAGCTTGGCAAGTCATGAGAGTTAATATGTAATGTTTATTACATTGTTACAAATGCCGATAGCCAACACTGCAACCACCGTTGACGTTACCGCGATATGACGCCATTGCAGGGTCTCTTTCGTAAACAGTTTCAAGCACTGACGTAGCTATGTGTATGAATACTTGGATGCCACGCAGAATGCCTGGGTTCGACTGCGGCTCTAACCGTGATTTTCAATCTTTCCGTCCCTCTTATATTTCCCTCTCCGACGACTCTGCCGACGCCTGCCCCTCATATTCTGCGAAACAAGCTCCATAATGCGATCGCGTAAAGATTTTTGAAAGGCTGTTATCGCCGTTCCTGCGTTGATCCAAACTGTGAATCACCTGTGGCTCGTACCCGCATTCCATGAGCCGTGGTATACGGGTATGTGCTACACGTCGCTGAAGCAGAGGGTTTCAGGACGTACGCTACAAGTATCTCACGCTATTCTTGTAATGACCTGTTCATCGTATTCGTCATACACTAATGCCCTGCTGTGGAAATTTTGGTATGTGTCACGTCAAGTAACGAGACGACGCCGAGAGCGCCCAGACTTAGGCGGCCTATAGATTAAATGCTCCGCGGAGCATTTAATCTATCAAATTAATTTCTATCTATCTATCTATCTATCTATCTATCTATCTATCTATCTATCTATCTATCTATCTATCTATCTATCTATCTATCTATCTATCTATCTATCTATCTATCTATCTATCTATCATCGTCATCGTCGTCGTCATCATCATCATCATCATCAGCCTGTCTACGCCCATTGCAGGGCAAAGGCCTCTCCCATGTTACGCCAATCAACCCGGTACTGTGCTTTCTGCTGCCACGTTATACCTACAAACTTCTTAATCTCATCTACCCACCTAATTTTCTGTCTCCCCCTCACGCGTTTGCCATCTCTTGGAATCCAGTCAGTTACCCTTAATGACCACCGGTTATCCTGCCGACGTGCTACGTGCCCGGCCCATATCAATTTCTTCTAGTTGATTTCAACTATGATATCTTCAACCCCCATTTGTTCCCTGACCCACTCTGCTCTCTTCCTGTCTCTTAAGGTTACAATATCATTTTCCTTTCCATCGCTCGCTGCGTCGTCCTCAATTTAAGTTGAACCCTTTTTGTAAGTCTCCAGGTTTCTTCTCCGCAGGTAAGTACCGGTAAGATGCAGCTGTTATATACCTTCCTCTTGAGAGATAGTGGTAGACTACCATTCATGATTTGATAATGCTTGCGGAAAGAGCCCCATCCCATCCTTCTTCTTCTAGTTATTTCACTTTCACGGTTCGGCTCCGCGGTTACTACCTGTCCTAAGTAGACGTACTCCTTTAAAACTTCTAGTGTCTCGCCCCCTATCGCAAAGCGCTGTTCTCTGCCAAGATTGTTCCACATCTTATGCATATTAATTATTTATGCATATTAGTTTTATGCATATTAATTTTCAGATCTACTCTTCTACTTTCCGTATCCAGTTCAGTAATCATGAGCTGTCATTTGTCTCCCGCGTTACTCATCAATGCAATGTCATCAGCGAATCGCAGGTTACTGATATACACTCCATTAACTCTTATCCCTAATTCTTCCCAATCTGGGGCCCTGAAAACCTCCTGTAAACACGCGTTGAATAGCATTGGAGAGATCGTGTCTCCCTGCCGTACGGCCTTCCTTATTGGGATTTTGTCGCTTTCTTTATGGAGGACTTTAGTGGCTGTGGATCCGCTGTAGATTTCTTCCATTATGTTTATATAGGCTTCGTCGATGCCCTGATTACGCAGTGCCTGCATGACTGCTGATGTCTCCACCGAATCAAATGCCTCCTCGTAATCTATGAAGGCTATGTGTAGGGTTGGTTGTATTCCGCGCATTTCTCTATCACCTGATTGATAGTATGAATATGGTCTATTGTTGAGAAGCCTGTACGAAATCCTGCCTGGTCCTTTGGTTGATTGAACTCTAATGTCGTATTAATTCTGTTAGCAATTACTTTTGTAAATAGCTTGTAGACAACGGACAGTAAGCTGATGGGCCTGTAAATTTTCAGGTCCTTGACGTCCCCTTTTTTATGGATCAAGATGATATTGGCATTCTTCCAAGATTCTGGTATCCTCCCCGTCGAGAGACACTTCGTATACAGGGTGGCCAGTTTTTCTAACATAATCTCTCCACCGTCTTTCAACAGGTCTGATGTTACCTGATCCTCATCAGCGGCTTTGGCTCTTTGCATTCCATTTAGGGCTTTCTTTACTTCTCCTGTCAATATTGGTGGGATGTCAGATTCCCCTGGCTAATTACTGCTTCTCACGTTATCATCCTGACTGTCTCGGCTGCTGTACAGATCTCTGTAGAACCCTTCCGCTACGTCAACTATGCAATCCATATTATTTGTGACCTTGCCTTCCTTGTCCCTTAATGCATACATCTGATTTTTGCCTATGCGCAGTTTTGTCTTCATAGCTTTGAGGCTTCTTCCGTTCTTTAGAGCATGCTCAATTCTCTCCATATTATACTTTATGTCGGCTACTTTACGCCTATTGATTAACTTCGAAAGCTCCGCCAGCTCTATTTTGTCTGTTGCATTTGAGGCTTTCATGGCTTCACGTTTCTTAATGAGGTTTTTCGTCTCATGGGATAGCTTACCAGTGTCCTGTCCAACTATCTATCCTGTCCTGTCTATCTATCGCGGAGCATTTAGTCTATATGAGACAAACCGCAGTGGAGAACTCCAAAAATTATAAATGCTTCGCATTTAAAGTTTCCGGAACCCTCCACTGCGGCTTATCTCATAATCATACCGTGATTTTCAAATGTAAAACCCCAACAATTAAAAGAATATTATAACAAAATAACTCATCTGAAGGCATGCCGAGAGACAAACTTATCAGTTTTGCTCCGCCACGGTGGTCTAGTGGTTATGGCGCTCGACTGCTGACCCGAAGGTCGCGGGATCGAATCCCGGCCGCGGCGGCTGCATTTTCGATGGGGGCGAAAATGTTTGAGGCCCGTGTACTTAGATTTAGGTGCACGTTAAAGAACCCCAGGTGGTCAAAATTTCCGGAGCCCCCCACTACGGCGTCTCTCATAATCATATCTTGGTTTCGGGACGTTAAACCCCAGATAATATTATTACACTTATCAGTTTCACGTATAAGTAAGAGTTCAGCAGATAACGAATGTATGGTCGCTTTTTCCCGCTCGCCTTACGTGACACGAGTTTTGTAGTAGGCTTCCCCGGTGTCATCGGTTGCATGAACGAAAGTTAACTTCATATTTATAAAAAGGGTTATGTGACATGTACAGTCGTCAGCAAGCTTAACTCGAACTCTCCGCAGCGTGGCCTGAACTGTTTTGACTGATGCCAGCCGCGAAGCGCTTGGTACTGTTGCCGAGATAATACCTCAGTACGCTTGGGTAGTATATCGGCATGCATTGGTAACATCTCGGCAACAGAACCCAAAGCTACGCGGCGCTGGCGTCAATCAAACCGTTTCAGGACACGCTGCGGAGTGCTCGAGTTAAGCTTGCTGACGAGTGTACGTGTAAATCTTAATTCGTGCGGGTTTTTGGAGCGCTGTTGTTTGCGCGTGATTTTTTTTTGGCGTCTTGCGATAGCGAGATGGCTCCGGCTTTTAATTTTAAGATAACTTGGCCCAAGCGGTAAATCTTTTCAAAAACGGATTCGGACACGTTCAAAGCCCTGTGTTTAAATTAGAGCCAACGAATCTTTTAAGAACTGAACGGCTTGATAGAAACAACTTCGCTGAAAGTTTGGCCGCAATTATCTGGTGGTTGAAGTAATGTTGGCCTGTTTTTATAGATTGCCTACTTTTATATCTTGAGTATATTCGAGCCGTGCACTAAAATTAAAAAGAAAGCCAGCTGCCTATAATGCGCCTTAGATCATCACTTTTGACACTTTGGCTTTTTCCTACACACAGTTGTTGCATCCTTTAACTTGCTTTTGCTGTCAGACATATAACGAGACACGCCCTTAAAAATTTTCTTCCATTGAGCTTTACGAAGACATTGTATAAAATATATCTTGTTCGTACTAGTACATAAAGAATGCTGTGTAAAAATCTAGGAAAGAACATCTATGTTGACGCTATCAATTGATGATCGACCACGGCGAAAGCCGGCCATGATATCTGGGCGGATGTTGCTGTATTCCATGTACCACTCGAGGCGTCCCAAGATCATTCTTTCCATCACTTTGCCCACGCAACTAGCCAATGCGATCGGACGACATGATGCCAGTTTCAAAGGTGACTTGCCAGGCTTCAACAGTGGTACCAAACGACTGGTTTTCCAACTTAAGGGGAGTGTGCCCTCCTGCCAAGATTCGTTATATAGCTCAAGCAGAGCAATTCACGCGCGCTCACCCAGATGACACAGGGCTCTGTAGGAGATTCCGTCAGGTCCTGCTGCTGACGAATGTTTGCACGAAGCGAGTGCTGCCTTGAGTTCTTGGATGGAGAAGGCGAGGTCCATGCGGGGGTCACGTAGTGGTAGACAGCTTATCGAAAGTGGTAAATTGTCGGGTGCTGTAAGTTGTCCAGATAATCTGGCGCAGAATTCTTCTCCTAAGTCAATATCTGGTCGCTTTTGGTAAAGGCCTAAAGCCTTAAATGGCGACCTTATCCAACCAGCGCTCTATCTTTTTCAGCATACGTCTAGCAGTCCGTAAATCGTCAATGGCCTTAGTGGGTTGGCACCTCCTTTCAGCATGTCGCCGGATTGCGCGAAGTCACTCCAACTCTATCTAGGTCGATGTCCGTGAATTTCGAAGAGCAGGAGAAGGTACGCACAGAGTCCTGTACAGTGCTCTTGATCGCCTCTTCCAAGTCATATTGAGGTTGAAGCGCTGAGGACCCACTTAAGGCCTCTTGCCCGGACTCAACACCACCACCTAGCCTCTATACCAGCGGTCAGACCACGCACCTCCTTTTGCCGAACAGTAACCACACACGGCGAATCCCTACCAACTGGCTTCACACCGGCGGCGAGACCTTCGGTTCCTCCATGGTGCCCGAAACAACCAATCATCAACCTGACAATACCAGGCGTCCAGAAAAAACAAGATCTGTCAGCACCAGCTGTTAAACAGCTCACTTTACTTCTATTGTACGAGATGTATCACGGCTCGACTCACGTCTACGCCGACGGCTCCGTCCTACCGAGCAGTTCAACAGCGGTGGTCGTGATTCCAACGATCGCCACAACTATCAAGTTCAGGACGGCGCACCCAACATCATCGACGGCAGCAGACAGCGCTTCGTGTCGCGCTGCTTTTCATTAATGACCAAATGAGAAAAAGGTGGACGATTTTCTGCGACCCCAAGGCGGCACTGCAGTCTCTACTGTCGACTTTACGCCGCGGTCCGCACGAACAGTTGGTATTTGAGACTGCCGATATGTTCCACAACCGAACCGAGAAAGGACACCGCATTACATTTCAATGGCTATCAAGTTACTGTGGGATTATCGGCAATGAACGGGCCGATCAAGCTGCCCGTTCAGCCCATACAGAGGACCGCGACCTGTCAATACCTCTTTCTAGGACAGACGCTGCTCGGAAGCTCCGCATGCTCGCTCGCCAATGCACCATGTCAAATTGCAATGAGCCACATTTCATGCATGCACGACTACACTCCTTTGATCCCCCGTTAAGCCTTCGACTGCCATCAAGACTTCGCCGAGGTGACGCTACCGTTCTGTGTAGATTATGGCTGGGTGTCGCGTTTACCCATGCGTATGCATTCTGCATAGGGATGGCCGACACCACCGCCTGTGAACACTGCTGCGACGAAGAAACAATTCGACATGTTCTGTGTGACTGTCCGGAGCATAGCACACGGAGATAATCTCTTTGACATGCTTTCAACAAGTTAGACGACCAGCCTCTATCAGAATAAAGACTACTACGCCATCGTCCGGACATAACGTCGCAGAAGAAGGCTTTACAAGCACTACTAGCCTTCCTGCGATCCACTGGCCTGTCAGAGCGCCTCTGAGCGGAACGCTCTCATGTGGTTGTGATTGTTTTTTTCCTTATTATTTATTTTCTCTCTCTCGCTTTAAACCCACTATCCCCCAACCCCAGTGCAGGGTAGCATACCGGATACAAGCTTCTGGTTAACCTCCTTGCCTTCCTCCGCTCTTCCCCTCTCTCTCTCTCTTTATCCTGCTGCCAGGTCTTGCAGAGAGACCAATTATCTGAAAAATTTTAGTTTTGCTTTGATGAGTCCACAAGTAAATCCTGCAGAAACAGTGTATGTTGAGCTCCGTTTGAAATGGTGGATTTGTCTTGTTGCTTTAATAGTATTTGACACACTGAACCTCAATGAATGTCCAGTTGTTTTATCTCGAAGAGAGATGTCTGGCAACCATCACAATATGCTGTTTTTGTCGTTTCCTTTTGCCCGCGCAAACAAGTCTTTCAATGAATCTGCCTGATAAATGTAGGACCTTGGGAATATCGCTTTCGCTGCCGAACGTTTGCGTCTACGGCGGCAGAACTTACAGCTCTGCGCTGTGTCCTAGAGTACATAGATTCTGAAAGACCGAGCATATGGCTGTTTTCCGACTCGAAACTGACGTTATAGTGCATGCAGTCAGCTCTTCGGCGCGTTTGCCACGGACTGCTTGCGTACGAGATTGTCAAGTTCCATCACCGCGTCAAAGAAAAAGGCCACGAGGTTGACTTTCAGAGGCTACCTGGTCATTACGGGATCAGTGGCAATGCTTCCGCAGACAACGCGGTTCACACATCCCATCAAGAAGAACACACCGTTCCGATTCCTCTTTTAAGGCCAGACGCTACAAGCCAGCTTCGTCACCTGGCATTAGTCTCTGTCTGGCCGAGTGGAACACGCCGAGCATAAGACATTCGAGACTCCACCAAATAAACCCTACGCTGGAACTCCGACCTCCATCCGGACTTCGTCGACGTGAAGCTTCGCTTCTTTGTCGGCTTTGGTTGGGGGTTGCCTTCACGAAGGCATAGACAACATTAACTGGAGGGACCGACAGTGCGGCATGGGAGATCTGCTGCATCGATCATTTGCTATGCCACTCCCCTCGATTTGCCTCTGAAAGATGAACACTTTCTGATTCGATGCGACTACTGGACGATCGGCCGCTCTCCGTGCAGATGCTGCTAGAACACTGTCCCCGTCGCTCATCGGCTCACGAGGCAGTTAAATCACTGTTGCGCTTTTTAAGGACTACGGCCATTTGTGAACGCCTGTGACTATGGTACAGTGCCACCGCCACATACGCGTCGGCGCATTTCTTGATCATTTCCTTATTTCCTTTTCTCCTCTCTCTTATCTTTCCACTCCTCTTTCCCAATGGGTTCCCCCAGTGTAGGGTAGCCAACCAGACAGGTGTCTCCTTAACCTCCCTGTCTTCTCAATTTTCTTTTCTTCCTTCTTCTGCCGAACGTTTGACTGTGTCGCCACATTTCAAGTGACCCTGATATGCGATAGCAAGACCGGACACACAAAATATTGATGATCTTCCGTGGGACAAACCAACCCAGTCGAGCCCTCATGGGCCAACTGCGTTGGGTGCCACACTTGCTGCCAGAACGGCGTGACCCACAACATATCCTATAGAGGCGCAGAAAATGTAGATGCATATGAAACCACGCTGCTCAGAGCACGTTTCTTGCTCTCAAACTGAATCGGCTCGCGGATGCAATTACATTTATCTGCTTGTGGTCACGTTGTTGCCAATGTCCTGTTTATTCACTACACGGTGTGGCTGATAAGAAATGGCCACTTTCAGCGAGCACACAATACGCAACGACGCGAAGCGCTGGGCGCCTGACCTCAGGACGAAAATATCTTTGCCGAAACGAGTCGAATATCCTGGTGAATCTTGGATGGGCCGTTGTCATAGTGACGTGCCGAGTGCGATCTGGCATACGAAATTTTCTTTTCCTTTCGTCCGGTGCTGCGCATTGGCGCGCACGACCGTCGTCGATAATTCATTAGCTTGCGGTGGCACGACCACTTTTTGCAGCGACACCGCTTACCTTAGGCACACAGTGTTATGTTAGAACCTTTACAAGGTTCCAAATGGTTCTTCTCTATATAAATTAAACGCGTTAGTAAACGTCACGATGACTTAGCTCCATGTTTTACCTGGCACGACCCCGTAGATGCAGAGGCGTGATAATGCATAACCGAATACAAATAATGTAACGCAGTTACGGGGTTTTACATGACAAAAGCACGACATGATTATGTGGCACACCGCAGTTGGTTTCCCCGCACTAATTTTGACCTCCTGGGGTTCTTTGATGTGTATAAGTGTAAATACACCGGTATACCTGCACCTCGCCCCACCGAAATGCAGCCGCTGGGGCCGGGAATCAAACCCACGTCCTCTAGCTTAACAGTGCGACTGCTAACCTGCTAAGCTACCAAGGCGGGTTCTATAAAGATAACGCAAATATTTGTTCACATCATTCATACAGAGACAAATGTCAATCCCATTGAAGTCTGCAGACATTGGTTCTTGCACTAAGCAGAAAATTCGAAGCCAACCCGTTCCTCCTGTACAGAAAGCGACCGTTTTGTCTACACTTCTTAATAGAATTACATATAATAATTTTGTATTCATATCTTCAATGCAATTTAACATAAACAAAAAGTGTTTCGTTGAAGAGCTTCAAGACAGGTGCGTTACGTGCTGAAGATTGATATCCGAGGCAATTCAACGCAACTTGTAATACTGACAAGATGTTCAATTTATATCCAGAAAAAATATTTTGAAGCGTTAGCGCTGGCAATATTTTTGCTTCTTGAAGTCAGCGCACCAATTCAAATCTATTGTAGCGCAGTGTGATCTATATTTCATTTTCGTTGCATTCCGCTTACCTTTCTTCCTTTAATTATTTTGATGGTACTTTGAATAGATCTTTGATTCCTTTATATATACACCAAAACGTTTATGTTAATAGTCTATGGGTATATAAAATGCTGTTGATCTTACGACATCACTACCTGTCTCATCGTTGAAGATCGTAATTGCCGATTTGTTTGTGCTAAATTAGTGTTTACATGTGTCACGTCATTGCCCCACGTATTCAAAAATGTGTACAATTTCCTTTCATTGTCCGCTATAGTAGCACACTGTTGGCCGCATGCGTCATCCGCATACATTAGGCCATGTAATCTGTTGCCTTTAATAAAAGATAAACTTAGGTAAGCAAAGAAGCGTCACGCTTTCGTCGGCAAGATGAAGCATATTGATGCGACAGCAATGTATTACTCACTTACCAGAAGTAAGGTCCACAATTTTAGCGGTATATATTACAACAAACATCAGTTTAATTAAGCTAATATTTATTCATCAGCTGCGAGCGCTCGTGGTGTCCTGTCCTTCCTCTGTCAGTGCTCTTTGGCGCCGTAATCACTTCCGTACGTGTAAACCAATTCGCCCAAGAAGTTTTACTGAGAGGTTAGGAAAGGCTCTTGTTTCTGCAATCCATAAAGGCTTTGTTACACCCCGACGTGCTCAGCGCGCGGGCGAGCGACGGCTGGACACGCCAAATCGGCGACCACGCGCCAGGCCCGAGTCCGGATTACCTCCATTGCAACCGGGGTAGGGGAGGTGGAACCTAACACCGAACAGAGCAGAAAGGCCACCTGATGAAGATGAGTACCCACACTACACCGCAGCGGTGATCAAATGGTTAGAGCATCCGCCTTCAATGCGGGAGCTGCTGAGTTCGATTCGGAGTGTCGCCGGGTACCTTCCGGTTTTTCAAAAGGGGATAGAGGCGCCCCGATCTGGCGCCCGGTTGTGTCGGTACTCATCTCTCATGAACACCACCTCTCTTATCCACTCTCTTCTCTCTTTCACTCCCCCTTCTCCCCACGACGTTCCACCGTACTCTCTTGAAGGGTTGGAGAAATGATCGCCTTCTTAACCTAAAACCACTATTATCACCCACACTACCAAGCCCATGGTCGGCGTGTCCACTTTCGCATAAGAATGTAGAGCGGATGATCAGCCGCACTGGGAATCGGTAGTGGACATTAGAGACGGGGACGCCCTGGTATTTTATGACCTCTGCGGAAGACGGCGCACATATAGCGACAATTCTTCTCGGCTCACCCACGCACCGACAGCAAACGGGCGCGGGCAACGATATGACTTCATAGTGCTTGGACTTCACACGGAGCATAAAGGTGACTGCAACAAAACTAATGTACTGTTTTTCTGCGTTTTTTCTTCATAGAACACAATGATGATACAGCAATGAAAACAGAGGACTTCTTTCATAATATATTCGGTGAACTTCTGCTGGTCCTTTTAATCTGCAACGCTCCCATAGGGCTTTTGCTCAGTTGTAACTGTCTCAGTCAGAAGCACCACGGAATGGTGACTATGCCCTCGTGCTTGAGAATACCCATGCTAACTGTATGTCTTTGTTGACGTAGGAAAAAAAAACTTAACGCACACAGACGATATTCATAAACGACTGTTCTCACCCGTTGAAATCTCTTTGCACAGTTACCTTCTAAGCCTCTATCTTGTTTTCACCAATTCCGTAGTTCCCCCAACGCCTTATTTTTCTCTGCCCACTTCAATAGCTCTACCTGTATGCCTTATATTGTCATTGCACATGTTTCCAATGTTTAATCGTTTCGTAGGAGCACGTCTGTACGAACTCGTTACAGCTCTCCGATAGCAGTAGCTCCTCCTTGCCGGCGCTGGATCACCATACTGGACGTCGCGGCTGCCAGTCCTTTCACCAGCCGCTTCGGTCTTCTCAATTAAACGCTGAGAAAACGCATGCAACGTCGCCTTTCCACTACATTTATCCTCTTTTTCGGGCTAGCAATAGCAACTCTTGGACAGAAGAAAAGTGTGTAGAAAGCCAAGCTTTGCAAATAACAACACCCTCGCTCAACAAAGATACGCGTGATACGTAACATTTTTCTGAAGGATTCCTGCAGAAACTTCCACGCGTTTTTCTCTTTCTTTTATATCTCACAAGGAACTGAGGGAGTTGAAGGGGCTATATATATGCGGAAGTCGAATGATATGTCGTTTTTCTTGAACGCTGCAGCTTGCTTGAATATGAATGGGTGGCTGTAGATAAGAAGGAATGGTGAGAGGCGACAATGACTCTGTTTTTGTTGTTGCACCGAGTAAAAGAGAAAGCACCAAGCGACGTCTATGTTGAAATTTCAATTTTATTTGTATACCATTTCTCGTCGGATATGCGGCTCTCTCCGACGGCGGAACAGACAAACGCAAGACAGAAAAGAGGTAATGCGCAAAGCTGAAGCTGTATACATTTGCCCTATTTTTCCAAGGCGCCAGCTTATAAATACCACATCGAATAAAACGAAGTACTAAAACGCAGAAAATAGAGAGAAACAAGAAGCAATGATCGAATTAATTATAAGCCGGGCTTCGCTTGTTTTTAATGCTGCGAACGCGAATAGCGCAAGGGGTTTTGCGAGGCACGCATGTGACGAAAGCGACATTGTCGAAACAATAATGAAGAGAAGGTATTTAGGAAAGAGAGAAAGAATACAGCATATAAACATAACGGTAGTCGAAAGCGGACGCTGCAATACGGCTAAAGGTGGTCGCGGATCCTTCTGGTGCAAGCACCTAGTTTTCCGCGCCATCAAGCCTAGTCGCGTCCGAGAATTCTGAAAGACACGAATGCACCGTTCCTCGAATACGTCGCACGAGTGCTCCATGCCGATAAGACGACGATTTTGTTTACCGGAAGCGCCGCAGTGAAGCTATCAGAGCGAACACAGCTAGGCTGATGGCTCTGTCGGCGTCATGATTGTGGGCGCCGAGCTGTCATTCGTTCGTCTTCAAATCGTAAAACGCTGACCAGCTAGTCGAAGCGAAACACCACATTCCCTTCCTCTTTCGGACATTCCTTTCGTACGTATTTACGTGTGGCCGGAATTTACTGCTACTTTTTCTATCTGCCTGTTATGCCTCTGGACAAAGCCCTGAAAAGCTCAAGGCCGTGGAAAGCAAAATAAAATAGGCAAAATCGCATGCGGGTTGTGGCGCAGTGCGTAGGCATTTTATGTCCGGGAATGCACATACATTGTTTTGTTAATTTTGGTTAGGCAATACCTGCTTGTGGTCGGTGGGGAGAGAAAAAGGGTTGGTTGTCGTTATTATAGCAAATTTTTCCTGTTTTTTTTTTTTTTTTTCGCTGAGCGGACACAGTATGCTTGTGTACTGTATGCAATTTCTGTGCAGTCTTCCACATATTGCCACGCCCACTTCTTGTCTTGTTTTGATGTATTCGGGTTTGACCGGCAGGGACGGTTATCAACGCTCGACGCTGTCCGCGAAGTAGTGTTCTAGAAGCGTTGCGATTGTAGGAGATCGGTTTGTTAAGATTGCGCCCCGCACGCGAATGTTCCAGCTTTGTCTAGAGATTACGCCGCCACCAGCGATATTGCTGGAAAGTTCGCGTGCGGGGCGCAATCTTAACAAACCGATCTTCTACAATCGCGACGCTTCTAGAACACTACTTCGCGGACAGCGTCGAGCGTTGATAACCGTCCCTGCCGGTCAAACCCGAATACATCAAAACAAGACAAGAAGTGGGCGTGGCAATATGTATACGCTAGCTTTAAAGCAGCAGAAGCCAATATCGCATACTGAAATAAAGGATGACGTGTCATATCGCAAGCCCTCTAAAAGGCTGGCGTTCATTTCATACACTTTGTTTGGCGAAAGATACAATTTCCTGTGTCGGTACATCTAACAGAAAATCGGCAGGCGTTACACTCTTGTAACACAAGAGGGCGACAGCCTTGCTGCACTCATACAAGACAAATGAGCCGCAACGAAGAAGTACATATGTTTTGCATTAAATTGACCCTTTGAACGCCTTATGCGAGCGCTTTTATCTTTGTATGTAGTTTGCAAAGGTGTGCAGGCTTTCGCGAAGTACCCACTGTAAGCGTCGGTAAGGCACCTAAGCAGCTGCACACTTTGTCGATGCTGACGATGATGATTACGATGATGGTGAATGATGGCTGAGCCCTTTGTGATTGGTGGGAAGCTTTACATCCCTCACTTCTTACGGACCTCATGTGGTGCAATGACTGGTGCAATTCTACGCTTCTGCCACGCAGTATTAGGCCTGTTGACATGACTCCTCGCCCGACATGACGCCTGTATAGGGGGATTTTCGAAAGCAATTTCAGGCACTGGCGCGGACCTGTGGTAGGACATTTGGCTGGCACGCAGGACGTCTAGGAACGATTCTGGCAAGAACTCCGCTTTTAAGTTCACGGTTGCGATGACATCTGTTTCTGTACCCCGTCCTGCGTTTCTCAAGACCAGCGTCTGATGACCACATAAGGCTCTCACCTTAAAATAATATTTCTTGGGCGTTTCACGAACAAAAACCGCGTGATAAATATAAGGCACGCTGTGCTGGAGCACTCCGAACTATTTTGAACCACCTGGGATTTTTTAACGTGCACCTAAATCACCGTTCTACATTACTGCGCCGTTACGGAAGGCTTGCAGCTAGCGTGAGCGGGCCGTAACTGTTGACTGACACCGCGCCGGCACAAAAGATATGGAAGTTGAAATTGTTTTTTTTTTTATTTGACCGGGGAACTTCGGGAACTCACAAAGTTCTGCACTGTAGAGTCGCCAGGACGGACAAAAAAAAAAAAGACAGACAGTCTAGAGAACGTGAGCCGATTTTTCAGCTAGCGCTAATTTGCATAGCACAAACACCACCTAACGCGTGGATCACGCTGCTTTGTGCGCCAATGAGTGAAAGCTCTGAGGATGCGGCGCTGTGAAGGGTATACCGAGAATGCACAAAGGCGACTTCCGTGTGCATCCAACGAAGCGCGTGCACTAACGGGAGAGAAAATAAGTAAGACTGAAAATTCATTCTGTAGAGTCGAAAGCAGCGATGCTGAAGAGCGGAAGCGCATGCGTGCTTTGAAGCCTAATGAGCTCCTTTTAACGAAGGACCGTTCGACAAAACGTAAATAGATATCTAAATTCAGCAACAAAACGCCCCCTGCGCCACCAAATGAGCGGTGTAACATCATCTGAGCACGAAGGACGCTCCTTTGGAGAAGAGAGAGACGGTAATGATGATGTAGAATGGACATTCAGAAACAACAAAGATTTAAAAAAACAACGCGGCGGATTAGTAGCATGACAGGCGACAGGCTGACGTAGATAAAAAAATATACTGCACAGAAGGAAGGATTAGTTGACTCTATCGCTTCTCTTTTCATTAGTAAGCGCAAGCTAGCTGTATATTGTACAAGGCGTCTAGTTTTAATCATATCATTAATATGGAGAAAGTGGGGGAAAAAACGAAAGCGCCAGATGAGGTATCCACCATATTTACAACAGGTAGAAGCAAGAGACGATTGACGTTCTTGCTGTGAATGACAAGGTAAGTTCAGCTGAACTTGCACAGTGCACAATATTAATGAAAATAAATATAACCACGTATAAGTCTCAGCACTTCGCGAAAAAGTAAATAGAGCTAGTATATAATTAAGAGACAGTGAGTTGATGACAATGTTTGGAAGGAAGATACGGAACTATATGGACAAATAACCCATAATGTGGTGCGTAGGTTGCTATTTTATTAATATTCTTTTTTTTTTTCAAGCAATACTGCCGATCTCACGGGAGATTGTAGCAGGGAGGGCATACATATGAAATGAAGAACTCGTGGAGAGCCGATTTACCCTCGTAATCTTCAGCTTTTGTGTCTAAAAATTTCTTTACTGGAGGTGTTAATTGATATGTTAATGCCTGGCATCCAAAATTTATTCCGACTGCTAGCAAAGACCAGTGCGGCTTATAGCGATGTGGCTTAAGGGATACATATGACGGCAGTGGGTCTAAGTTAGATATAGTTTGCAAATACCTCTTTTTGTTAATTTCTGTGCGTACGTAATGTATAGAAGTCATGTAAGGTAACAATACTGTGGTGTTTAATTATATCTCTTGCCGAGTATCTCTACGTTAAATTAGAAACAATGCGAAGAGCAATGGCGGCTTTTTTGCGATGGTTAGTAACGTAGTAGTTCCCCATAGCAGTGTGTTCATATTCATAAGCTAGCAGGCCAATGTGTGATACAGTAACACTTGTTACTCTGGCTAAGTACCTCCATAACGTGACAAGAAATGCACGGCTTCAGAAGATTTCACTGTTATATGGCTAATTAATTTACCTTTATTAACTTTTTTTATTACCCGCAGCCCTTCATTGCATTCACAGTAGAAGGGGGAGTAGGTAAAATATACACACAATCTTTGCAGCGACAATGTTGCAGAAAAATTCGTAATACAATTACCAAAGAACCCCTGACATTATGTGTAAATAATTAGATAAACGCCAAGGATGCGAAAAAAAAATTTAGAAAATATGCTACAACCAATATGAAAAAAAAAGAGCCTAGCGCTGCTTATAAGAAGGAGGGTATCTTCCTACTTAAAAAAAAAACAGAAACCTAGAATAGCTCCGAGAACGCTGCAGAAGCGCAAGCAACGTAAATTACTGTCGTTTTCATTAAAAATCCCGCATTCTTTCTGCCAGAAATAATGAGCACGATTTTAACGGACAGGAGATAGCAACTGTAGCGGCAGGTAGATGATTGCACTCCCATAGGGTTTTAGAAAAGAATGTGTTGCTTGACGTAGCAGTTACAGAAAACTACTTTTGTACTATCAACTTTTTTTTTGCTGTAAGGTCGACCCATACAGATATCCGATAAGCGAGGGGGGGGGGGCGCAATGTATGTTTCCCGCCGGATTCCAATTTGTGAATTATATATTGCGGTGAATGCTTTGAGTAGAAAAAAATTGGCCGCGTATCTGCGTGCTTCGCTGCAAATGTCGTCTAAAGACGATAGAAGAGGCGCTGCGTGAGATATGGACGCCATCTGGCAATACGTCGGGAAACATGAGTGCTGTGTTGCGGGCTGGTAGTCCCGGCGCAGCGGCAGGCGAAGACCGGCGGTGACCAACGCGACCGGTGGGGACGCCGACCAGCCCGAACACGCTGTTTGGCGCGATGCGCCGAAGGAGAAGAAACGTCCGCACTCAACGAGTACTCTCCACAAACTCTCTTACTTACACGTCGCCTGGGTAAAACAGGAATGCCAGAGCGGCGCCCCCTGTCATTCGTACAATGCAATACTGAACCGAAACCGAAACACAACATGAGCTTGTGCAGAGGGCACGGAGGAAGACAAGTTTCAGCGCAGTCGCATTTTCAGCGCACCTTAAGAAACTAGGGTTGTAACATTGTAGGGCGAGTAGGGCCAGAAGGACCGTCACGACGAAAACCTACCTCCTCAGTCGTATTCGCCTGTAACGTTGGTGTGGCTTCGCGTTCCCTCCTCCGCTCCTGGCCTTTCCACAAAGCTACTGCCTAAGTACGAAGGCCCCTACCGCGTCCTACGTCAAGCATCCCCAGTTAACTATATGATTGAGCCTGTTCAATCATCTACGGACCGCCGTCGTCGCGGCCACGAGACTGTTCACGTCGATCGACTGAAGCCGCGTTATGACCCACCAGTTGTACCTGTTCCTTAGGTCGCCAGGAGGCCAGGATTGCTCCTTTTCCGCGGGGGAGTGATTTGTAACATGGTAGGGCGCAGACAAGAACGCCTGCGAAAGAAGACGACGAAGACGGTTGTTGTTGGCGCTCGCGCTTGCTCGGCTTGGACCAATGATCGCTTCAGCTGTGGCAATCTTTTAATAAACGCGTTACTGTCTCAACGTTAAACGCATACCATCAAGGTCTTTAAAATTGCGTATCTATGTATTTTCTGTTAAAGGAACACACCGCCTAATACTTACCTAGTGATGTTGCGCCTCAGATATGCGTAATGTTTGCTTTTTGATCAACAATGTACACAAGTATGAACCTATTCAGCCGTTCACGATGGCTGGCCCTTGGGCAAGTGGTTCAACTTTGGCCGAGTGGCTGAATCGAGGGACGTGCCGACAAACAGAAAGACAGACAGAAGGACAGACAGAAAGACAGACCAAAATTTCTGCGTTTAAGTTCCCCAAGAAAGACTATCGTCTTTAATATTCTCCTGCGGCATTCCAGTGATTGTCTTCCCAACGTATCTATTGACCCGGACGCGCTAAGTGCCTGTGACTAAGCGATTTGTTCAGTATATATTGAGCTGTCATAGATTGTACTTTCTCCTTATTCTTATCAATAGACTCAGAGGGCTGCACGTGCGTATTCTAGCACGTGATCTAACGTTAGATATGTATAATAGGTCTCGTGTGCGCTGTTGAATAAGCGAGCTGTTTTTTTTTTTTTTGCGGTCATCCCATTGCATATTTTCTGAGATTATCTTCGATAGACAGCGCAATATAAAGAGACTGGACAAAAAGTGTTCACTTTTAGTGCCTTTTTTTGTAGCGCTATCTAGTCATGCTCTACCAACAAACCCAATTGTTCACCCGTATCAGAATGTTACTCTGAGCGATTTCAACAATTTTACGCAGATATTCTTGTGAATTAGAAAATACGGAACAAATACCACTGCATTGCTTATTTTTTGAAGAGAAAATTGCTGCATCAGATTTATGAAGTGAACTGTACGTGAGTGTGTTTTCCTCCAACCCCGTCCTAGCAGTTACAGCGAAAACATTTGCCTTAATTGATAGAGCAGTGGCAGACTCTTTAGACAAAAGCAAGGTTGTATAATCGGCGTAAAGTATAAAAGGAGTGTTAGAGTTCATCTCAATAATGTATAGTGCAAGCAATAGCAGGCCTAGAGTGCTCCCTGGAGGTATACACCACAGCAGACATTTCGCATTTTTACCCGTATTTATTTTTACGTATTACAGCTTATATGATAAGTACAACTTTAATAAAGGCAACGTTTTGTTTCTTGCTTTGTAATACTCGATATTCCAGATCAAAATATTATGGTTAATATGATCAAATGTTTCTGTAAAACCTAGTGATATTTTTAATACCATTTTCTCACACACAAGGGTACCTAGTATATATCATTTTTTATTTAAAACTGTTTGTCATGTTGATCGCATCTTCTGGAAGCCACACTGGGTGTCGGTAGTGGTTCTGTGTATCTGTCGAAAAAAACTTTAGAATACCTCTGAGAACAATTAAAGAATGATCATAGGCTTATAAACCTAAGACGCCATCGTTAGCTTCTTTTGGAAATAGCCACCATTCTTGCAATTTACATTTGCCAATGCATGTTTAAAGGCGAAAATATCGTGGGTTCCTATTCGTGTATAAGTTAATCCACATCTATCTACCATGCCCATGCTTACTGTTAGCTGTAACCTTCTGTGTGGCTCGCCATAATTTGCGTATCCCAGCAGTTCCAATGTGAATTAATATTTGTATTTTTAACGCTAGTGCAAGCATTGCATCTCAGCAAAATACCTCGCGTAATGACCTTGTCATTTCCAGCTCTGGTGCTGTCTGGTTTCTATCCTTGACCCTATTTAAAAGTGGAGCTGTTCAGGGGTTAGCCATGTCCGCGGAATGTCTCTGGTCGTCACGCAGAGCGCACAGCTGGTACCCCCCCCCCCCCGGCAGGTTCCCCGCTGGGTCACGTGGCCTTGCGGACTGAGGCTCGATAAGAAGGGAAAAGTCTGAGCCTCACCGAGAGCAGCGAGAGAGAGGCTCGGTCGGTGTCGGAGAAGGTGAGGAGCGTCGTTGCACGCTCGCTCTGAGGGGGAGAGGGTGTACATGCAACGACGCCTCGCCAAACTTCCTTAGCGAGGAGGGCATGGCATGCACAGCAGCAGCACATGCAACGCTGCTTGCGCTCCAGCGCATTCGTGATAGTAAATACACGTTTTGAGCGAGTGGCCGGGCGGAATTGGCCACGGCAGCACTAGAAAGCTACCGCAACGTCCCAGCGCGGCCGTGATTCAGCATATCGTCGCGCGGGATCCACATAGCTTAACCTGAAGAACAAAGAAGTCCTTAGTGCAAACTGCCGAAGCTTAGGAGCAAACTGTAGTCCCTAACGAAAGGGGCGACAGCAGATGCCATAGAACGATGAAGCACTACTACCACCACATAGCTCAACATAAAGTAACAAATAAAGAACCACGACACAACACAGAAATACTTCGAAAAGAGTTGCAAAGTAAAAAATGCAACAGCCTGACGAAAGGGGCCATCAGTTTCGTTGTTTCCATGGCTTTCACGAAGTTCGACTGGCTCGATCATTTTTTTTAGTTTTTTGCTGCATTCCTCTACCACTGTTTCATCGCGTTTTCCGTATTGTTTTATCTTTTCTGCTCTTTGTGTAGGAAAAGCGGACCATTATTAAAATCTACCACGGTTCATGGGATCTCGCAAAAATGAATGAATGAATGAATGAATGAATGAATGAATGAATGAATGAATGAATTTTCTCGAAATATTATATGATAAATGTTATGAGCCAGAAAACTGATCCTGAACGCCTACATTAGATATGACTGTCTCAAAACTGGACTGCAAAATATGGCGACAACAGAGACGTAGGTAAGCATCATCGTGCTGATGCTGTATTTTAAGGTGCGAGATCTAAACTTCCCACGCACTTCACAGGTTTTGTTATACAATCTGCCTTTTATTGGGATAGCAATTATATGGACACTCTCGACGGGTTTTTCCGTCGCCGTCATGTTTCGTATAAAGACCAAATCGATATTGTCACCCCGCACATCGTATGTTCTCCCCGCGAGTTAAAGCGCGCGAGTGGGGGCGATGAACGCGGCTGAAGCAGACACGAAACAAGCCGGTCGTCTCCATCCCACAGAGGGCGCATGCGATAACGTCACCCCGCGTGCGAGGCCTGCCATCTATTGCTCTTCAAAAAGAGAGGAAACGCCCTGTCCGTCTTTCCTCGGGCGAAGAAGCATGAACGCCGGGGGAGAGATAGGGGGCTGCGTCGCTCCAAGCAGCAAGTGTGAACTGTGAACATAGGGTGCGGTCGTGATCGCTGGTGCGCGTGGCACCTCGGCAGACATCACCAAACCTCTCGCATACCCTTCTACGTGCTGTGTTCTCACCACTTCTTGTTCAGACAACAGACTGCGCAAAAACCGCGTCTATTCATGGAGCCGCCGTAGTCTCTTACACCAGCGTTCTACACCGGAGCTGTTAAAGCCGAGCTCAAACGGGCGAAGTATCGTCCAGCCGACCAGTTTAAACTGCGCGAAAAAGACAACACGTAAGAACATAAAAACACGCGCACACGCGAAACGCAGAAGTGTATGGCATGTTGTTGGGCTAGTTGGTTCATAGACTCAGCAGACAAGTTTAAAATGTGCGAAGAAGACAGCACGTAAGAACATAGGAACATGCACACACATGATGGGCTTCGTGTGTGTGCGTGTTTCTATGTTCTTACGTGTTGCATTCGCGCAGTTTAAACTTGTCCGCTCAATCTATGAACCAGCTAGCCCAACAACATGCCACACTGAAGTATCGTCCACTGCCTAGCGAAGGAGGGTGAGATGAAAGAGAGTGAAGCTTAGTATAGCTACGTATAGAATAGTATAGCAAGGGAGTGAGAGACGGAAGCGAGGATGAGGAGGAATGGTGTGAAGTGAGGAGGCGAATATAGCAACGGTGTGGGGAAGTGATGCAAGGGTGACGAGGAGGGGAGTGGGAAACGCATAGAGAAGTTAGGGCGTGGAGGATGGAAAGGAGAGGGAGAGGGTACAGCATACCATAGCCATGTGTAAATACAGCAACTGCGTGGGAAAGGGATGTGAGGGTGAGGAGGAGGGTGAAGCAAAATGGATGGGGTAAAAATATTGCATAGCCAATGGAGAGGAGGTTCCTTAAGTGCATAACCATGCCCATGTTCGCCTAGCTTTGCATCACTTTACATTTCATCGCTGAGACTTCCTCTGATCTCCGCTTGACATTTGCCTTTACGACGTTAAGTCGGCTAAAGCCACGCATAAATTGTAGAGTTACGCGAGATCGGATCCAAAAGAGTTAGCTGCTAGTCTTACTTCGTATAACGTTACAATATGTTGCTATAGCATTCATTGCTTCACGCTTGCGACGAAACTGTGATTTTTTTTTAAAATATAGTCAACCAGCTGCCCTATTGCAGCCGAAAGAGTAGCAGCAAATATATGTTAATCCCGCTGCACAAGGGCAACAATACAAGAATACAAGGATAAAGAAATACAAGTGGAATACAAAAAAACAGTTTTGGTTTCACGGTTGCCACAACAACCCTCTACTGGTATGTATTCCTTGAAACTGCCACGTATGTACACGTAAATATTTATGTGGCTAAGTCAACGTCAGAATTTAAAAATAAAAGATGTGTGTTCTCTTTAGCGCAGCTCAACACCAGACGTCTGTCACCCGCCTCCTCTCTACACCACCACCACCATTTTACAAAAATTGTTCACGTATAAAAATAAGCATGTTACATGGGCACACAATCACCTACCAGCTGTATTGCACTGACCTTCCTATTTTCCTCGCACGGTGCGTTTACCACACACAATAGGGCGTGGTATAGACAGCACAAGCACGCGCGTACAAATGGCCACTTGTTGGCCGCTCATATGATGCGCGGTGGATAGGCGACAGTGCTAATACAGCGCTCCCTTGCGCACTCATTACGGCCTATTTCCTGCAGTTGTTCGGCTCACATCTCATAACGATGTTCAGGAACCTTATAAATTAGGAATAGCGACATGCCAAAGTAATTACCAAGTGCATGTTAACTGTTCAGCTGTGTAAGACGTCATCATTTACATTCGGTCTAATTTAGAACGAAGTACTCTATCATGTCACTCGGGAATAGAAAAAAAAAGATCATACCAAGTTCAATCTTTCACACGCTTTGTTGGCAGCGAGGTTAGAAGGCACAGCGACAAAGCTAAGACTCCTCTCTTTTAGTGCACTCCCTACGCAGGATAAATGCACCGCGCTAGCCGTCAGCTTTCGGAGGCAGCAGCAAACCGCACAGCGTAAACAGCCTGTCTTTGCGCGCACCGCAAACACTTCGAGGCACACGAGCACTCTTCTCATCCGAGCCTGCGGAAGAAGAGGCGTGCTCGTTGAGATGTGTTGGAAAATACCTCCGAGATCGAGCTTAAGCAAACGAAACGGCTGATTCAATTAAACTAGATGTCGCCGGTGCTTCAGGCAGGCAGGCAGACAGGCGTCCACCTCCTTCGCATGTATGTGTCTGCTTCCACGAGAACAAGTGGCGTGTTCCATTCTAATTCAATTTAAAGCGCGGAGGCCGCAAAACGCTTCGGTCGGCTGTTCACCCCCGAAGACCACTTCTCGCGAGAGAACTTGTGCGCACTCCAGAACCGCTGTACAAACAAACGCTGCACGTGTATTGGCGGAACATTCAAGCGGGGTGCGGGAACACGATTGCCCGAGCTTAGGACGCTTAAAGAAACAGACGGAGGATAGTTAAAAGAACGGCGAGACACCAAAACACTGACGGCACTAAACGTGGAATAGAGGGAGGTCACGAGTTGCGGCCTTAGGAACGCGTGCACCCGCTAGCATCAAGCCTGCGTATTTAAATATGCAGCTGAGAAAATGCGAATACCGGATAAAGACTACCACCTTGCATTTCCTGGGTCTATATTTTGTTAAGATTACGAACACACCTGCGGCTACGAAATTAAATCTCATGGCGCATCTCCCCTCGACCACTCTCGCTCTGCCGTCCTTCAGAACAAGAATCACCAGTTCAGTTCTCAGCATGCCGTAAAAGAAAGCAACAGAAGGTAATGGGAAAGTCTATTGATGCATTAAGAAGTGCACTCTGTTCATTTGTGCCCCAGATGTAATGGGAGGCATGAAAGCCGCGTGGGAACGAAGTGGGAATTCTGCCAAATCACCGCATTCTCTCAATGAAAGGCCATCACGTGATCACCGAAAACGGAATAACAAAATGAGGGATATAAAAGTAATAGAAACTCTTCGAAGCTTTCTTTATGCTAGCAAGTGTTCACAGCTCGTAGACCTGCGTTTCAACGTTCTTATGTAGAAAAGTATTGTGGTATCTACCATTTGACAGGGAACCAAGCCCAGTAATCACAATTTCATTTCTTCAAGCAGCATCACGGGTGCTGCGGCTGTGGTCCTAGAAATAATTTTGTACTTGAACGAGAACAGATGTACGTAACGCGCTGTTTTTATATTCCAGTTTTCTGTACACCTTTCGAATATGCTTGCAGCGTGTTGGGTGAACCAGGGCCAGGGAGGAAAGGGGGGGGGGGCGGTGGAGTACCGAGAAAGTGTTGGCACATAAAAACTTAGAACCTTTAAAACGTTTTGAGCTACTGCACAATTAATTTCTGTAGGTATCCACCAAAGTTTCGAGTCTCTAAATAAGGCTGTTCAGATATTTTTTCTGACATACCCCACTCTCGAACGCAAGTGCCTCAGAGTAAATGACTTTAAGGTAAGCAGAGAACACGTAGATTTTTGTGTCGTCCCTGCAAAGTCAGGTATACTGGATACCAAACGCGATAACGAAAAATAAAACGTTTTGTTTAGCGCTATAACGCTGGTTCCTTTCGCTCGCCATCCGAGTTATGCAACGCTTGTTTCTTTTTTTCCCATAACCGCGACTTGCAAGGTTCATTCTGTCTGTGTTTTGAAGAATAAAAAAAGAACTAGTTGTGCTTTCTAGCGCATGGTTAGGTATGTGTTGCTCACGTTACGATGGCTGAGAATGAAAATTTATTGATAGGTGTCTAAGAGTTTACAACTACACGCACGCAGATGCAAATGGCAATGATGACGCAGATAAAGGTTTAGGCTATAGCGAAAGACACGTGTGCGTGCACAAAAAGTCATGTATAGACTCCTTACCCATGGGTGAGAAAGGTGCAATTGAGAAAGGTGCAAATAAAATAAATAAGAAAAATGTTAGGTTCGAGTGAGAATCGAACGCAGGCCGTCTGCGTGGCAAGCAGGTGTTCTGCCACAGAGCCACGCTACTGCTTGAAACTGCTTCGATAAAAAAAAACGCTATATGAATGTCATGTAGTAGGAAGGAGTCGCCTTAACACATGTAATATTGCGTGGCGGAAGCGTCAAATCACACCATGCGTCAAAACATGGGAATTGCGCAACGAGCGGGTGTTTTAAAGGCCCACCCATTACAAAGCGCTCAGACAAACTTAATCATCATCAGCTGCAAAAGCATCAACAAGGTGAGCAGCTGCGTAGGTTCGCGTGTTGCTTTACGGACGCGTAGTGGGCCCTTAACAACTGTACTTGCAGTAGGCATTCTAGGATAGTTCGAAACGGCCAATGTTACGCGCACTGTCGTTCGTTTCCTTACGGCACGGTTGATGCATGCACCGAGAACCGAAGCTAGGCTAGCACTTGAGAAGGCGATGCACGCGAGGCCCGATTACGCTATCGCGTTCTGCTCTTGAAGGCGAAGCTTAAGCGCCCGCCAAGTTTTGTAGTTTCGTTGTTGCCGGTAGGTTCACACGAACGCGTTGCTAAAAAAAAGCGTTACCACCGTCGTCGCTTTCGCGCCACTTCATATACATTAAAGAGACACTAAAGAGAAAAACAATTTGTCTCATATTAGTAAATTACTCTTCACAATTCCAAATTCAGCACGCTCGCCGCGAGAAGACGCTTGGTAAGCGAGAAAACGCACAAAAAGGAAATGCGGATGGCGACGCCACCTTGAAGTTAACGCGCCAAATGCAGTGACGTCATAGATTCTGACGGCGTCTACTAGGGCCTACGTAGATCCTAATCAGTAAAAATGAAGTACATTGTCCTCTGAAGGGGCCATAGACCTAACATACCATGTTTCAGGTAATTTCGTTGAGCCATTGACGCGAAAATGCAAAAAATACAGTTTGAAATTCGTAACGTCAGGAGCGGAGATTTGGGCGCGAAATTTAAAACTGAAACATTCACCTGATTTTCTCCACTAATAATAGACCTATGATGATGAAATTAACGGCGTTAGATTTCTCAGAGTAAAATTTATCAATCTAAACCGCTTCATTGTTTGACTTTAGTGTCTCTTTAACCACGCACCAACTAGCCTAAGCACAAGCCCCAATGCGAGACCTAAAAACGGCAACTCGGGAGAGAGAGAGAGAGAGAGAGTAAGGTGAATAGTTTAACCATAACAAATATCTGAATTTTTGGTGAGGTAGGAGCAGTGTTGGCGGTAACGCGTTACAAGTAACGGCGTTACCGGTAACGCGTTACTTTTTTCAGTAACCAAGTAACGTACTCGCTAATATTTGGGAACTGTAACGGGTAACATACTTTCGTTACCATTTTTCGGTAACGTGAGGTGTCACGTTGCTCATTACTTTCCATTCCATTTATACTCGCAGTCTTACACAAAATTCATTCGTCTTGTAGGAGTGCCTTTCTCAGAGCTCACCCCGACGTTATTTTGTCGCTGCGACGGACTGCTATCGGCACGCCAAGCATGCATTGGCAAAGCGGCATCGCATGGGCGGGTCCTTTTTTGCGCGGGAGAAATCGCAATGGAGAGTGAATTGCCAAAATTTCATAAATGGATTTGCTATAATTTCAGCTACCTTGCTATCGAGGTTCAAGTTGTCGTTGATTGTGTAATGTAAGCGAAGTGTAATGCGGCCCTTGTACCCGTCAAAAAAGAGCTGTCGAGATCTGCTCGGACTGCGGACATCAAGACTCGGTGTGAGCTCCAGAACAACGGAGGATGATGACTTCTTCGCGAATTCCTCCTGAACATAATCGCCAAGTGAAGATGAGCGACTGTCTGCCTTTGGTGCCGCATGGCATCGCCATGAGCGGGCTCAAGGAAAACTCTCCGCGCCTTCACCAGCTCTTCCTGAGAGGGAATACAGGAGTACCATATAGTGCGTCCGTCGAGCTCCTATTTAGCGTACGTGCGGACGTCTTCGCTAATACGCGAGTCAAGCTGCCCGATAAAACCTTTCAACGGCAGCTCTTGCTTTTATTCAGCGGTTTGTAGTTACATTAGAAAGCTGTTCCTCTACTACTCTAGCACTGTCTATAAACTTCGTATTCAAAATTAGTTTTGCTCCTTGATGTTTGCAACTGCGCTTGTGTTTCTGGTTATTGAACTCCTGAGCAAGCGAGGCTGACCTTGAATACTTTCACATACGCAGTCGCAATATTTGCGGCAATTATAGAGGCCAAATTGAAAAAAAGAAACTTGCTTATGTGCGCAAATACTTTTTTCCAGATTTATGCCATTTAAGCATTCCTTTATTGCTACAAAATTTGCGCATTGATTTTGGTAGCAGAAGCACGCTGTCATAATTACTGCAAGTTTCTTCTGTGATATTTCCATTTCGTTGAGCGTTGATGATGAAATCGATTACTTTGTGTTTAATGACCCGTTCCGAAAAGCAGCTTCCCCGTGTGCCACAGAGTACCACATGTAATTATACAGGCACCTTTAGGCCACTATAGTACTACGCAGATACAGCACATTTGTGCAAATTATTCTAATTTAATCAGTATTTGGGATTACACTTTTGTTTGGGCGACAACTTTAACGTGATATATAAATATGAGATTTATAAAGTAGCTATTGGTAGGTTCTTGAGGCGAAGACGCACTAATTAAGATTTCTGGCTATGGAGTAACGGCCGAAGTAACGTTCGTTACTTTTTTTCGGTAGCGGTAACGGTAACGCGTTAACTTTTTTATTAGTAACGCAGGGCGGTAACGCGTTTCTTTTTCTTTAGCGTAACGAGTAACGTATTTAGTTACTTTTTTTCGGTAACGCATACAACACTGGGTGGGAGGCAGGCGGGCACACCAAGATCTTCGACTCATCACAGTCAGTGTTAAAGGCCAGCCCATGCCGAAAGTACAAACACTGCGGACATTGGGCTTCTTTATCCAGAGCGATGAAAAGAATGCGAAAACCATCTGCAGGTTTTCTACCACTACCCGCCAGACACTTCGTCTAATTAAAATGGATTGCAAACAGGAGATGGGTCAATGAAGGAAGGGGTCTGTACATATTAGTGCAGGTCTTTGTTCTTAGCCGAGTCACCTACTTCACCTACCTACAGCTTTATGCTGCAGAAAAGACCAAGCTCGAGTGACTCGCCAGACAAGCATTACAAATTGGATTAGGGCTACCTCACTACACATCAACAGAAAAATTTCTCCAACTCAGCATTCTTACCACATTCCATGAACTCTGTGTAGCTCACATCACCAAACAGATATCGCGGCTAATGAATACCGAAACAGTCACAAGTATCCTCGCCTAACTAGACGAAAATGCTGAACCAGAAAGAGATGAACCAGAAGACCTACCCAGACCAAAGGAAACGGTTGACCATTAAACCTCTTCTCAAGAAATGTGCATCCTATACATCACAAGGGAAGGAGGACGACCAGGGAGCTGGCTGTCAATCAGGCATATAAACAACAACCGGTCGGCGTCTACGTTGATGCAGCTGAATATCCAGTTACCAAAGAGCATTCACAGCAGCAGCAATTACAGAAACACATGCGACAGTCCTCTGCGCCTCCATCTGTGAACGAATATCCATAACGGCGGGGGAGTCAGCCATCACTTTAGCCATTCCAAATTAATAACAGACAGCAGCGATGGTCGAGTGGTTACATCGTGCGCCTCCAATGGGTTCGATTCGCAGTGCCGCCGGGCACCCACCGGTTTTTCTAATGAGGACAGAGGTACCCCGACCTGGCGCTCGGTGTTGTGGGTACTTATTTCTCGAGAAGGTGACCTCTGCTTTCCGCTTTCTTCTTTCATTCCCTTTTCCGCTTCCCTCAACGAAGCTGTGCCGTGCTCTCCAATAGGTTGAAGAAAAAATTCATTAGCCATTCCGCTCTGTGAAGGTTGGTGACCAGCTAAGCTGCATAACGCATGGCATATGAATGCTAGGGGTGAGTATTGTGGTTTGCCTAATTTACCTGCTGGGGGTTTTCTGTCAAGTAGATAATTTTTCACTAGGTAACTGTTGACTAGGTAACTGCTCGCGGAGTTACGATATGTTCGTATTTTAACAGCGGAGCTCTTTAAGCTCGCCGTTGGTCGGTGCGGCATTCGCAAAAACTCAGCCTGGCTTTGCATAGCTTAGATAGTCAAAATCAAGTCGGCGGGTATGCGCCACTGAAAGCGGATATATGCCAAGTACCTCCTAACACAGCCATCGATGCCTAGTAATAGCCAATCGATAACTAATCAACAGCTAATCAATAATCAATCAATAACCAATATTAGAAAATGCTTGGATGTGCTTAGCATGACCCAAACACACGGCCAAAGACTAGTGATAGCCAATCAATAACCACTTAATAGCCATTCGATAGTCAATCAGTACATAATCGATACTTCATCAATAACCACCACCATCATCATAACAGCCGGACTACGCCCACTACAAGGCAAAGGCCTCTCTCGCGTTCCGCCAATCAACCCGGTCCTGTGCTTGCTGCGGCCACGCTATACCCGCAAACTTCTTAATCTCATCTGCCCACCTAACTTTCTGTCTCCCCCTCGCGCGTTTGCCTTCGCTTGTAATCTAGTCTGTTACCCTAAATGATCAACGGTTAACTTGCCTACGCGCTACATGCCCTGCCTATGTCCATTTCTTCTTCTTGATTTCGACTAAGATGTCCTTAACACCCGTTTGTTCCCATCAATAGCCAATAAATTCATAAAATGCTCGGATGTGCTTAGCATGGTCCAAGTACGTGGCCAAAGCCTAGTGATAGCCAATCAATAACCAATCAATACCTAATCAATAATCGATCAATGACAAATAAATTCTAGAAAATGCTTGGATGACCTTAGCCTAACCCAAATGCATGACCGATACCTTGTGATAACCAATCGACAGCCAATCAACAACTAGTCGATCATCGATCAATAACCAACACATTATAGAAAATGACTGGTTGAGCTGAGCCGGACCCAAAAAATGCATGACCGATACATTGCGATTACCAATCGATAGCCAATGAATAATTGATGAATAGCTCATCAATTCTAGAAAATGCTTGGTCGTGCCTACCCTAGCCGCTCATACGATAGTATAGCAAGGGGTGGGAAAGGAAAGTGAGGGTGAGGAAGAGGAAAAGGAGGAGGGCAACGCTACCAGCTCCGCTGCTTCATCAGCCTTCACACCATCAGTGCGTAGCTGAGCGTTTAATAATGGAACACCAACTATCCAAATCCCACATTTTACCTCCTCAGGCGAACCGGTAGGCTTGTCCTGCTAGTCATCTAGTAGGGCAATGTAATCGGATCCCACATAACCATCCGGCTAAATAAAGGTTTCATCGCTCACTAAACTACTGCCCCCCCTCCCCCCCTCCCGCCACGGTGGTCTAGTGGTTATGGCGCTCGACTGCTGACCCGAAGGTCGCGGGATCGAACCCCGGCCGCGGCGGCTGCATTTTCGATGGAGGCGAAAATGTTTGAGGCCCGTGTACTTAGATTTGGGTGCACGTTAAAGAACCCCAGGTGGTCGAAATTTCCGGAGCCCTCCACTACGGCGTCTCTCATAATCATATCGTGGTTTTGGGACGTTAAACCCCAGATATTAATATTATTATTAGTCTACTGCCCCGCAGAAAGGGATAGGAGAGAGGACGAACAGGTATTCATATCAACAGTCGTCATACAAGACAGCATCGCACATTATTTAGAGAAAAAAAAGACTGCTAAAAAGAACATTCCACTCGACAAATTTTGCTTCCGCAGTGTACTGAGACTTTTGTGTTAGCGAGACAATACACAGCGCGAAGCCTTTGTTCAGTTCGTTTTCATCGTCATCGCAGGAATCAGCCCGTCGGATGCAGCAGTGTTAAGATGCGCGTTAGCTAACAGCGGGCAGAGCAGTTTTATATTCCAATAAATCCCGTTCCCTAGGTGAGCCGGAATTTGAAAGGATGCAGTACACATACGCACCTTACATCGCAAAACACAGACGAAACACATGACGAAGCACAGACGAAACTGCAGTGCTCAAGTCAGGGAGGTCATTCCCTACGACATATAAAAGCTGTGCAGAGGCTATAGCAGAGGACGGCTATTTCTTGTGACAGAAGGGCAGTGTACAGGATTGAGAAGAAAAGGCGCAAAATGAACGAGGGATAAGGAAGCATTATGAATCAAACAGCACACGTATACGACCAGGACACAGAAAGGGAACACAAGACAGCGCTACACACGCCTTCCTTTTGCGAAGCGTGTGTAGCGCTTCTTTCTTTTTTTTTTCCTTTACGAGCATGCGCAGATAATAGTATTTTAAGGTGTTCTTTGAATAAAAGTTTCATTTGAAAGTCAGCGCTCGTGGCTTGGCGACTCTTTCTTAGTCCTCGTTCGTTTTGCAATGTTTTGCTTATATTCGCTAAGAAGCAATGGGCTGGAGATCGTTACTCTTCGTTAAGCGCATTCTAAAACATTAAAAAGAGCGTACATTTAGTTTTTATAATACCTCAATGCCCTCAAAGTGAAGGGTTAGCTTATTTATCAGTATTGACCGTTATAGTTTTTTCACTTTTTTTTAGTAGCTTGTCCCGACATAGTCGCGCTTCTATCAGGCTTCTGCATGATGTCTCTGGCAATAAACTTCGGAGCCCTTTTTTTTTTCCTTTTACCAACTTGCGCAACAGATGGGAACCTACCTTGGCCTTCTGCACTAGGCCAGTCTTCATGCACGGCAATAGCCCGGCAAGAGCACACAGCTCGGGGGCGTCAAGTCAAGCCAGTGCCCAACGCCAACGCTGCACGGCATATTATTACCATTTGCGTGACGAACATAGTACATGAGGTCTCCGTTCCTCGTTCGTCCTTGTTGTTTGAGTACTGTTGTGATATTTGTGAATTATATACGGGATTACCAGCCAAGTGCCAAGAAGGAGCATTAAATAGTAAGTACCTGACGCCCTTTACATTCAGCACACAGCAAAATAAACTTACACTGTCGGCAACACCAATGAAAACCGACTCAAACAGAGCGCGGCACTCGTCCCACTTCTCCCTGGTTCGATTTGCGTGCGTGCTGCTAACAGCTATTTAACCTTGCTGTGTTTGTCCTGCTGCTCCAGTCAGTTCGTTAAACAGGGAATGCTCGCACGTCACGTAGCTCGAAACACAACCTACACGACAGCGACGTTTAACGTTCTTCCACAAATGTTAGTCCCCTGAAACACACAAGCGGCACAAGGGGCCCGTAAGGTCAAGTAGAGTGTACTGGAACATGGGAGTGCTCGGAAAGGCTGCAGCACCAATGTACAGAAAGTGAAGCCCAAACAGGGTCAAGCCGCTTCTGGCGCTGCGATCGGTAGTCTCCAATGCGTCGTCGTTTAAGAGTTGCGCGCGGCTTCGCCAAAGTGGTGCAGGGGTAAAATGCCCGCTTCCCACTCAAGAGGCCAAGGTTTCGAAGCGCAGCTGTAGATAGTAGGTTTTTATTTTTAGTGTCACTTATTATAGCTGTATTGCTGTTCCTTTGTTTCTTAAAACTAGCTTCAATTGGTACGTATTGCTACAAAAGTAACTTGAAATGTGAAGTAAAGTAGAAGAAATTTGACAATGGGCGTAAGTTTTTGCCGCGCCGCCGCACGGCATTTATCAAAAACGTTGTAAAGTATGGCCTCCGAGATTTCTCATAATCGCAGAAATCTCGGAGCCTTAGTTTACTTTTTGTTGAATGCCGTGTGATGGCGCTGCAAATAATTAGGCTTGGTATATATGGCTCTTTTACGCTCTAGAGTGCCTCGATGCTCGCGCCCTCGCTTAGAGTGGTGTCAGCTTTTGAAAGGGCACGTGCCGCCTCCTCGTCATTCGCTAGCCTTGGCGGCAGCGTGGCCGCCATTTTGACTCCTTCCGCCCGGTTACTTGTGCGTGGCGTGTTGTTGTTCGGTCGGTGCTCGATTCCCTCCAGTTTTATGCGCTCGCTACCGTCACCATGGCCGGGTGTTGCATGCCGCACTGCACCAATCATTCCACGATCGCTGAAATATGTATAGTTTTCCATGAGACCAAAAAGAAGGCTTTTTGGACAGTAAAAATCAAACGTCACAAGTGGCATCAGACGGACACATCGCCCATTTGCAGTGAAAGTTTCCAGCCGGTATTTCGAGTGGACATGGAAGGAAAACTTGTGCCGGTGTCAACCTTGCGTATGAAGTGGACTCACTGATATCATTGTATGCTTAAAGGGGTCCTGACACAAAAATTTTCGCCCCGCGTTTTTTTACTGCAATGTGTTGCTGGGGGCCTGTTAGTCATAACACGGCACATCGTTTGCTGCAGGGCGCGACAAATAATTAACTACAAGCTCCTCATTGCGGACACAGCCTCAGTTTCGGTTTGACAGAGCTTCAAAAACGACAAGCCGCCGGGTGCAACTATCACCACCTAGCGAGTGAAACGCTCGGTCACGTGAGCACACAGAACAGTGACGCATTTCCGCGCTGTCTGTCGTCGTTGGGCTCATCGTCGTCTGATGGCGACGATTTTCTTGCGGCGGGGATGGAAGAAATTTTCGACGTGGCGAATCACTTCAGGTTTGACCCGCTGGCGAGGAGCGATTCGTCGGGAAGCGCGTCAAAACAGAAATGGCGGCTACGACGTCATCATAACTTGTACCGGCTGCAACGGTTACGTAGGGGAAGTAGGGGGGTCACCTCGGGTCACCTCCGAGGGTGTCAATGCACCAGGTGGGGCCTATAATGCTGGATCGCGCTCGCGAACTTGAAAATTCATATAAAATACCTTCCAGGCTTTATTCCCTGTCGATATTTTGCAGATGGTACACGCACGTACACGGCAATCAATCCAGCAGGCTATCTCGGCCGCGAAATTTTGTGTCAGTACCCTTTTAAAAGATTTTGGTTCACGTGAGCATGAATCCTGCATTTTACTTCGTAAACATTCCTTACTGCACTTGATTGGTCCTGTATCTGCCTTTGATTTTTCTTTTCGCTATTTTTTGTGATGCGAAACGTATCATGGAATATATTATGCGTGTTAATTTGTCTGAAGATGATATCCTTCTTGTTTTCGAATACTATTAATTTGTGGGAATTTACGTCCGAAAGCGACGAATGATTATGAGAGGCGCCGTAGTGGAGGGCTCCGGAAATTTTGTCCATCTGTTGTTCTTCAACGTGCACCTAAATTTAAGTACACTGACGGCTGGCATTTCACCACCATCGAAATGGGGCCGCTGCGGCCGGGATTCGGTCCCGCGACCTTCGGGTCAGCAGTCGAGCACCATAACCACTTGTTTTCTGCATTCCTTTCCGTGGTTTAAGTATGCCTTCTGTGCTTGGCTAATGCCCATGTATGTATACGCGTGCAGTTAAATGTTTTTTTTATTCTTTACTGTTGTTGTGTTTCCAGGTTACCTTTTCGTCCTGTCTTAAATCAGTACGCAGTCCTCGTTTCTCTTTAATCATGCACGATTACTGTGAGGCGACCAGTGGCAGTCCTCAGCAAATTCTGCCATGGAGTGTTTTATTTGTGTAACTGCTTCCGTCAGCGCAGCATTAATGCCCACATATAAATGACTTGTGCATTAGAATCACCGGAAGTCGCTTCAGAAAGGTAGAGCGATAACGTGTGTGTGTGTGTGTGTGTGTGTGTGTGTGTGTGTGTGTGTGTGTGTGTGTGTGTGTGTGTGTGTGTGTGTGTGTGTGTGTGTGTGTGTGTGTGTGTGTGTGTGTGTGTGTGTGTGTGTGTGTGTGTGTCAGGTATGCCCGCTTTAAATGGTGAGGTAGTGGAGGTGGTAGCGAACGTCAGGTATTCATAGGGGGCGTTCACACGCACACACACGCACACAGAGGGATTCAGTATTTAATTCTTTCAGCAAGCATAATTTAAATATTTAGCTATTAATAATGTAAGCCATAAAGGTTCATACAGGGGTAGGCATACGTCAGTAAAAAATACTAGAAACAAATTCCAGTTGTACGCTGAGTACCTCATGGAAAAGCAGTTAATACAATAAAAAAAGACGTCCGCCTAGGTGGTATAGTGGTTACGGGGCTCGGCTGTTGACCCAAACGCCGCGGCGTTCGCGTTTCGGTGGAGGCGAAATGCTAGAGGCCCGTGCACTATGCGATGTCAGTGCACGTTAAAGCACACCCGATGGTCAAAATTTCCGGAGCCCTCCACGAAGGCATGCCTGATAATCATATCGTGGTTTTGGAACGGAGAACCCCAGAGATTATTATTAATCAAGTAAGACAAATAAACTACGCAGTGGATCTGCCGCACAAAATGCAAAGCAGTATTAAAAACAATAACATGTGCATGCAATTGGGACACGCAAAAAAAAGAAAGAAAAGAAAAGCTGCAGAAAAAGAAACTGCAGATACAAAAAAAGGAAAACTCACAGATACTGCGCGTGTGCAAAGGTTTATGGCATACTACACAACAACGTATTCGTCATTCTGACAAATACTCAAGGCGCAACTCGAGTGCCGATACGAATGCGGCCACAGATTGCGAACAAGAAATGTCAGCATTGATAGCGATAAAAAGCTTTCATTTCATATTAGCGGGATATTTACACCATACTGACCCTTGGCCCTTTATCCAGTGTACAATATGTATGATGCCATTTATAATAAACGAGTTAACTGTTTGTAAACTTAGCAAAATAAGCCACCTTAATCGCGCGTAGGTAGCTCGCCGCACTAAAATGTGTGTGTTGAGACACATATATACTACAACGATTCTTTATTTATTTAGAATGAAGAGCTTACGAGGAAATTAAGTAAGGCTTTAGACATAGCTGCGTTGTTTCCGGCGTAAGAAAGAGGATTTCGTTTTCAGCGTAACAAAGTTGACGTCTACCTCTAGCGCTTAACAGATACGCTGTTTGACATCTTGACCGCACACAAAAGACGAGGACAGAGGGAGGTAAGACGACACGGGCAGTAAACTTTCAGCTCGTTTATTCATAGAAAGACGTAGCAATATATAAGGACTTATGGCATGCGCAGAAACCGTTACATTCACTCATCAGCCTAGCGGGGCAGACACTTATCGAAATTACATATTTCGGATTGCAATAATCTAATGGATGCATCGCTTACACAGTCACCACCTTTATTTCTTATATAATAGGTCTCTAACAGCTCTCGGGCTGTCTGATCATGGCTTCTGTCCAGAATCTTGATCTCATGAAACCGCTGGTTCACAGGCGCAGTCATTACAGTGCGCAAGCAGATGCGGCAAATCGTCTTTTGTTAACTTTTCTTCGTGTTTCCTAGCTCGATCATTCAGGCACCGCCCCGTCAGAATCTTGATGAGATCAAGATTCTGACGACCTGAGATCAAGATTCTGCCCAGAATCTTGATGAGATCAAGATTCTGGGCAGAAGCCAAGATCAAACAGCCCGAGAGCTGTTAGAGGCCTATTATATAAAAACAAAAATGGTGACTGTGTAAGCGATACATCCATTAGATTATTACAATCCGAAATATGTTATTTTCATAAGTGTCTGCCCCGCTAGGCTGATGAGTGAATGTAACGGTTTCTGCGCATGTCATAAGTCACTATATATTGCCACGATCTTTCTATGAATAAACGAGTTGAAAGTTGAACGCCCGTGTCGTCATACCTCCTCTGTGCTCGTCTTTTGTGTGCGGTCAAGATGTCAAACAATAAGCACCAACTAAGCCAGACCCAAGTTCTCGGTAACACATAGACAGGCTGTCACTTTACATGAATTACATAGAGCACGCATCTGCAACGCAGCGAGCGCCTCCGCGCCATCTAGGAATATTTCTGAGAACTAGAGGTGGCTACGACAGCGCCAAGGACTAGAGGTGGCTACCTACTACTACATACTACAGAGGAGGGACAGACCCACACCCAAAGGAGTAGGGATGGTCGATTAAAATTTTTAAGCGCTAATCTTTAACCGATTCAGCATTTAATCGATTAATTGATTTCGGTGGAAAGTTTTAATCGATTAATCGACATTCTTATGGGTGCTTTAAAACCGATATCTCTTCGTTTGAGAGGCATCGTTCGTGCTTGATATGGACCCAAATCTTTTTAGCAGACGCGCTGACGATCGAAAATTCTCGCTTTCGAAAGTGTCGACGACGGGCCCCTTGTGTCCAGTATGGCAAAATTTCCACTTTTGCACACTGGACACAAGAGGCCCGTCGTCAGGCGATGGCTGTTGGCTAAATAGCGAGATACCGACAACTTACCAGAAGAAGCGGATTGGTGTCCTGCGGATAGGGTTCTTCAACACTGTCACCTTCGTCGTTACCACCTTTCTTTGGGAGATGGCTCTTTGGCACTTGAATAGAGTGGGCGTGCAGCTGGTGATATCTTAGAGTCTCCGTCGCTGGCTTCCGGAAGTGCTTGCCACATTTATTACACCTTGCAGTCTTCGTTTTCTCATCCTCAGCGAACAACGACCACACTGCGCTCCTCTTCCGATTGCCCGGCATTATGACATCCCAAAGGTAGCAGTATAACCACCAATGCGTAATAATTACACAATATAACACGCAAGCAACGCAAGCCCCACGTATTGGCCTCGAGGCCCACCACTGGAAACGCCGGCGCCACCGTCGGCATGACGTGCTTGGCAGGATCACGTGGTCTCAGCGGCCGCGTCGGCTGCTTGTGGAGCACTGCCGCGTGCTTTGAAAACGAGTTTCAAGTCGCACATGCGCTGCGGTCTGTTCAAATTCGGAAGTTTTCTCTCATTTTCTACTCAATCGAAACCATTGTAATAGAGTGGCTGCTTCCGAAGGCGACGAACATGGGGCTGTATCGCTTGGTGCCGCAGTGCCGCGTTTACGCAACGGAGCCCAGTGTCAGCCTGTACCGGTAACCGCGGAACAAGAAACTGCGTGAAGCATGGGTTGTAAAGCTAAGAACCGGCAAGTAGCTATCGGCTACGAGTCTTGTGTGCAACAAGCACTTCCGCGACGAAGACTTTCGTTACTGCGTCGGGCCTGCGATGTTCGGTGACTAGCAGACAGCGCGCACTGAGACGATGGCTCGCGCGCTCTTCCCGCCGGCAAATGATGCTTATCTGCCACAGGATGGAAAAGGCGCTACCTTTTACCACGTGCGATACCATCTCAGAACCCTCCCGTGCGACCTCTTGATCGTCGGCCCCGTGCTCAGCGTCCACAAAATCAGCTGCAGATGCGCAATTCATTGTTTAGATAAGTTGAATTAAAAAAATTGGCCGCGTATCTGCGTGCTTCGCTGCAAATGTCGTCTAAAGACGATAGAAGAGGCGCTGCGTGAGATATGGACGCCATCTGGCAATACGTCGGGAAACGTGAGTGCTGTGTTGCGGGCTGGTAGTCCCGGCGCAGCGGCAGGCGAAGACCGGCGGTGACCAACGCGACCGGTGGGGACGCCGGCCAGCCCGAACACGCTGTTTGTCGTGATGCGCCGAAGGAGAAGAAACGTCCGCACTCAACGAGTACTCTCCACAAACTCTCTTACTTACACGTCGCCTGGGTAAAACAGGAATGCCAGAGCGGCGCCCCTGTCATTCGTACAATGCAATACTGAACCGAAATCGAAACACAACATGAGCTTGTGCAGAGGGCACGGAGGACGACGAGTTTCAGCGCAGTCGCATTTTCAGCGCACCTTAAGAAACTAGGGTTGTAACATTGTAGGGCGAGTAGGGCCAGAAGGACCGTCACGACGAAAACCTGCCTCCTCAGTCGTATTCGCCTGGAACGTTGGTGTGGCTTCGCGTTCCCTCCTCCGCTCCTGGCCTTTCCACAAAGCTACTGCCTAAGCACAAAAGCCCCTACCGCGTCCTACGTCAAGCATCCCCAGTTAACTTTATGATTGAGCCTGTTCAATCATCTACGGACCGCCGTCGTCGCGGCCGCGAGACTGTTCACGCCAATCGACTGAAGCCGCATTATGACCCACCAGTTGTACCTGTTCCTTAGGTCGCCAGGATGGCTCCCTTTCCGCGGGGGAGTGTTTTGTAACATGGTAGGGCGCAGACAAGAACGCCTGCGAAAGAAGAAGACGAAGACGGTTGTTGTTGGCGCTCGCGCTTGCTCGGCTTGGACCGCTGATCGCTTCAGCTGTGGCAATCTTTTAATAAACGCGTTACTGTCTCAACGTTAAACGCATACCATCAAGGTCTTTAAAATTGCGTATCTATGTATTTTCTATTAAAGGAACACACCACCTAATACTTACGTAATGATGTTACGCCTCAGATATGCGTAATATTTACGTTTTGATCGAAAACGTTCACAAGTATGAACAGCCGTACCAGTTCAAGATGGGTGGGCGGTAAGCAAGTGGTTCAACTTTGGCCGGTTGGCTGAATCGGGTGACGTGCCGACAAACAGAAAGACAGACCAAAATTTCTGCGTTTAAGTTCCCCAAGAAAGACTATCGTCTTTAAAAACGCACAGGGTCCCTTATGCATTCGCTAAAGATGACTAGAAGGCGAAAGCAAGCTTCTTCTTGTCAGTAGTTGTACTGATTTCCCGCGCCACCCTCCAAAAGCGGTTTTGCACGGCCTCTGTGACCGATCACGGAGGCAATGCAAAGCGACCATGATGTGTGAATGCGTCATGTGACGTCATAATGACGCTACATATTTTGGCGATCTGTGACGTCATGATGACGTCATATGGTGACACCATCACATGACGATTATTTTTTGCATCACTCGTGTTGCCGCCGACGCGGGACGCCCACGGGCAATCTCCCCATTTGATGAGGCATCTAGGGCTTTCGCCTTCATAAGCTGCATAAGTTTTGCATTGCTTCATAAGCTACATAAGTTTTGCATTGCCTCCGTGATCGGCCCACCGATCACGGAGGCAATGCAAAGGGACCATGTCGTGTGAATACGTGATCATGTGACATCACGTTATGTCACGTCATGGTGATGTCATAATGAAGTTACAAATTTAGGAGATCTGCGACATCATGATGAAGTCATCACGTGACAATTATTTTTTTTGTCACTCGACGCCGCCGACGGTCAATCTTCCCGTTTGAAGAGGCATGTAAGGCTTTCGCCATCATATTAAGCTACGCGACGTTTGCTGGTGGACTATCGAGAGTCAAATGCTGCGGCTGTGTGCTGCATTCATGTTGGCAATAACATTTTTTCAGTCGAGCTTGCGTTCCCCTCACGCGAGCACAATGTGATAAAGAGCCCAAATTTATTTGTGCCACTCTCAAACTCACGTTGGGCCTCTGCAACCCCATGTATTTTCTTGGAGCCTCATTTATTTACGTGGGAAAGATGCCACCCTGTTGGCGTTAGACACGACACTGCTGCCAAAATTGCTGGGGTACTCGTCAAATATTTACTATCCTGTTTTGCGGCTGCTGGTTGCTGCAATAACTTCTATTTTATTCACCGCTATTTCATGTTCGTGTGGGCCCTAGTTCACAGCCGACGTTTGCAGAACAAGTCTGGCAAACGTTACTGTATTTTCTTTCTTTTCCTTGGCGTTGCATGCTACTACATGCTCAGTCTCGTAGACTGCTTCTCCTTCCACCAGCAATCTCGAAGTGGTGAAGCTTTGGTCTATGAATTTGTTGATGACAGAGAGCGGCAAGTTCACTGGAATGCAAAGGGATCGATAATTAATTGGAGCATTAAAAAAAGGCGTCGCATTTGCTCACGTTTTGTGTGAGCACCAAACGAAACGAATGCACTGAATAAAGAAACAGAAGCAGCGGCATTTGCCCGCTGAGAAGACCCATCAATACTCAGTGCGAGACAACTTGTCAAATGACATTGAAAAGTAAACGAATTTAGACCGAAAAAAGCAAACACACTGAATCGTCGGGAAGGCACATCACAAAGTTGCCATGCGCACCGAAGTGGTAGTTGTAACGAAGTTGTTTTGAACTGCTCTGATAGCGCCCGCGCAACAGTAGTTGTTTGTGTACTCACAAATTCTCATATTTTGCGGCCTAAAGTTCACAGCGCGGTGTCAAAAGGCTCTCGTAGCAAAAGCGAAATCATCAGTACGAACATACATGAAGACGCTCATACATGCAGGCACCGTCAGTCATCGCGAACCCGTGCGATCGCTGGCTTGAGGCTTCTTTCTGTTATGCTCCGTTAGGTTATACAGGCAGTCTACTCTAACGAGATATTTCACATAGTTTGCACTCAGCGAGTGACTACCTTTCACGCAAGAAGCCGGTTCAGGGGTCTCCAACGGGGTGACCGCGTGAAGCGGGTGCTCGGTTTTCTGCAAAGAGACAGCGACTGTAGACTATCTTGTGCTTTCAGTTCGTCGAAAATTATTATTCTGACAGTAAAGAACGCAGTTCCTTTCGAAAGTACTTACAGAAATGCCCTGGAGGGCTTCCGCGAGCTGTTTTTGTAGAGCGCCGACAGCAAAACCAATGGGGAGCGCGCCGGCGGTATCCTGCCTAGCACGCAATCGAGGCGCGTCCGATAGAGGGCGACTCCGTAACTCCTCGAGGCCAATACTGAGGCGACGCTCAACCAGCTTAAGGGAGAGGAGGTGAAGGCAGTAGCAGCGGTAGACTATGAGCCGGAGAGAAGAGGGCAAGTTCATTTCTGCCTCGATGGGGTGGAGCCGCCTCCTGTCCGGGCTTGAAGCATTGGGGAGTGCTTGGAGTTCAGGGCGAGTTCATATCTTTCTCTATGGGGTATAGCCGCCGCCAGCTCCGGGCACGCTCTGCTAGCGCAGAAATATGCGCTGTAGTGAAAGCAGTGAAAGAGAGGCGATGTGCACGGCATCTGCGCCTCAGGATAGCGCGCCTCGAAGTCATGCGCTCCGACCAAGGGGAGAGGTTGGAAGCGGGAGTGGGGGGTGCCGTAATCAATTAATCGAATAGCTTTATTCGATTAATTGAAAGGCGGAAATCGATGACGATAAATCGATTAATTGTGGACCTTCAATCGATTAATCGTTCATCGATTTTACCATCTCCACAAAGGAGCTTCGCCCCTAAAACAATACAGCTATAACAAGTTACACTAAAAAGTAAAAACTCAAGATCTACAGCTGCGATTCGAACCCAGGCCTTTCGAGTTGGAAGCGGTCATTCTACCTCTGTACCACTTTGGTGGAGCCGCTCGAAACCCTTAAACGACGACACATTGCAGACTACCGATCGCAGCGCCCCAAGCAGCTTGACCCTGTTTTGATTTCACTTTTCGAAGCTCGTTCCGAGCACTCCCCTGTTCTAGTACACTCTAACTCAAGAAATGCAATTGACTTCTGCTTCAGACGTTGCCAGGCATTACCAGATGCCGTCAAAACCAGTGCACACTAGAAAATAATTACGCGAACAGCTAATAACGCTTAGAAAATAGTCCTTCGGCAAAGTCCTCCTTTCACGTTAGCTGAAATATATATGGTGATCAATAGAAAATATATACAGCTTAAAGTGAGCAGAGAAAAAAAAAGAATCTGTATTGGCTACAGAGAAAGCATGAAGCCCTGATCCCAGTTGACCTATCTTGCAAGGCACTTCGTTTCGTATCAGCAACATGTATTGCAACCTATGCTTTTAAATATTTCATTGTTTGTTGACATAAAAACAAGATAGATAGATAGATAGATAGATAGATAGATAGATAGATAGATAGATAGATAGATAGATAGATAGATAGATAGATAGATAGATAGATAGATAGATAGATAGATAGATAGATAGATAGATTTTTGTTCATCACATTAAGTATATATTACATGAGCATACGGGCGTGCATTACGGGTGCTTTAGTAACGCTCTGCGCGACAAGTGATCTAAGCGAAGCCGTCGATATTGAGGACATAAGGCAGTGTCGCACTCGGCTCACCGATTGCATCTCTCGGTGCCAGCTCCCGTTGTCTCGCTTACTTTCTACTGAGTAACACTGACAATTGGGCGAGTTGGTACAGATGCATGGCTTCAGAACGGCGCAACAAGGAAGACGAAAATACGAAGGATCACACGAACACAAGGCGCCTGTGTTCGTGTGATCCTTCGTGTTACTTTCTACTGTATGATTCCCGCCGCCGTGATTGGAAAGAATAGTCCGGAAAGAAAAGAAAATGTGCGAAAGCGAGGGCCTCGTAATTGGATCCGTTCATCCATGGCTCAGTCGGGAGAGAGTCGCGGTGATGTTTTCGGCGACCGTCGGCTGCCGCCGGCGGCAGCAGCACAGATGAGATCCAGCGACCAAAACGACTGAAAAAGCTTCGAAGGAATATAAAAGGCAGGCAGGCACGTTAAGAAGGAACAGCCCCAGTGTGCGAGATGCGCACGACAAGACAGCAACGCATGTCTGTCTTGCCCATGCGCTTTGCTCACCCGCCGGAGTGGCCGTGGTAACTAATTAGAGAGCTCGCACTTTCCTCCTGCGATCGATGAATGTTTGTCACGCTCCACGAACTAGCACGTCGGGCCGCATCGCGACAATGGAAAAAGCGGCGAGGGTACAGACTCCTAAATATTGCGTGTGCGTGGCCTTGCTGCAACATTCACTATTCGGGAACGTCTACTATCTGCACGAAGTAGAAAGAGTGTGACAAGTGACAAAGCAAAGGTTGTGAGCAAGGTTCGCCAAACAAATAGCAGTTGTGCTCCCTCTGCTTGGGATGAGGATAAGCCATGTCAAGTCAAGTCAAGTCAAGTCAAGTTTTGTTTACGACATGCACAAAGGTATTAAAACTTAAAATGCGTGCAAAAAATGTAAGAGGAAGGGGGGGGGGTGTACCTGGGTTATATACGGATTTACTTCGCGTTTTTGCACTCGGCTCCCTCTGTTTCCCTCCCCCTTGCGCACTTGCTTTCTCCTAATTTCTCCTTTACATCTGACGTTAGGGAAGAGTAAGCAATGCGGACGCATACACGGTGCTAGGGAAGGCAGTTGCTACCTTGACGAAGCGGAGAGCATTTGTCGCAACGTTGGCTCTAGCGACATTCCTAATTGAACTGTTTCAAACCTCCATCTTCCCCTCAACGTCTGTCTTGTGGTGTGCAATGAGGGCACTATTTATGTCTATGAACGGAACGAACTTGAGCACTAAAACTGAGACTCCGTGGGCATACAAGAATGATGTTACAGGCGAATCAAGTCATCTTGTCAAAAAAGTCACAGTTTCGCCGCAAAGGAGAAGCAATGAATGCGATAGCAAGAAACTAATGCTATACGAAGTCAGGCTCGCCAATGGATACTCTCAGTTTGAACAGCGCTCCTGTTGCAAAGGCGGCCGAAGCAGCGAAGGAAACTAGCGTGCTTCAAGTGTCGAGCTGTGATACTTGATAGTTCGCGCTCATCTTCCGTTTGTTCGCTTAGCGGCGTCCCTTGAGCTCGAGTGACTTTCGTACGCTCCGTAACAGGAGCGCGGACATCACGGTGAAAGCTCTAAACATCCCTCTTCACCTCACCACGAGAAAACCGCGCGAGCAGACAGCGGAAGGGCAAGGTTCACCCTGCGCAAATATAAGAAGAAGCGAGCGAACTCGCCGCCGACTTTTAAATGCGCCCGTCGCGCTCCTCGCGCCATCTCGCTGGTAATGAAGAAACGCTTATAAGCGCCTGCCGTCTCCGAGTCCTGCCAGCGGTAAAGGGTGTGTATATAACACTCGCCGTTAGCTACCTGAAGGATCTGCGCTTTCTGGCATAGTGATTAGCGCCATGCGCTGTAGAACGAGAGGTCGCTGGTTCGATTCCGCGCTTCGGAAGCATTTTTCTGACATATTTTTCTTTGGGACTTTAATATATATATACCTACTTATACATATACGGTGCATAACGGTGGCGACGGCGACGGCAAAATCGAGCCGAGACGGTCCATATAATTGCTATCGCAATAAAAACTAAATAGAAGATACCACATGTCACAGACAAGCTAAGTACATTGTGGTGCTAACAATTATTTAAATCGCTGTAGCGAGAATCCTGTCGCGTATTGCGAGGAGATGTGCGGCCTGGTTTTACACTTATGAGAACGCGCCATGCTACAGCATGAGTTACCCTTCATGTTGACAGTTTGTGATGATGTTTCAGCATCAATCAGTGCAGGCCCTAGCACCACCAAAAACAACGTTATTGTCATCTGAGTCCAGGGTCCCAGGAGTGCACATGCTGAGAGAACTCAATGTTGCTCCTGTGACTCCTTAACGTTCTCAAGCAAGACATTGATTTGGGCAAGTTGGTGCGTGCTTAGCGGGGGAAACACAGAGCAAAAAGACGAGGACGAAGCAAACACGGTACACTGGACGAGCGCTGTACTTACAACAGAAACTTTATCGCTGCAGCAACTCGTTTTTACAGCGCACATTCATTCTGCGTCCATTCATCCATTCAGCGTTCATTCTGCATATCCCTGGCAGCATCGCTTATGCAGCCTCGGTATAACTCCGACAAGAGCGATGAAGGATATTGCAGATTATATGATGGATTGATAGCGTAACGGCACTATACTTCGATAGCTAAAGTCTGCTGATAGCAGTGCTAAAGCCAGATGAATCTCCATAGCATTTCCTAGCGTATATTGATATCGCTCCGGTAAGCAGAATTGTAATGGTGGTTAAATGAACGGATCCTGCCCTGTCTGAAATTGTGTCTAAAATTCTACACCTGCCCCGACGCAGAGTTTTGTCGTGGCCGCTCTTCTACCGAGGGCTTTATTCAGCGTTACTTACCTTAGTGATCAAGCGAAGCCACAAACGCACATTACTTGTGCTCATTATCGACGTGAAAGTAATATGGCAGTTACGCCTTGAATGCCATTTTGACTTTAGAGGAAATAACAATCGATGGCTGCATGTTTCCATATTTTTATTAATGCGGCAGGTTTTTACCGCGAAGCTGTTAAGCCACAGAACGCGGGCAATCAAGTCGAATTCTCAGTGATGCTAGCGAAGCAAGCTCAGGAAGACATATAATTACTACTGACCGAGTCAAGCCAAATTACTCCTAATCAGACAAAATAAGTTTTAATTAGAGGTAATTAAGACTAAGTATAATTAATACTAATGGAATTGTGTGTGATCGAACAAGTCCACCCGAGTTACTTGAGTTTCATGTGGCCTAACTATGCTAATTAAGCGTAATTATTCTAGTTAAGCTGAGCCAAGGTAAGTATAGCCAAATCTAATTACGTCTAATTAAGGTATCGTCTAATCAAGCTGAGCTTAATTAAGTCTAACTAAGCGAAACCTACTGAAGCCCAATTATCCAAGTGGAATTCCCAATTAGGCTAGTGAAGCCAAGCTCAGGAAGATGCTAATCCCTACTGACCGAGTTGATCCCAGTTAAGCCCAATTAAGTCTAACTGGTAGTAATGAAGAGTGAACCGAATTAAGACTGATTAAGTTGTGTGTTATCGAACCAAGCCCACCCGAGATACTTGAGTTTCATGTGGCCCAATTGTGTTAGTGAAGCCTAAGTGAGATTGAGCCAAGCCGGGACTAGCTAGAAGACCATCAGGTATGCTGTGAGCCTTTTGCCTCTATGCAAGCTGCCGACATTTTTTTTTTAGAAACTGAAGATGGCCCCGCCACGGTGGTCTAGTGGTTATGGCGCTCGACTGCTGACCCGAAGGTCGCGGGATCGAATCCCGGCTGCGGCGGCTGCATTTTCGATGGAGGCGAAAATGTTTGAGGCCCGTGTACTTAGATTTAGGTGCACGTTAAAGAACCCCAGGTGGTCGAAATTTCCGGAGCCCTCCACTACGGCGTCTCTCATAATTATATCGTGGTTTTGGGACGTTAAACCCCAGATATTATTATTAAGAAACCGAAGATGGTCGTGAAAATAAAATATAGGGAGGAGCACAAATCCCTAGTTTGCTTACACCGACTGCAATTATTCTTAGTCAAGCTTTACCAAATCTGTTATGTATGTTTTTTACTCGTGGCGATGACATTTGCCTTTGGACTTCTGCTGTTACTCGCCTCTAGGTGCGAGCACTATTCAAGCGGCAAAGACTCTGTTAGTAAACCTAATGCATGACTACGATCACTGAGTGCGTGTTAACTTTGTTCTCACCAGAAAGTTTAGCCTCGTGCGAAGTTTGTATCAAGGAGGGTAATGACAAGTATGAAAAAAGTGCAACGAACCTGTAATATCAACAAGTGTGTGCTAGAGCTTCCATTGCGTACATCTCAAAAAGAGGCTCTAACTTACGTGCGTGTGATGAAATTAGCCTGTGGAAAAAGGTAGGTTATGTGCACTTCATGCTGAAATTATAAAGAGTCATATTTACGGCATTTTTATGCTACAGCTAGCCAATCTTGTTCAATACTTATTACCGTAATATATTCTCACTGGGAAACTTGCAGGGCAAGCTATTGTGCACATATCTGACGCTTACTCGAAGTTCACCAACTGGAACAATCGTACTCGCAACAGATTCTAACATGCATCATTCTTTGAAAGACCACAATCATGATCCTCCTCGCACCACTGATCTCCTGGTCCTTTTACCATGGAAATGCCGCGAGGCTCATTTCTTATTATGATAACCTACTGTGAAAGTGATTTTATCAGAATCCACCTATCGTGAGAGCAAGACCTTTATCTGCCTGGTTGCCATTTAGCATTCCAAGGACTCAGAAAGGCCGTCATTGGATTAAAAATGTACTGGAACACGTAGCTCTGCTTTTGGAGCAAAGCACATGGGGCTCGAATTTCCGTCTAAAACATAAAGTTACTCCCACAGGCAGCGTCGTCATTTCGGCTAGGACAGGTTAGCTTAAGTTTATAAGTTAGCTTAAAGTACCTCATATGGCAAGATCAACTGTGAAACAGCTTTGTGTCCAGCGTGTTCCTGTAAAATCCATCTGCAAGATACATTTCTGAAATGGATCACATCTTGCGTGTCTAAGTCATCGTTTTAGAGATAGACCTACGCCCTATGCCGCAAGGATGTTTTGCCACATGCAATAAGGATCTCTCGATAAAACATATCACACCAGCATTGCTTGTAATGAGTTCGCCGAGTACGTGGTACGGTTCACGCATGAAGCCCGAATACGTATGGCGTACGTACACAGGCCAAACTATGCAGGGAAGTTATCTGCAGGCTGCAACCACTGACTGTGAACTTTTCAAAACTCTCTCCAGGCGTCACCTCTACGTTGCATCCCGAATTTGCCCTATTGGGGTGGCGTTGCCGTACAGACCTCTAGCTCGGAGTGTTATTTACAAAGCGTTTCGCATCGTCAAGGGCGACTTTTGTCCAGAGCGAATAAGCAGACTAGTGAAGACATCTTGAGCCGATGCTCCCTTCACAATGTCTAGAGCAGCGCTTTCTCAGAACATCAATAAACCGACTCGATTGAAGGTCGTTTGCAGAGGGCAAAAGTACCTTTACCCCGATAATGGGCGTACCACTAGCTGGCAAAGAGAGCAACAAGAACAACGCTACAGTTTCCTTGGGTCGACAGGTCTTCGCGTATATTTATAGACGGGGTGTGCACTTCGACGTTCGTATGAAGCTAATGTTCTTTTTTTTTATTCCCCTTTTATGTCCTTCTTCCGGCGCGGAGTAACAAACCGGACGGGTGTGTACTTATAACCTCTTTCAGCGTCGCTCCACGTGCGAGCTGTGCAGAACCCCGATTTTATCTTCGCGTTTCGTACACATAAATAGTTCTGTTCTTCACACCGTCCTCTCTGTTTTCTTCGTTCGCTGGCCGCCGTGGCAATTTAGCAAAAAAAGTCGAAAGCGCGGGTTCGATTCTCGGCCCCGGCGGCCGGACTTCAATGGGGGCTACGTGCACAGAACGCCCGTGTAGTTCGATATAGGTGGACATTAAAGAACTCCAGGATGTCTAAGTTATTCCGGAGTCCTCCACTATACGTCACGCCGCATAATCATATCGCGGTTTTAACGCATGAAACCCTATAAGCTATCTTTTTCTTCAGTGGACACGATATAAGGATACGCTGGCTCAGAAATAAGGCGCCAGCTACTCCTTAGGTTTAGAAGGTCGAACAGATAACATACACGATTCAAAAATTACATATGAAACAACGCTTTTCCAGTAAGGCCTGAACATAAATACGCAGCACACGCAATATACGATTTGACACGTGAATATAACGTCTCGAAGATACGGAGGATCATCATCATCGTCATCACCAGCCTGTCTACGCCCACTGCAGGGCAAAGGCCTCTCCCATGTTCCGCCAATCAACCCGGTCCTGTGCTTTCTGCTGCCACGTTATACCTACAAACTTCTTAATCTCATCTACCCACCTAATTTTCTGTCTCCCCCTCACGCGTTTGCCATCTCTTGGAATCCAGTCAGCCACCCTTAATGACCACCGGTTATCCTGTTGACCTGCTACGTGCCCGGCCCATATCCATATTCAAGGATAATGTCCCCTTATATGAAGTTCTGAAGTCAGCAGGTTGCACATAAATCATGCCTTCTTTTGCTGTGCCTTTTATTCCCGTCTCATCCCCCCCTCTCCCACCTGTCTTAGAAGCATATCAGGCAGTTCAAACGTGATATGAAAAATTATAACTTGTCTCTGGAGTTTCCTTCTGTGGCGAAAGAAAAAGAGTTGTGATAACAAATGCAGGAATTAAAAAAACAGTGGTGGAAAGGAGGCTTCTTCTTTGGAAGACCGAGGAAAAAGACGAGAATAGCCGAGAAAGAACGAGTGAGAAAAAAGCACAAGAAGGGGGCGTTGGGAAAGCTCAGTAGCTTTGCGGTAGTTCTGGACGCGAAACGCTCATAAATATTCACCGCCTGTCATACTCAGTGACGTAAAAAAATACATAAAACGACACAGTACACAAAACGACAGAACAATAAAGCAAAATAGAACCTCGTTCTATATCTGCTACATCAAGGTGACTGTTCACTATAACCTGCTCATACAGTTAAGAGTGTTAGCGCCCTCTTAGCGTCGAACGAGTTATTTTATTGTCTTATTTCTGCTAAATATTGGCTCCTTTATTGAGCATACTTATTGACAACTCATTTGTGTTCTTGTTCCTTGCTTAATTGAAAAGTTTTAGCCTTTTCAAAAAGTCCTGATAATCAGTTCTTCACATCAACACGCCGACCAAGAGAAAAAAAAGCCAGCCAACTGAGGGATTCAATGGCTGAGCTTCTGTAAGCGTAGCCAGTGCCAGCAATATCGGCAAACAAGCCTGGGCGGTAATCCGGCACTGACTCCATGGCAGTGGCCGAGGTAATGTGATGACAGCACGTTCAATGCAATTTCGCCGCGAGCTCCCCTAAATGCGTCGCTAAGTGCTTCGGTGCAACGTCACTTATATTCAATAAAAATAAACGCACATTTCTATTAACTGAAGGACTAGTGGATACATGACGTGGCAAAACAAAGTACAAAAGATCTTTTTTAGGTGGAGGGGAGAGGGTGTAGCAAAACCCAGCTTAGGAAAGCGTAGTGTAGGAATTGATTAGCGCCGACCTGACAGGAACTCGGGCATGGATAATCCCAAGCCAATGGTGGAGTTCCTACTATGTTTATTTATTTATTTATTTATTTATTTATTTATTTATTTATTTATTTATTTATTTATTTATTTATTTATTTTCAATACTGCTAACCCCAATGATAGGGGCTCTATCAGGGTGGTACAAAGCATATAACAAGGTTTCTTAACAAATACCACAAATTCAGACAATACAAAATTCAACTGACAATATCAACGTGAAATGTCAAAATTTACATTGTGAAGAAAAAAAAAACGCAGACAAGCCTTTCGTAATACAAAATACATCAGGGTTACAATTGAAGGAGCGCCTGAAATGTATCACAGTCAACTACCGTTACTACGTCTTTATCGAGTTCATTCCATTCTGTTACAGTTCGGGGAAAAAAAGAATATTTAAAAACATTGTTCTTGCATTTAAATGGCACTAATCAGTATGGATGTCGTAGCCTTGTAGAATAACCGCTGGAAAACGAAATATAGTCACACGTTCGGCTCTGTAACTTACCCTTGACAATTTTAAACATGAACTTAAGGCGAGCGATTTTATTTCTAACTGTAATGCTTTTTAAGTCTGCTTGGCGAAGTAACTGAGTAATAGATGATGGACCGTAACTGTTAAAAATAAATCGTACAGCCTTACTCTGAACTCTATCCAGCTTACGTGTGTTCGTCTGCGTAAACGGGTCCCAAATAACATTTGCATATTCTAAAATTGGCAGGATTAACGCTTTGAAAGTGGCGAGCGCACAGATGGTAGATGCCCTTTTGAGAGACCTCCTTAGAAAATGAAGTTTAGACAATGCCTTATTAGAAATAGCTGTGATATGACTATCCCAGTGAATGTTATCAGTTATAACAAGACCTAGATATTCGAACTCATTGACACGATTTAATGATGTACGATCAACTGTATATGTATATAAAAAGATGATTTTTCTTGTTACTTATGGTCATTACAGCGCATTTGTCGTAATTCACAGCCATCTGCCACGTCCTGCACCAACGCATCACTTTATCTAATTCAAAATTCAGTGCATTTTGATCTGAAGTTGAATTTATCTCACTATACAAAACACAATCGTCGGCATATAGTCTTATTTTAACGCCACAATCATCCACCATGTCATTTATAAAAAGACGGAACAATAACGGTCCTAAAACTGATCCCTGGGGGATCATATATACAGAAGCGCTAATCATGTCATTCAGCGCTGATTCTATCGAGCTGCTTGTTTCGGCAGTTGGTAATTGTGAGGAGAAAAACAGCTGCTCTTTTTGACATGGCTTAGAAAAACCATCCAAAAATACACAACCGAAAATTTACGATATAGACAGGCTTATTAATTCGTTCTAAAGAGGGCCCCATGTTTTACGACTAACGCGTTACGTTAAACTTAAGGCGCAAAATACAGGGATACAAGAAAGAAGACCGGGTAGGACGAGCAATCGTCTTGTCTGGTCTGCTTTTTTTTGTGTCCCCGTTCTTCGGGCTGCAAGTTGAATTACGATTTCGAACAAACTCGCCCGAGTTGCAGTTGCATGTCAAGTTTGTGCACGGAGTGATCAAAATTAGGTTTTACGGTTTTCTTTATATTAGGCGCTGGGAGATACCGGAAAACCGTATATGCGAATAAGTTATGTGGCGACGGGGACACAAAGTGAGATGATAATTATCGCGGTCAGCAGCCCAATTGCCTAAACATGAACAGCGATATTTACGGTGACTGCATCAAGCGCACATGTTTGTAGTGGAAAGTTATAGGCAGCCGTGCTTTTACACAGCTCCACTGGGCAGAATTTTTCTAGCATGTCCGCGCTCAGATATGTCCGGCTGCAAGTTTTAATTGCCATGCATGATTACGCATGCAAGATAGTGAGGATCGGCGCAATGGTCCTGATACCCCCCTTCCTGGGTGGTGTTATGAAACATTTGTTTGACCAAATTTCAGGAGTCGTTCCACTCCGTGAAGGTTGGCGACCCATGCAAAGTTCATGAGCCCGCACTTTGCAAGTGTTAGCCGCGACGACTACACCATGCGATCATCGATAGAGACTTTAACGCGGACATTTTTAAGCCCGGCACGAAATGGTTCACTCAGTCACTCAGTTTGTGCTAGAACAGTTTCGTTTCAACTGCCGCACCCATTCAACTCACTCAGCAACGGTCGTATATATATATGTATATATATATATATATATATATATATATATATATATATATATATATATATATATATATATATATATATATATATATATATATATATATATATATATATATATATATATTGTAAAGGACGAGATAGAGACAACACCCGTTCCTGGGCCAAGCTGTTCTATTGTCTCACCCTCTTCTTCCTCTGCCTCTATCTCCTAGCTGTCCGCGCGCGCCAGAGCCCCGGTGTCAATCTTCGTCATCACATTCGGCCATGACTGCAAAGCGCGCGGAGATGTCGACAACATTTCAGGTGGACGGGGCTGGCTGAATCGCGCTGGTCGGAACAGACCACGCGGCCACTCGGTCAGAAGATCCGCCAGGAGTGTGTCCGGTGGGCGACACTGGCTGTTTCGTGGTGGTCGGCCCCGACCCCGCTTCAGCATGGTTTGGTGGTCTGCTAGAAGTTTCTCTGGTGGGCGACACTGGCTGTGCCGCGGTGGACGATGACCTCGGCCACGCTGCGACTTTGTAGGGAAATCTCTCCCATGGGCCTGTCGTGCACGGAATTGGCAGTGTCGAAGTACTCGAGGTTTTCGGCCAAGAGACTTCTCGCGAAATATCGGTAGTTGCTCGGGTGGGTGGCAATTACTGTTTCGGCATGATGGCAGGCTTATCCCGAAACGGTGACGTTGGTCCCGCCGCAGCTCTGAAGATAGTACAGCATGCGTAACTGTCGAGTGTCGGACTATGTGAGGTCGGGTGCAGTTGTCACGCTGGGTCGAGCTGGCGTTTCCTGATGAGGGGTCACGTGAACAAGATGTGTCCAGGGAGCGAGCAGTGCCGTCAGCAGGGCAGTTGGTTTGCGGTGCCAAGTCTCTGATGATAATGTCCTCTGGCTGGTCAGGCATCTCGTTTGCGACATCTGGCTGGCCTACTTTGTGAAGTGGCATGGCGTAGGTCGCGTTACTGGCGATCGTGGTCTGGTAGTCTTCATGGTCGTGTCGTTCATCTGGCAGGACAGGTGGGAGCGCCTGTTTATGCTCTGACGACGATGAACGAGAGGGCAGGTTTCTCCGTTTGCAGAAGGTCTGGTGGCGATATGCTCATGTCCATTACCGACGCAGAGCCCTTGACCTGCAGAGGAGGGGCAGGGCTGCTCCGGTAAGCGTCAAAATCTACGACGTACACCGTCGATGGACTGCAAGGCGCCATTGCAGCCTCGAGGTTGTGACCCTCCAGAACTCCGTCCTCGGTGGAGGTCTTGGACGCACCGAAGGTACCGGGCCTCAGGCCGAAAGCGGCAATCAGGGCTGCACTCCATCCTGCCCAGGACTGCTGCCTCACGCCCTCGTACCTGTGCCACGCCGCGGCACCTTCTCGAAGGCGGCCTACCGCCAAGGACCATTTCTGCGCCTCCGTCCAAGCTTCGCGAGCTCCCAAGGCGTTGATGGTCGCCACCCATTTTTCGGCGTCGTCCTGGAAGCCGCGGAACTCTGGTAGTACGAAGGTAGCCTGGGATAGTGATACGGCAGGCGCGAAACGGTAGATTGTGTACGCGAAGTCACCAAGTTGAATATAGAGACCTGGCTGAGGGTAGACTGGAGCTCTCTACGTTGCTCAGGCGAGCTGGCCTCGAGGTCTAGGGAGGTGGCTACGTCCAACATGGTGTTGATGGCTGTCAGTGCGGGAATTATTGGAGGAAACAGCGCAGAGCTCGACGCTGTCAAGGCGTTGGCCGTGACGCGAAGTCGCGCAATGGTACGCCGCAGGTGCGCGGCGCTCTCCGATGGTTCGCGTGCGGAGCCCGTAATGTCGGACCAGTAGGCGGTGGTGGTTGAGCCCACGACGGCGGGCTGCTGGTCCGAGGAGCTCGTACCGCATCCCAACGCGGCTCAGGTGCCGATGGAGCCCTGAATGAGAGGGTGTCGCCACGGGAAGCGTGAGCGGCATTCCCGGGCAACGGTAGGCCGTGCACTGTCTTGGCGGCGCCGGGGTAAGCGTGCCCTGGAGCCACCGAGGAGGCCTGGACGCCGTCCTGGGATGGTTTGATGGGTAGCTGTAGCAGCGGTCGGGCCATGGTGTCCATGACCGAGGAAGCGTGGACGGCGTTCCTAGGATGGAGAGACCCGCGCTGCCGACGACGCGCGATGACAGCTGGCTTCAGGTGCAAGGTTCGGCTTGCGTTGTAGGCTGCGCCATTGTAAAGGACGAGATAGAGACAACACCCTGTTCCTGGGCCAAGCTGTTCTATTGTCTCACCCTCTTCTTCCTCTGCCTGTATCTCCTAGCTGTCCGCGCGCGCCAGAGCCCCGGTGTCAATGTTCGTCATCACAATATATATATATATATATATATATATATATATATATATATATATATATATATATATATATATATATATATATATATATATATATTGTTACGATTAGGTGTGTTTATTTACAAGTGAATAGATGAAAGGGACGAAGGGTTGCCGCGCCGACTCCGAGTTGCTTCGAAGACAGACGCACTTCGTTCTCCTCTTCCTTTTACTCCGCTGTCGCTTCAGCGTAACACTCCTCCTTTCCCAGACGAAGCCATCTGGGCGAGTATAAATTACGTGCGCTAAGAGTCACGGGGATGACAGCGCTTTAGGCGGGCGACGTGAACAAGCTGCGTCTTCCTAGAACGGTAGCCGTGAGATACGAGGCGAGCGATCGAATACATGACATCACTTAAGCGATCGACGATGACGCAAAGGCCGGTGTAACGAGCCAGAAACTTTTGGCACAGACCGCGCTTGCGAAGTGGTGTCCAAAGCCACACTTTGTCCCCTTTTTCGTACGACACGTCCTTGTGTCGCGAATTGTAGGCGAACTTGGAGCGGTGCTGGGACGACAACGTACGGAGCTGAGCAATGCGATGTGCTCCTTCTGCGCGGCAGAGAGTCTGGGCAATAGAAGAGTCCGCACGAGCGTTTAAAGGTAGAATGGTGTCAAGGAAGCTGCGGGGTGGTCTAACATAAAGAAGATAGAATGGACTGTAACCAGAGGTTTCATGCTTTGCCGTGTTGTAGGCGTAGGTGATAAAGGGTAAGATGTCATGTCATCCAAATTTTTGTGCCTGGAATCGACGTACATCGAAAGCATATTGGTCAATGTCCTGTTGGTGCGCTCGACGAGACCGTTTGTCTGCGGGTGATACGGGGTCGCGTGGCGAAACTGACAAGCACAAAGACGCAAGAGCTCTCCTGCTACATCGGCCACGAACTGGCGACCACGATCGCTCACAATAATACGAGGTGGTCCATGGCGCAGTATAACCGAAGACAGGAGGAAACTCGATACATCGATAGCCGTGGCCGTTGGCATCGCTTTGGTTTCCGCATAGCGTGTCAGATGGTCAACGCAGACTATAACCCAAGGTTTGTTGTTTGATGAACATGGAAATGGGCCGAGAAGATCCACTCCAACCATTTCGAAAGGCGATGAGGGTGGTGTCACAGGGTGAAGGAGACCGACCAGAGCAGTATTTGGTCGCTTGAATCGCTGACACTTATCACAACTGGCCACATACTTTTCTGTATTGCGTCGCATACTAGGCCAGTAGAATGGACACAGTATGCGGTGGTACGTTTTGGCGAAACCCATGTGCCCAGCAGATGCGTCATCGTGCATAGCATGAAGTACGTGCGTTCTCAGATTCTTAGGGACCACTAAAAGAAGGCGGGCACCATCAGCTGTGTAATTCTTTTTGTAGAGCAAGCCATCTTGGATAACAAAGCCGTTTTTACCTATCGGCTGAGCGGCTGAATTGAAGAGGGCATCCAAGCTGCGGTCGTTGCGCTGTTCCTTCCGGAAGGTGGCTAGATCAGGAAAAGCAGTATCGTCGATGGCAGCTAGAAAATCGTCAAAATTGTCAGCGTCACATTCAGTTGTTGGTAGAGGGAGCCTCGAGAGACAGTCGGCGTCAGCATGATGGCGGCCACTCTTGTAACGGATTTCAAAGTCAAATTCTTGCAAACGTAGCGCCCATCGCGCAAGGCGGCCAGACGGGTCACGGAGACCTACCAACCAACATAGGGAATGGTGGTCAGTAATGATCGAAAAGTGCCGCCCGTAGAGATATGGGCGGAACTTATGGACAGCGAAAACCACAGCGAGGCACTCTTGTTCAGTCACGGTGTAATTCTTCTCGGCCTTGCTCAATGAACGACTGGCGTAGGCAACGGCATCCTCGGCGTCATCGAAGCGCTGGATGAGAACAGCGCCGAGACCTATTCCACTTGCGTCGGTATGCACTTCTGTTGTAGCAGAAGGGTCAAAATGGCGCAGTATGGGCCCAGAAGAGAGATGGAACTTAAGTTGGCGAAACGAAGAATCACAATCCGCTGTCCAGATGAAAGGCGTATCCTTGCACAGCAATGAAGTCAAAGGGTAGGCAATATCAGCGAACTTGGGCACAAACCGTCGAAAGTAGGAGCAAAGACCCAAGAAACTTCTTAGTTCGCGTTGTGATTGCGGTTGTTGAAAACTGCTAACTGCAGCAACCTTCTGAGGGTCTGGACGCACACCATGCTTGTCCACGAGATGTCCAAGTACAAGCGCTTCTCGTTGGCCGAAGTGACATCATCATCATCATCATCAGCAGCAGCAGCAGCAGCAGCCTGTCTACGCCCACTGCAGGGCAAAGGCCTCTCCCATGTTCCGCCAATCAACGCCGTCCTGTGCTTTCTGCTGCCACGTTATACCTACAAACTTCTTAACCTCATCTACCCACCTAATTTTCTGTCTCCCCCTCACGCGTTTGTCATCTCTTGGAATCCAGTCAGTTACCCTTAACGACCACCGGTTATCCTGCCGACGTGCTACGTGCCCGGCCCATATCCACTTACCCGGGCCGGGTAGGCGAAATTTTTAGGGGCGAAGCTCCTTAAGGCGGCACCCGTTCGTCCCTCGTAGTCGTAGTCGTAGTAGTCGTAGTGCGTAACCAGTCTTACGCTTTGACCTCCAAGGTGGTGCCGGTGGGAGATTTTTCCTGTGCGTTGTTGAACAATAAAAAATTCGCAGCGTGCGCGTTAACTAAAAGCCGAATTCTTCTGTCTCTCATTCCCCATTAGCAGCCATTGGCATGTTCCAGTAGGAAACGTTAGTAGAAGTAGAAGTGACTTCTTCTTCTCTCATTCCCATTAGCAGCCATTGTTTACCTCCAAGGTAGTGCCTGGTGAGATTTCTCCTGTGCATGATTAAACAATAAAAATTTTGTTCAAAACGCCGTTGATTGATGAAATAAACCAACGAAAGACGCCAGATGTTTTGTAAAAGCAAAACGAAAGAACGCCAGATGTTTCTAAAGCAAAACGAAAAGACGCCAGCTGCTTCACGAAAGACGCCAGATGTTTTCTAAAGCAATGGTTTTCTAAACAATGAAAATTCACAGCGTACATGTAAAATTAAAGTGAGCTGCAAGTCGTCATAACTCATCGAACCTTTAGTATAAACACGCCCGATCTCACGTCGGTGATGATGTACTGGGCAGAGAATTCACGGAAGATTCACGGTTTACCGATGAACCTCCGCAGCTTCGCCCACTCATCATCATTCACTCGGTGGATATGCTGTGATTTTTTTCTCGGGTTCGGGCCGGGCCCGGGTCTCGCTTTGAGTCGCCGAGCCGGGCTCGGGCGGGTAAATTTAAACGAGTCCCGGGCCCGGCCCGGGCCGGGCCCGGGCCGAGAATCCCGGCCCGTGCAGTGCTCTACGCTGCATCTCCCGTGCGGGGGACGAAAACTAGCTACGTGTGCGTCAGTTCTTTTTTTTTCTGTTTCATCGGTATTGTTCGGCCACCTTCGTTTCGGGTAACAACAGCGCAGTCCGTATGCACTGCGCCCAATTTTGTACGAGTTCGAGGAAACGGAAGCGCTTGTCTCTATTAGACAAGCTCAAAATCCTTCAGTGTCTGGACATAGTTGAATATATTACAAAGTTGCGAGGCTTCATGTCACAGCAAATAGCTGTGCTAGAAGCAGTGCACTGAAACGTAGGCTCTCTGGGCAGTTTTGTCTCTTATTTCACTTTAAGGGTGCCAGTCCAAATGGAAATTACATATTCCTTTTGAAAATAAATTCTATTTCACACTTTTGACTCGATATCTGCTGTGCCCAATGCTGTTCCATATTATAGTGAATGTTCAGTTTAGTGAACCTTCAGTTAGGTGAACTATTTCCTTGGGCCTCTTAAGTTCACTCAAGTGAGAGTTCGCTGTAGTTCTAAATTGTGAAACTTGCTTGTGAAGCGGTACTCATACTGTGGACGGAACTCATACTTTGTAGCGAAGGGACATTGCAGGGCATTATTCTTGCTTATATTCAGCGAATTTGTGAGTCTTACTGTGAAGGGTGTAGGGAGAAAACAATAAGAGGCACGGAGCTAAAGCGAGACGAGCTTCCGAGTCACAACCCATTAAACAGGTTTATAGCAGGGGACAGAGAATGTGCGAGAAATTAATTATTGCGCACTTGCTTCAGGGACCAATTATCACGCGAGGTCGAAAATTTCTGATTCTTTTTCACTTCGGTATGCCTTGGTACTAGTATAAGCAGACGCACTTATTTCTCTGAACTTCAACATTAGAACGTAGCGAGCTTTCAAATGTAGCAGGTGTGGCATTTTCTTTTGGCTTGCGCAGCTTGTGCGATCGCCGTCACAACTTTACCGGCCTCCTTATCTCGGCAAAAGTGAATATTCTCGCAGACTGGTCTCACGCTTGGGGATTTCAACTTCGAGCTTGCAAGCACACATGCGAGCAACGTAGCGCTAGACGGTCTTACGGACCCCTCGGAAATTCCACTTTTGTTTGCAGGTGCAGAAGCCCGTCATGTCTTGAAGCATCGCTGCAGCTGGATGTTCACTGACATTAACGAGAGCGGCGCAGATAATTCCATGAAGAACGCATGGCCAAGGGAGTTAAAAAATATTTAAGAAAAGTCGCTCGTGTTATATCGGAACAGATCTGGTGCCTTCCAAGCAGCAAATGGCCTTAATCTCATGGCCAGTAAATCTGCACCGTGGGGATGATTAAAGGAACAGAAGACGTATTGGGGCAATGTCCCTGACAATCGTATTACTTACGCGCCTTCAAATAATGAAACTACAACACAAAGGAAAGTTTTCAAAACGTGGGCATAGCTGCTCCAGCTCAATTGCAACAGAAGGTTTTGGATGCTGAGTCCGAGGGAAACAATTATTGAAATATTGCGATAAAATTAAAGCTTCTCTAATTAAGTCTCTCGGCTGGAACGAGAGAAAGAGGAAAACAATATCAGTGCCATCCACTCGAGGCATTTCGTTTTTTCCTGCATTCTTTTTTAGTTCGCTTGCACCTGCAGTTTCGGGCTGCCCAGAGATTCGTGAGAAAAGCAAGATACTAAAGTGAGGGTGTTTCGCGAGAACAATCTTCTTTTGACCCGATTTTGCTGCCCTGAAGTAGTAGCAGCTTTATCCTAGGTGTGATCAATAGCGTCTGCAGTGCATTTTAAAAGGTTTCCCATAGAAAATGACCCGTGCTTTTTTTCCCTTATTGCATGAAGAAGTGAGGTAATTACCACCCGTGTGTTGGACGCCCATGCCTTCAGAAACAGGTTTACAGCATGGCGACCACAACCGTCGATGGACTGTTCGTGCAAGCAGGCCCATCCACACACACGCACAACAAGTAAACAAAAAAAAACAAATTTACTGGCACGAACGAACAATATTTTGCACATCCTTGTTGACGAATACACGAGTATCGGGCGCGATTAGGCATCTCACCCATCGCGTGCTCTGAAGGATTTTATGGCGATAACATTTACATCGACATTTTCGGCGGGTTTATGCCGTCGCCGTCATGTTCTGTATAAAGTCCAAATTGATAACATCGCGCCGCGCCTCGTATGTTCTACGTAGGAGTAAAAGCGCGCGAGCTCTGCCGACGAGCGCGGCTGAAGGAGACATGAAACGAGCCGTCCATCTCCGCCGAACGAACGGCGCGTGTGATAACATCGCCCCGCGTGCAAGGCCTGCCATCGATGGCTCCTCAAGAAGAAAGGAAACTCCCTGTCCGTCTTTTGTCGAACGAAGAAATATGAGGTGGAGGGTGGGGGAGGGGCGCTGCGTCGCTCGAGTAGCACCTGCGAACCTTGAGCACAAGGGCGCGGTCGCGAGCGCTGGCGCGCGCTCTATCTCGACGGACGTAGGTAGATGGCTCGTACACCGCTGTACGTGCTGTGCTCTCACCACTTCGCGCTGAGGCGACAGACAGCACGAAAACCACTTTGCTCCCTGCAGCTGCCGTATATCCTTACGCCAGCGTTTTGTAGAGTTACGGGAGATCGGATCATAAAGGGGTGAGCTGCTAGCCGTACTTCGTATACCATTCCAATTTGTTGCTATCGCATTCATTTCTTTGCCGTTGCGGCGAAACTGAGCTTTTTTAGATCGATATCTCATCAGGTCCACTGACGTCGCGCTGCGCAATAACTGGTTGCCTTTCACATCAACATTTATGCATATTTTTGGCCCCTCCTATCTAATGAGTGTGCATGAATAAGAGCAACCTACACATAACGCCGGCGCGTATATGTGCAAACGCGATCGAATAGAGCATCGCTATATTATATCGGCGCAGCGCAAGCGCGATAAGCCTCTAATCGTGTCGGTATTTTTCACAAGATAACGTCGAAAATACAGAACTCAAGCTTCAAAAGCATCAGTTATTATTTTTCATATGTAGATCGAGCAGCAGTACGTACTGTTTCACATTGTCTTGTCGGATAATCTTTTATGCTTTGTGTACACCTAGATATTTTACCAATATTAAAGTATTCATTCATTTTTATGCAATCGCATGAAGAGCTTTACTGATTTCGCGCTGGCCTTTTAGAGCAATCGGCAATTTTTCGCCTCTGCGCTCACTTGCATTGTGGGCAGCATTGTAAAAACACGACGTCTAGGAATACCAAGCTTACGAGCCGTCGCATCAGAGGGATACTACGCCATGGTTACAACTCCGCAGGGAAATAAGCCTGCGGAAGCAGCTTTGGTATCGGCTGTATGTAGCGTTGGCTGTTATCCTGCGCAGCAGACGGCTGTGATTGTGTGCGTAATCTTTCTCGCTCTCTTTCGTTATTATTATTCCTCTTACCTTGCGTTCACCTTCAATGCAGGTTAGCGATCAAAGTCTACTGCTCTCGTTATCCTCGCTTCTTTTTCATTTCCTTTGTCATTCGCTCTCCCCATTCACAAATACGGGCTTTCATAGCAAGCCGTCTACTCCACATGCACGCATTTTACCTTTCGGTCACATCGAATTGCGGCTGCCAAGACCAAGATTAGATATAACGTTTCCGTGCTTAGTAGCAGCATAGTCACTAAGCCGAAACGGCGAGTCCACTATTTCTAATAACAACTGAACGGGAAGAAGTCAAGCCTGTCATCAACAGTGAATTAGCGTAGTAGACCATTAACCTACACTACATCAATATGCAAATTAGCAAGTGAAGAGCATTATCGGATGCTCGCGTTACTTATTTGACGGATTGCTTACATTTAATAGACGCAGTTGGGGAGCAGAAATAATTGACTGATTATAACAGCGACTAACTGCTGCCGTAAAGACTTTCGCGAGACTCTATAGTCACCTGTAAAGCATAATGCCTTTTCACGAGCTTTGTGATACCCCCAACTCCGGCAGTGTGCATTGGCACCCGTTTTTATTTCTTCCTAAGGGCGACCATGCAGTACCGTATTGCGAACACGTCGCTTACTGCTTGTTTGCGTCCCCGCTGAAATCGCTTCGCCTTGAATTCGTAAACCCGCCGTCCAGTCTGCGGCGAGCGCCCTCTAATGTCACCAGTAGATCAGAGAGATGGAGAACATTTTTTGTTTGTTTGTTTTTACCGAGAAACGTCTCGCCGCAGTGCAGTCATAGATGCAAGGAACGGCCAGCTAGTCCGCTTGGCGACCGCATATGCGCGGCACGATGCACTGTGTATCCACAAACACGCTCGCAGGCACGCGCACGATCTACTGCCGCCATGCAAGCGCGCATCGCGGGATGAGGCTAGTCCCAGCAGAGTGCAGTGCTGCCTGCTTGGCAGGCAAGCGGTCACTTGGCCAGGCGCGCGCGCCAATTGCCACGCGTTGGCGATGCCTGCCCGAACCGCTTGTGCGCCCTGCGAGGCGTGAAAACACTGGCGCTCATCCTCACGTGCACACGTGGGCCGCTGGTTTGCATTTCAAAAGCGACCCCGTTTTGGGCTGCGGCCTGCTTGGTATGCTGTCGCCGCAGTCACCCTACGAGACACTGGTGCGCGACAGGGAAGGCTCCGGCGAGGCACTCTGTACTTTGGCGTTGTCTAGGGGGCGGGGCGCACGTTATTGCCTTGCTACGGCACCTAACAAGCAAGCTTGATCTCCTCTCGAAACAGACGCTGGTGCTTCAATCCCCCCCCCCCCTCTTCCTCCTCCCACTCTGCTCGAAGTGCGCATTCTGCGGGGAAAAAGCCAGGAAAAAAGAAACGAAATGGCAGGCAAATAATTGTGTGGCCCCTGTGAGACTATTTCTCCTCTCCCTCGACAAGTTGATTCCAATTCAAGGGCACGTGGGGCGATATACACGACCAGCACGAGAGTACGACCAGATTACTGGGTATTGAAATGCCAAGGTATATATTGACACTGTATTTTTACTCCATTCAAAGAAGGCCCTATACTGAGCTCACGCTCAGTTATCTTTATTTTTAAAATTAAATCCACGCTTAGAGTAAATTGGCGTCATGGTTGATGCTTGGTACTCTGTCTCGTTTACGTAGACAGTACAGAGCAAAGCTGCGCAAGGGAGTTGGAGCAAGGATAGCGTGGCTCAAACAAACAAAACATACAAAAGAATTCTGGCGGCACAAGGTGGCGGCGCCCATATATATATATATATATATATATATATATATATATATATATATATATATATATATATATATATATATATATATATATATATATATATATATATCGAGTGGCTAAAGAGATGTCCGAAAATCCTCAAAATAAGGAAACTGCGATATTTACCTTATTATAAGGTAAATATCGCAGTTTCCTTATTTCGCAGTTTCCGCCAGAGAATTAAGTTAAGGGAGCAGGTATAAGTTATACCTGCTCCCTTAACTTAATTCTCTGGCGGCTGACACTTAAAAGCGTGAAAACACGAAGACGAACAAAGCAACGACAGACACGGGTGCTGTTGACCTTAAGTTGACTAGAAACATTTATTGCGGCAGCAATTATAGAAATTAATTCCCCTTTTAATTTGAGGAGACAAGCGCTCGGGTCAAATGACGGAATCGGAGCCCTTCCTGCGAAGAGCCCATTGTCGCTTTGAAGTTTCCACAAATGCGGCCGCTGTTGACTTTTGCGCTGTGATGAAATCCGATTAATCTCGCCGGCGATACCGAAACCGAAAAGCCGAAGAGCGCAACTGCCGCGCTCGGCCGAGACGTCCAGAATGAGCGAACGTCGTTATATCAACTTCGCCTCGAGGCTGTTGGCGCTACGCTAGCCATTACAGCAAGTATGGGGCACGTAGGTTAACGAAGACAGAAAAACACCACTGCAAATGCTGTCGTCAAACAGCGATGCCACTCGGGTCTTCTGCTTCACTAAGGCAGTTGCACTCTTTCGCGCTCCGGTTTCGGTTACACCAATGAATTCGATCGGATTTAATCACGTCACAAAAATAGCCAGCAGTGGCTTTTTGAAAACCACAAAAAGAAAATGAGCTCTGCGCAGCAAACGCTTCCGTTATCCCATTGCATCCGACCGCCCGTCTCGTCTAGTTTATTTATTCCATTTTGGTATACTGCCAACCCCAAAGGCATCATGGCAGGAGGGCGTATACACTAGTTTGAATAGATTTTACAAAGAACACAAACTGTAGTACAATTGCAATTGAAACAACAAATAATTACAAAAACAAGTGCGAAGCAAGAACAATTATTACCATGGCTAACTGAAATACAAACAGGCCCGCATAGTGAAAGAAAGCCACATATCTTAGCGGAGAAGAATTAAGAGGGAAAGAAAGTGCGATACGAGAACAAGGTGTAAGAATTTTTACACAGTAGTGCTGCACCGCGAAAAGAAATAGATACTGTGGTACTTACAGTATGGGTAAAAGAAAAAAAAGACAAAAGAGTATTCTAAACAAACAGCAAAACAAGAGTAGTATAGTTCTATAGACGATTTTACGTAAGGCACGTGGGCGCCGACAACTTGTGCTATTAAACGAATGTTTTCTTATTTCTTTTTATATCGCGACGTGAATTTATAACGTCACGAAACGTCGAATGCAGCAACCCAACCATTTTCACGCGTATACGTCTACCGTAGCACTGTTCGTCTAGTTGTTAAAAATACAAAACGGCAGCGCTACAGCGCATTATGGTGGCACCAAAACCCACGCGAAAAATAGCCCATGCATCACTTAGGTAACACGAAAACAAAACTGTCTTAAAGGGTTAATGTTTCGCTTTCTACTGCAGATAAAAACTGTGTTAGTGATCTACTTTCTATGAAGTGCAGTGGAAAGTTATTCCATGCTCTTATCGTTAATTGGAAAAATGAATTCTCAAAACAGTCCGTACGGAATCTGTATTCAGCGAGCATTGGTCAATGGTCATGTCTGGAGGGACGTGGTTGTAAGCTGGATATATAGTTACTTGCGTCGATATCTGCTTTGTTGTGAATAAGCAAGTACATGAATTTTAGACCGCCTATTCTAGCCCTGCGCTGGAGAGTATGCATTCGAGCAATTTCCATCAACATGGTAGGTGGTTCATGCGGCCCATTCCTGTTTAAAATGAACCTGGTCTCCTTTGTCTGTATGCCTTCAAGGTCAGCGCTGCCTTGTTAAGTAAAAGGGAACCACATGATATTTGCTTATTCTAAGAATGATGTAAGGCAGATTGTAAGCCAACAGTTTAGCATGAATCAGCGCTGATCGAAGGCGCTGTCGGGAAAAGAGCCGTTTGAGTGCAGTCGCGGTAATGTGGTTAATACGATTGCTCCATATAAGGCGCTGTGTGATTGTCCATCCCAGATATTTAAGTTCGGCAGTGGCACTCATTTCCGTGTTATTAATTTAACACGACTATAAAATTTACTCTTTTTTTTCTCGCGCTTATCGGTAATGTCAATTTTTTTTATCATTCCGTGTCATTTGCCACTCGGAGCGCCATTTTGTCACCGATTGCAAAGCGCACTCAAGGGCTAGGTGATTTTCATGAGTGTTAATCACGTTATAAATAATGCTGTCATCGGGCAAGCAATATAATGTTAACATCCAAACAAGGCAGAAGATCAGGAGAAGATGGACGTTTGAAGAATATTCCTAATGTTCACATGTACATTAGCAGGTAGACTTTTAATAAAAAAAATTTAAAAATGGAGAATAATATATTTTATTTTCTATAATTAATAGCGTCATTAATGTCTCTAGTAATCCTGAAATGCCCGCCACCACAGAAAAAGTAAGTATTAAGGTAGCGAGCAAATGCCGCATTTCCCAAATGGTGCAGCGGTGGAAGCATAAACCTGCATATAAGAGCCCTGCACACACGTTGATGTCGTGACAGCAGAATCAGCAGCGATTCTCTTCGAATTGGCTGTGGCTTGGCTGTGGCACATTTAGTCTACCGTCCCCCATTTCTTTTTTCGTCGTCACACTTTATCTGCTCGTTGTTAAAAGCGAATTTGGGAAAGACAGAAGTACTTTGCAAATGAAGTGACATCTACTCGTATGTATACAGAAGTTTCGAGACGGGATTCTTCGCACAATTACGCAACGTTAACCGAAAGAAAAAAGACAGCCAACTGACGAAGTTTTTAGTCTTATTTTTGCTCTACTTGTGGAATTAATTATACTAAACATTCTAATTAAGCTCCCCGCATGTTAACTTCATAAACATTGAGGCTTTGTCTGGGCGTTGTTATCAAGATTTTTCTCAAAAAAAAAAGGCAGTGTTCCGTCAGTCCGGGTTCTTTCAAGCCTTGAAGCGTTGATGCTGGCGCTCGCGTTAGCAACCTCCTGAAACCTCCGGGAATTCATTATTGAGAACTGAAGATTCAGTGTACGCTGTCGCGCTCAGATTTAAGCGCCATAGACATCTCGCCTATAGCACTGCCCACGTCGGGATTAAAACGAAATGGCCGTTCTTCCTATTTCCTAATCCTTATTAAGCTCGAGAGGCTAAAATTGGCGCTGAGAGAAAAAAAAAAACTGTCTGTTATCACATCGCGGATATTTGACGTTTGTGGGAGACTGCGTAGCCTAACTTTGTAGTCTTGTCTAATTGTCATCCTGAATGCGACTTCATAATCCGCCTCGCAATTAATCCACTGATTAAAGCTTTCCCTCTTTCCTTTACCATAATCCAAATTACTCAATCTCGATCACGCAGAACTAACGTTGCGAAGTATGGAAGAGCGGCTACGTCCGTTTCGCCTGGCGCTCCCCTGGAGCTTTCGTCATTAGTAGAGGCCGGATTTTTAGACAATAAAAAGCGTGTTTTAGGCGCCATAAATAGGCAGGCAAAACAGCGTTTTAAGCCTCCAATATCTTAAATGTAGGCAGAATAAATTTTTACATAAATGTAAATTATTTCAAAGGAAGATGTGTGCGACGTCTATTTACGACAGGAAAACAAGAAAGTGCTATTGTTTAAGGTGGCACACAGGCACCTACAGTTGAACGTAGACGCATGCAATTGACCTTTGCCACGCACGGTTTGCAGAGCACGTTAACTCCGCTTATTCTGTAGCCTGGTTAGTCCAGCGTCCACTGTCGAATGAACACACACCTCTGTGCCTTTCTTTTCGGCATGACTGAGAGGGTAGAGCCGGAGCAGACATCCGGATCACTAAAAGGCCAAAAGGACGGGATTCTTCTTGTTGGCCGGGTCGAATCGTGTAGAACCAGTTTCTCCCCAGGCGGTGAACACCTTAACCCTTTCCCTACCGAGTTTTTTTAACCATAAACTATACAAAGTACGGATTTTTTCTTCGCCCATTTCATTCTACTTGTCTTGAACCAACTAAAAAACTAAAATTTAAAGGCGGTTTATTCGCGATATACAAGCAAAATAATTTCCTCTTTTTTTGAAAATATGCACAGGACTGGCTTCACTGCACTGCACCACGGAAAGTGCTCTTATCTCTCCTGTCTTCAGTGCAGAAAATGTATCTGAAATTTAAAAAATAAGTGCAGGTACAAGAGCACCCGTGGAAAAAAGCTTTGGACGCGGCGGTGGGGGCACATTGCGCCCTTGCCCTCCCCCCCCCCCCCCCCCCCCCCCCCCCGCCCGAAATTTTTTTCTGCCTTGGGATACAGAGCACAATATGACACTCGACCACACTTACCCACGTCGGATCCAAAGCGTGCCCCCCCCCCCCCTCCCGCCCCCGAAAAAAATATCTGCCTACGCCACTGGGTGGGGTTTTTTTTTTTTCACCAGCGGTTCTCAAATTCTCAAATAGGGTTCCGCGGAGCCGTCTGAAGGGTTCTCGACGCCATCGGCCGCGAGAAAAAAAAAACGTTTTTGGAGGCGAGTTTTGACCTATTCCCACTTCCAGGTCTTGCTCCAGGAACTGCAGCAACATTCTGACCAAGATCGCCTCTGCTGCCCCGACGCCTCAATTAAAACTTAAGCCTGCTACATCAGGCTTAGGTTAAAGCCTAAGCATGCGTCTCGTTTCTCTGCTGCTAGCGGTTGTTTTGCGGGAGTTGGTTGAATTATAGGACTAGGTTGAATCCCATAGAGTTCCGAACAGTCACTGTTGCGCAGTGAAATGAATAACCGGCTCAATCTGCACCCAGAAGGGAAACCCAGAAGGGAAATAGCGTTCATACAGGCGCCAATTTTGAATATAGGCGTTTATAGGCACTTATAGGCATATAGGCACGAACGCCAAATATAGGCATTTATAGGCACTATAAGAACACTATAAAAGTCCTCTTTAGCCTCTAATTCATGCTCATATATCAAAATGACGCGATAGGAGCGTAAGGAACAAAATAGGCATTTGCCTAAAATCCGGTCTCTAGTCATCAGTATGAAGTACAACACGTAAAACATCCAGGAAATTCTCAGAGAACATTAGTTTAATTGGAATAACGTCGGTTTCCACCTATAAGTCTGTGCTTTCTGTTTCTATCTCGTTTTATTCAAAACTTCTGATACCCCTGAAACTCAAATTAACCTAAATGTACGTTAGTTTATGACGACGATATCAACGCACATTAGTCAGAGACATGACCTAGCTGCAGTGTGCTGTGGCAGATGTGGTAACTTGCGCTCAGGCTGGTGAGGTATATTGACCGGAAAAGCAACACCAGACTGAAAAAAGAAAGATTGCTTCGCGCTTTTGCAAGCACTCTAATATAAATCCTCTGAAAGCCGTGCGTTTCCACCCCACTCAAGAGGGCGGAGCTTATTCTATAAAGCTGCTTGATTTAACACCGCTCCTTTCATTGACATAATTTATAGACGTCAGCATTCAGAAATGAATATGGCACGAAAATTTTGCACGCGAACAGCTAATGAAAGGCTCCGTGGTCTGGCGCCGCCACGGTGGTAGAGTGGTTAAGGTACTCGGCTGCTGACCCGAGATACACGGGTTCGAACCCGACCGCGGGGTTCACATTTAGATGGAGGCGAAATGCTAGAGGCCCATGTATTTAGATTTAGGTACACGTTTAGGACCCCCAGATGGTCGAAATTTCAGCTCCCTTCCACTACAGCCTGCCTCATAATTACATCGTGGTTTTGGCACACAGAACTCCAGACATTATAATTATCTGCTGTCTCGCAGCCCCTATGTGAAGGATGAACATCATGTGACAGTTTTATCGCGGCTTGTACGATAACCACGAAACAACACATAGGTAAGAATGCAGGGGATGTAAACTGGATTCGTGCAAAACTGGGTGATCTCCTTCTTGCTCATCGATTACAAAGTGGCTCACATTTTTCCATTAATCATTTGATGTCTATTTATTCCGGGACTGCACACCACTGACTGCCATTTTTTAAAGAAGAAACAAATATGACATATCCAACACCTTATTGTCTACCAGTGTAGTGTGTAGCTGCGGATGCACTAAATGGTGCAGCTGCTATAGTTTTTTGGCTAATTAAGCCGGCATCTGAAAGCTCCCTTCTGCTGAAGTCGCATTGGTAACATGACTTTTCTTGTCGCGACAATATCTCTCTTGCATGTCTGCGTTTCTTTGTTCTTCAGCGTACATATTTCGCAGGCATGTACCACGTTTCCCAGCTAAGGCTGACCAAGCTTAACAGAAAAAAACAAAAAGCAAGAAAACGGGCGAATAATTTAGGAGCCATTCCACTCCGTGAAGGTGGATGACCAGCGAAGCTGTTTAGCACGACACAGAGGTAACAGATCATTTAGAACCTTGTCCGATCAGGCACCCTGCAACTAAATCTACAATGTCTGTCCAGAAAGTCGCTTCTCAATTTAGCGTACGCTCCCTTTAATGTTTTCCGTTTGAGCAGCATGCGTGTTTTTGCCACGACATGCGTCGCCTTATCAGGCTTGCCGCGTGCGTTTGACGTTTCGTGCACAATCTTGGGGAGCCATTTGAGCAGCACGCGGCTTTTTGCAGCATTCGCCGTTTCGCGATATGCGCTGTGTTGTCTGGCTTTCTGCACGCGCTTGGCGTATTGTGCGCGTTCTTCTTAACAGCAGAGCTGTTTAGCAAATCATTCCTTGTCCGACGAACCAAAAAAATCACCGCCATATCCACGAAGTGAATCATGTTAGAGGAGCTTGTTGGACATGATCGGGTAGCCCGCGAATCCTCCGTACACATTCCTCTACCATCATATATAGACGTGACAACGTTGTTTATATATACATTAACCCTCTTTGCTTCGGCCTTCCGGGCTCTCACCGCAGGGTCTTGGCAGCGAGCCCGCCGCGCAGCAGCATGAACACCCCGCCTTGGCTGGGTTGTTCATGATGTGGAGCGGCAACGAAGAGTGTTCACTCAGTGAGCTCCCGGCGAAGAGAAAAGAAGCGCGCCAAACGCGAGCGCCAAACGAGAGGCGTGTCTCCCTGTTCACTGAATGAGTTCCCAGCGAAGAGAAAAGGAAGCGCGCCAAACGCGAGCGCCAAACGACAGGCGCGGCCCTCTAGCGGTCACCTATCTAACTAGCGCATGCGCGAGCGTGGTGTGCGCCGCCTTGAGCGGCGGCGCGCCATCTAGTGAGCATTCTTCAAATCACCGGAGAGTGTACACGCCGGCGACAATGGACAAGGCGCGAGCATAAGGAGCAAGCTCCTAAAAACTATCACCATAATAAACGGGTTTGTGCCACAGAAATGCCGCTACTTGCCACTGGTCCACTAAAAAAGAAGGCAACAGCTGTTATCATCATAAACGGGTATGCGCCACAGAAATTGGGCAAATCCCACTACTCACCACTGGTCCACTAAAAATGAAGAAGACAGCAGTTAACGCAACAACAAATGGCTGCGAAGCGACGGCGGCCAGCCAAAGACCCCGACTACGTACAACGAGAGTATACTAGGTAACGGGAAAGGCAACGGCGGCTCCGGGAAGGCCACGATGCGATGGAAGGCCTACGCCAACGTTGATATGCCCGTAGATCTGTGAGAGGTGCGAACGCTTGGTTTCAGCGCGCGTTTCTGTCTCTTTAGTTTCTTCTATGCGCTGAGAATCAACGTATAAGCAAGCTAGAATAACAAAGCTTAAACCTAGCAAAGACCTCGAAGCAACCTAGAAACAACTTGCATCACCTAGCTAAGGCCTATAAATGACCTATAAGCAACCAGATTAGTATTTAGAATCGTCCAGTTTCGCTGTTTCAAGCCTTGCGCGGCTTAGTGCATGCTTCGCCAATTTTTTTTTTTTTTTTTTTTCAGTGTTTCAGTGGTGAGTAGTGGGGTTTGGCCACTTTCAGTGGCACATATATGGTTTTGCTAGCTAACTAATGGAATGCCGTAGCCATGTACAGATTCGCTATAAAAACTGCTACAACATGCGGCTTTGAGGCCTACGCTGTGTTGGCATAGAGAAACATACTTTCGTAAAGCGCGACACTCCCGTAGGGCCCTGCCACCGAGGAACTGCACTTCTGCCACAGCTCCGAGCAGCTTTCAGACCGGTAATTTTGTCTGTCGAGATTTTGGTCGCCTGGTCTAGCTCCGTTTTGGCTTCGGTCACAAAGGCTTAATAATATCTGGGGTTTAACGTCCCAAAACCACCATATGATTATGAGAGACGCCGTAGTTGAGGGCTCCGGAAATTTCGACCACCTGGGGTTCTTTAACGTGCACCTAAATCTAAGTACACGGGCTTCAAACATTTTCGCCTCCTTCGAAAATGCAGCCGCCGCGGCCGGGATTCGATCCCGCGACCTTCGGGTCAGCAGTCGAGTGCTATAACCACTAGACCACCGTGGCGGGGCGGTCACAATGGCTTCGAATCTGGTTTACTTTGGACTGTTAAAATGTTCAACAACTTCGTTTTTAGTGGACAGCGAGAGCTTTAATGTGGAGCATGCCGCACAGTGCTCGGCGATTGAAACGAGATACCGGCGATACTCCGAGCTAAAGTCCCTATATTTTTCCCTGTTTAGGGAAAAATCTAGGGACTTTACTCGGAGCACGCGGGTGCTGGCGGTGAGGGTAACGGTGAGGGCGAGAGCGGTTGTGACGCAATGTAACTACATCCGGTAAGCAGTCGTTCAGTCTGTGCTTCTCGGTGGATCCGGTGAAAGCGCTTCAATCATTCGTAACGTCCGCCCGCCAGCTTCAGATGTTTCGCGCTGCACGGCACGTAACCGCAATATTTTGAAGCCACGGCAAGCAGTGCTCCGCCGGCGCCACAAGGAACGGCAGATTGAACGGCTGTCTAGCGGATGCAGTTGCCATGTATCGCAAACGATCTTAGCCTCACCGCCAGCAGCCACACGCTCCTAAGCATCGTGGTTCAATCGCCGAGAAATTAGATGCAGATGTAATAAAGTCGGGAATCGCAACCTTTTAGTACGAGAAACCGCCAAGATTCTCGGACGTACGAGTACGTCCGAGAATCTTGGACGCACTCAACCACAGAACAGCAGTTATCAAAGTAGGTGATGATGAATACAGAGCCATCCATCCTCCTAACAAAGGAACGTCACAGGGTGCGGTCATTTCGCCTACACTCTTCAACATAGCCATGATTGGACTAGCCGAAAAACTCCAAGACATTCCCGACATACGCCGTTCCCTATATGCAGATGATATAACAATATGGATAGCGAAGGGCAACTTGGGCGAAAAGGAGGAAAAGCTCCAATTGGCAGTCAGTATCATATAAACATATACAAAACAACGAGGACTACAGTGTTCGGCGGAGAGATCAGAACTGATTCGCCTCACAAAAAACAAGAAGCAATGAACAGATCCGAGGCTCAAACTCGAGATCAGGCTTGAGGGGAAAGTTATTCCGGAGAAGGTCAATACTTAGAGTTCTGGGAATGTGGCTACAATCGAACAACAGATGTCTCCAAACTTTAAACACGATAAGAAAAACAACGCAACAGATTAATCGGATGATAGCGCGTAAGGCTCATAATCGGATGGGGATGGGGGAGGAGACAGCCTCAGACTTGTGAAAAGCCTGGTCATCAGCAGAGTAATATACTCGATACCTACCATGCCATGAATATGGAGGAAAAAGAAAAGACTGATCAAATAATAAGGACGGCATCTAAGACAACCTTGTGGTTCCCACACAACACTTCAAATGAGAAGATGGCATCTCTCGGCCTCCACAAGACATTTGATGAGCGGTCTGAGGCCCAACTCATAGCGCAGAGGAGCCGTTTGGAAGAAACGCTAGCCGACAGAGCTCTTCTTCGTATAGTCGGCCTTGGAGAATGCACACGAACACACCAAACAGCTACCCTCCCAGATCAGATATTTGTAAGGGGTATCACCAATACCACAAAACATGGATCCGATAATACACGCAAGGAGGAGGAAAGCTAGAGCGGAATACATAGACAAAACTACGAAGTTCTTGGACACTGCAAGATTCACGGATGCTTCGCCATACTGGACCAACGCCAAAAATATGATGGCGGTTGTCGTAAACAGAAGAGTTAAGTCACGGCCTGTGCTTCGGTTTCTCGAGCAACCATAAGAGAAGCAGAAGAGATAGCCATTGCCTTAGCTATAAGAGAAGGCATGGAGCGCAACGCTCCACTGACAATTATCACAGACTCTCAGGCCGCATGCAGGAATTATCAGAAAGGAAAAGTCGGCGCCAAGGCACACCTGATATTTACCGAAAGCAGCAGAGAACTGGACATTAGTTATACCCAAACAATAACTTGGGCCCCGGGACACGAGGGTGTTACTGGGAACTTCTATGCAGATGAGGCGGCTCGAGGTTTCACGAACTACCGAGCTGCCGATAGCAACATCATGGAGGACCTGACACCCATCAATCCCAGTTACAAAGTGATCCTGCAGTATTACAGGGAGTTGAGGAAACTACCCAGCACCACACAAGAACCTTTCAGTCGTGGATTCTGCGGCGTTACGTAGGCCCCAAACAGTCACATATACAAACATCGATAGATTACATACGTACTACCCCACAGCATACAAAGACATGCCCATGGTGTGGGAGCACACCGACGCTCCACCACGTCACATGGGAATGCACGGCTCAAACCGAAGAGCAAGAGGATAATGCGAGATTGAGGTGGGGGGCATTGCTGTCTAGCCCTGCCCTCGGGGAACAGCTCAGGCTAGTCTGGAGGGCCGAAAGGATGGAGAGGACCAGCGGTGCCTTGGAATCCGTTGTCTCTAAAACAGGGCGACGCCGTGTGGCCCGACCACACGGCGTCGCCCTCTTTTAGAGGCAACTAATTCTTTTGCGCAAATAAAGCTTTGTTCTTCTCCTTCTCGATGAACCAAAGAAGGATACAATTAGTTCATGCAAATTGGAAAAGCTAATGTGGTAAGAGTTGATATGGCAATTTTTTTTGGCGTCTTGAGCAGCTTTTTTCGACTGCACACAATAGGAAGCAGTAGTTCCATACAAAAATATTATTTGTCTTGGTTGCACTGGAAATCACACAGAAAATCCTGTATGAAACAGTTGAATATATGCATCGTATTACAAAGAACAATAAGATATAGCGAGATAGCGGAGCGAGCGCAAAGCTATGCATATATGCGCCAGGGGTTGCAAGGCAACGCGAGGTAACGTCATAGCTCCGTGAAGTTTTTTTTTTTTTTGTCTATGACGGACGGACTTAAACATCTCCGATGTTAAAAGTTGTGGTAAAGCGCGTGACACCATGTCACGACCAAATAAAAGAATGCTCATTCGCGCTGCCTGTATTTGCTCCAAAACATCACGCGTGAGGTCAACACAAAAGAAGTTGTCAACGGCTGTAAACAAGCAAGGGACAGCTTGCTTGTTGTTTCAACCATGGCAAGCAGCACTTCAATTAAAACTGGCACTTGCGAGGTAGCCGCGCCGGGCGCCACGGCGCATATTTTATGCTACTCCTGCAAATAAGGCTCACCAGCATAACAAACGTCTTGCTGGCAATGTTTCACGGCATAAACAGAAAAAATTTTTCTCCACACAAAAGGAAACAGCTTTCCGCAAAAGCGAGGCGATGTGTCAAAAAATGGGGAGAGGAGGGCGTATTCAGCACTATACGTGATAGGCGCTGCATCAGCGTCGCTATGGACATTGGACATTGCATGAGACGCGTGGACGCAACCCTGTGGATGCATGATATGCTATATTTGAGTTGAAATTGAAGCGGACATCCCTACGCCACCTTCCAGATGGTCGGACCCTTACTCACTCGCCCACAAAACTGCTCGTGTGGCCGCTCTTTACGTAAGTGTGTTTCTCTATGGGGCTCGGTGAGCTATCCTGTTCCGCCAGCGACGTATTTTTTTAAGCACGATTAGAAATTCCTAGAAGAAGGGCTTGACTATCAATGGCTTTCGTTGTGTATGTACCACATCGAATGGATTCAGGAGCCTCCTTTGAAACGTTTATGCCTGTTGGCTGGAGTGTATCAAACTTGCGAATGAGGTATGACTCTTAACATTTTCTGTCTGTCGGAGACCGGAAGTTTGACTGAAGTATGTGAAGTTTGAGAACGTCGAAGTTGTGACTTGCCACATTAAAATTCTGCGCCACTGCTTTCGGTAAGTTCTTAGCCGTGTCCGCGCGATGCCCGTTTAACCTAACGGCTCCTGTTTCTCCAATGTACTGCTTGTGATAATATGAACATTCGATCATGTGGATAGCGTTTGAACTAGTGAGAGAGAGAAATGAACTTTATTTTTGACCAGGCTCTTTGTACTTGAAGGTAAAAATAAATTTTATATGTTGTCACTTCCAGTGCTTTTAACTGTTACTTCATCTTGAAGGTATTTGAAAGTCTTAGATCTTTATGAGGACAAGGTATTATGTGGGCAGCAGAACGAGGGTTTACTTTCGTAGGCACTAACATGTCCTTAAAGTTCCTATTGCGGTGATACACGACCCTTGGTACTTCGGGAAACGCTTTTCTAAGGCGCTCGTTGCTTGCTAATATTGGGTAATACTTGCGCAGGATATTATTTACGATTGGGAGCGCATTTGAGTATTTGGTTAAAATTGCTAGCTGTTGGTTGGACTGTGCTACGGGGGCTATTTTAGCTAGTGTTGATTTCCTATATAATTTACATGCTTCGTTGTAAACCTTGTCTAGAGCGTCGTGCGGGTAATTTCTTTCGAGTGATGTTTCCTTCAGCTTGCTTAAGTGGTGAACGTAGTCGCCGTCGTCGTCACAGATCCTTATTATACGCCTCGCCTGTCCCACAAATATTCCTTATTGTTTGCAGTGCCGCGGGTGATGACTAGTGTAATGCAGGTATTATTGGCTATCTGTTGGTTTTCTGTAGAGCGTCGTTTTGAATTTTCCTGTTTCAATAGATACCGTCATGTGTAGGAAGTTAATTTCACTGGAAGAATGGTGCATGGTAAATTTAATACTAGGGTGAAACTTATTACAATGGTAAATGAATGTGTTTAGTGCGATTTTGCCATGTGTACACGCCGGCCCCTCCTTCTCTGCCCATCCCCACCCCCGTTTTCGCAGTTGCCCTCTCCTCCTCCTTTGTTTGGGTTAGAGGAGAGGCTAAGAAGCATATACACGCACGCGCTCAGGAAAGCAGTTGCAGCCTTGAAGAAAAGTTCACTTGTCGAAACGTCAGCTCCAGCGACACCCCGAATTTTCCATATCTTCGGAACATAAAAGTCGAACAAAACCATTCGCCTATTCACGGGGCTCGAACATGTGAAGTTCTCTGATATGGGGTGGCGTCCTTAAAAAAGAATAGCCTAGCAGACGATGAGCCCAGGGGAGCTATTTTCGATGTGTCCACCTAGCGGACTGTCCACTTCGCCCGCCGCTGATTGGTTGGAGCTCGGCGAGCAGCGCACATCCCGTTTCCGTTGTTTTTTTTTCCGCAACGTCATTTCGACGTCACGAAGCTTTCACAACTCTCGACACCAATGAGAGGGACGGAACGCGCTTAACCGTAACGAACGCAGCCCCCAGAGATCCGCTTTTGAGCTCCCATCTCGGAGGCCGTGCGTGAACTCTGATCCCGTTAGCCCTCGAATTAGGTTTAAAGTAGCCACACGCCTAACCCACTTGGGAGGTCGGTACGCATTCCTTACATCGTTCTCAAACATCTGAACACGTTCATATGCGAGTTCGAACTTGTCAAGTTTGTTTATGTGTCCTGTTACTGTACATTTCGTCCACTTTCTTTCTCTTTACGCTGGGAATTTGCTGGCGGGTTCGGTGCGTCGACGTGGTCAAGCGCGCCATGACGTCACGGCTAGCCGCTTTTTCGAGTAACTGAATGCGCTCCGCCAAAGTGGACATGTCCACAAGGTGGACACATCCAGAATAGCTCCCCAGCTGAGTGCGCTTTGTGGCATGCGCTTACCCTCGCCCTGTTTGTAACTTGACTCCGTCATATGGCGCACAGGGAGGTCGCCGCTCGGGCACGCTAGTTAAAGATCTCGGCGGTTGTACGTGCACTACACCTATGTTTCTCAGCCTTTCTACCACTCAATCTTGTTTCTTCCCATGAACGTTGGTTGAGTACAAGGATGCCACTATCAAAGTTTGAACTTTACGCACTGATGCCGCGTCCGAAGTCGGAATACTCTCGGAGGGTATAAATTGCTATGGCGAGCTTATTTTGGACGGCCGTAAAAAAGTCCGCTGATGCGCGCTTCTGCCGCTGCAAAGGTGGTCGCGCAGCCTGAACGCTGACGGTGAAACGTGGCATACGTTTACGACCATGACTGAAAAGAGCGACGAGGCTTCACCTTTTTAAAAATGTATAGACACATGTGCCGCTTCGCGGTTCTACAGTGGTCGCAACGGCATTACGCTTGTCCTTGAAGCTCTTATCATTGTTGTCGTAACTCACTGCGTATAATCGGTAGCTGAGCTGGCAGTCTATGCCGTCTTTTCCGCACCGTTAACATGCTCTCTAATTGGCCTAGATGAGATGGGGCCTTCGTACTCGACGACAAGCTTTGTTTTGGGGTTTTCGCGACTACCAGCGCTTCACCCAGGTTATACCTAGCGGTACAAACGTAAATATTTGTTGTTACATTTGACGCTGCGCAGTCTTACTTAATAGTTTCGACGTGAACTGTGCTTGTCTAAGCCGAGACACATGCTAATGCCATTATAGATAATTGCTTCAACGTGAAAATTAGTGGCTGGGTCGAATGACGAGTGTTATTTTCTTCTTACGTAACGTGGTTCAAGGTACAACAATTAGTGCGCGAGCAGGCTCACTGTATGCAAGTCACGTGCCAAGAGTTATACATACATGCCGGGACTTTGCTCCGACGCTATTACACTTTAAGAAAAAAAAGAGTATGCGTGACTCTTTTCGGAGAGTTCTGACTTGCCACGTATAGGACTCTCTTTAAATAGTCACGGTGACTCTCTTGGTGGGTCAGGGTCGGCTCGCTATAGGAGAGTCCCTTGACCCTCTAGGAAGAGTGGAAAGACTCTCATCCGAAGGATCACGTTACCACTTATAGGGAGTCAGACGACTCTTGCCAGTAACACTCCTACGGGGGTCAAGTGAGCCACACCGAAGCGTCAAGCGACTCCCCAAGTATTTTAAGCTACTCCTTTGACCCTTGCTCTACTTTTGCGCGACTACTGTTGAAAATAGTGGAGTATTCATTTTAAGTGCAATAATACTTGCCGTTCTGCCCAGCGACTGCAAAAAAAGAATAGTTAAATTTTAGCATTATTTTAATAAAACTCATCAAAACAACACATATTTTCTAGCAAAGTTATATAGAAAGCGCGAAAAGATGGTCAGTGATTTCCAATTAAGAAGTTAAGGTATTCCTCATTTACATGCCTGTATGAGTATAGCCAACTAAAATGTGTGACTGTGATGTGTACAGTGTCATATGGTGCTAAATAAACGGCAGAAATTAGCATCATGTTTCCATATTTATTCTTATGATTAAGAATAAATCAAGAAGTGGTGACGGCTGGAGAAATCAGACTTGTGGCTTGCTAGGTTGTCGCTCCTGTTCAGCGTGAGCACCATGAAAAACGGTATCAGAAAATAAGAACGGGATATTATGATGAGAAAATGAAACTGCAGTAAAGGTTTGCAAAACCTACACAATAAGTGGTTCACACGGACATAATAAAGGCTAACAACAAAACAACAAATGCAAAGAGGCATGGTCAGGAACCAAGTTTATTCACGTCGAGATCAGAGATGTCATATGCTAGAATTACCGCACATAGCTCCCACAATCACGCACACTCATTTGATTCTGTAATAACACCCAACGTCATCGCAGTGTATGCAAATCACGAAAACAGCAAACAGAAACGAGGGAAGAGTGCACGGCCGCGGCCGCACCAACGCGCGCCGTCGAAAGTCTAGAGCTTTTTCACTTTACCGGTGAAGCGCGTCCACTTGAATGACTACCGCGTACGTTCTGGAAGCACCGTACTATATCTGCACCTCAAACTACCGCCTTTAGACCAACAAAGACCATTATATATAGTGCGTCTGAGCGTTCTGTACACAGGCATTTTTTTTTTCACGTTCCCACGCGCCGAAGCACGCTACACACTCAAGGTCGATGGAAGTGTTATGAAGTATACTAAAGTGCATCTCAAGACGACATCTTGCACATTCCGTAGCGCAGACACAACGTGCGATCAGCAAAAAATGACCCTTGATAATTGTTTGCATCGCTCACTATAAGGGAGCTTGCACAGCAACGCGCATAGCGGTGGCAACTCGTTAACTGACAGCTTTAGTTGGGCATCCGCAACAGCCCTGCGGACACAGGCTGCTGTTGGAAATGGCTGGCAGATAACTTCCGCAGAGCTGCTGCAGACGCCCAGCTAAAGCTGTATAATTAGTACCTACGAAAGCAGTACACTCACCGTTAACTGGCGCCCGTTGTTCCTGTCCGCAGCTCCAGGAATATTCCGTCGTCCAAGCGTCACCGGGACACTTCGTGCGCGGAGCCGGCGTCAACACCAACACCACCGAAGACGCGCATGAACTGACACACAACCCGCGCAACCAACACGCAACGCATTCCAATAGACGAGGGGACAGAGAGGAAAACAGAAGCGGCACGCCACCCCGGTGCCGTTGCGGCGCGTTGCCTCGCCTCCGTCGTCGAGCCAACGCGCCACAACGGCGCCAAAGGGCAAGCGTGCGATATGTATTTCGTATACGGCGGCGCCGCCAATCGAAACGCGCTTCAGGAGAGTCCCGTGACTCTAGTCGAATTGCGAACTCTCTTTCTCTGCCTGTACCTTCCAAAAGGGGTCAAATGGACACCCGAAGAGAGTCACGGGGCCGTGACCCTCTTTTTGACTCTTTTTTTTTCTTAGAGTGTAGTGCCTTACACGGTTTGTAGGTAAGCTGGTAGAATATGCTTTAAGTGCAGCTCCTTGTCCGCGTTTTCATACGGACGCTTATGATAGCATAGTTGCACCATGCTCATCACGTCATTTGTGTATACTCTCCATAGTATTAAGGCTGGACTTAATACCATCGAGTATTAATAATACTACTTCCTGCTTCTTTGTAATCATCTGGCTGTACGATAACTATTTTTTCACCTTATTTCCTTCATTTTCAACTCGGAGGTAATTACATGGCAACAACACTTGTAATATCGAATATTGGCCGCAGTTACTAAAAGTAATGTGTCAGAATAACAAACACAAGGATTTAATAATGAGGCACGCCGTAGTAGGGTATTTATAAGCGATTTGATTGCCTGGTTTCCTCTAAAGGGACGGACAACCGATTTTCTCGACCAAGTTTTTTACAGCGCAATAGAAAGCTCACCCTTCGTAGTGTTTGTAGCTGCAGCGGTTAATCACAAAAGCGCTTGATTATTTTATTAGCAGTATTTTTCGATCTGAAAAGCTTCTGAACTGTACATAGCTGTCATCCAGCGACGCTGTGAAGCTATAGCGATGCCGATAGCCCTCCTCGAATTATGCCCAAGGTCTTGCTTTCACAGGAGTGGGTGAAACTGTGGTTACCCACCTCCATATTGACATTTTCGACCGCTTTGGAATACAAAAAGTAGGTAGAATATGTTTTCCGAACGCTCATCGTCACGCGAGATCTCTGTACCGCCTCGCGAGCTAGGCGCTGGTGGCCTGCGCGATTACTTCCGGCAACGCGTTGCCGGAGGTAATCTCGGAGGCCGTGAGGCGCTCTTCGTACTTTTACAGCACGTCGGCAGTTGCCGCTAGGCCCTCAGCTAACAACGTTCGTGCTGCCGCTCATGAGCATCGGGTCATACGTAAAGCGAAGGCGGCGCCATTGTTCTGCTTAGTGCAAACGAATGCATATCTGCACCTTTTACATTAGAATAGATTGTAATAAGAAGTCCGCTGTATTTCAACGCTAATATAGACACAGTTCCATAATATAGAGACACGTACACCAGTAAAAGGTCACGGGATAGGTACATGTGCACGCTCTTTTTTTTTTTTTTGCCACCAGAGGCGCGAAAAGTAATTTTGAGTGAGGAAATAAAAATATAAACCAGCGTTTAATGAGAAAAACAGGGTTCATTTTAGACAATACTTTATATAATCCTTCTATTAGTGGGGTTATCTCAAGTTGTGTTCTGAGCGGTTGTCGGTCCCTTTAAAAGTGAACCTAAATCTATGTACACGAGCGTTTTTGCGTACACAAGTCCTGCGAACATGAATATCCAGCGAAGCTGTATCAAACCCCAGACATGCTGATTGGAGGGGGGAAGGTATGTTTTAGTATTAGTTTAGAGTAATGGTAGCGAGAATCGCTTTGTGGTCGCTGTGGTAGAACGTGATTGGTTCTGCCACCATTTTCAGCAAGACGAATTTGTTCCTTTCGTCGAGCATTGCATGCACGCTGATCTTCTGGTGTCTTTAATTTCCGTGGCCTGCCTATGGCAGTCTGAGAAGAAACTGAACGAGTGTTGCTAGACGGGTCTCACTTTTGTATATGAAAGCGGAAAACACACGCGGGGAAAAGGGGGGGGGGGGGTATGACGTCGTTCGATGCCCTCGTGTGAAGTGCCGAGGAGCTGCAACGTAATCTTTACCGGGAGCGCGTGGGAGGGTGTTCCCATTGTTCACGGGCTCCTTTATTTTCTTTATTGAAACGAATACCGAGCTCTATGCTGTATGCCTGATTGCAAAGAAGTATATGCCGTTTGCCTTCGACTGTTCAAGACCCCCTAAACCTCTCAGAGATCGAAATTTAGTAGTGGAGTTGCAGTAAATTGTGCACGAGTCTACAGCGAACGCTAGCGAAGTTGCAGGCGTTTGGTCGTTTCGCTCTTTCCTTCGCTTCGCTGCGTTCGTCGGCTCGTCTGTCCGCCTCTCCGAATGCTCTTCCTCACCGTCCGACGTGAAAACGCAAGGAGCGCGCGCATCTGCCAGCAGAGGAGCACGCGAGCGTCTGGGGCCAGCAGCGGGATTTGTCCAATTTCTGTAGCACATACGCGCTATAGGAGAGTTGTGCTGACGCCACAAAATTTTCAGACCAACGAGAGCTATACAGCTTCACTGTCAAAAATAAAACGCGCCGATGACGACCCGTCAAAGAATGAAGTACACAAGAAAGGTATATTTAATTCTCTTATTTAGCGGTGATTTTAAGAAACTTGGCCTTCAAACTTGATGATTTGCGTCTCTAATGATCCGGAATAATTTACATAAGCGCTATAAGTACGATACACGGGCCAAGTTTACGAACTCAATTTCATCGGCAAAGAACATGACCAGCATAGTGGAGCGCATGTAGGGTGCCCGAGTAGCACATGAATGAAGAAGGCGAAACGCCGCCATTTGTGCCATGTTCGGCTGAATTTTCTATCATGCGCTAACAGGGCAGAAGGCACAAATGTTCATAGAGAATAGAAATAGTGAACCAGCCGCTCAAAGCTGAAGTTTAATTTATATACTTGGCTGCTTTTTCTTGTTTCTGCACTTTCTGACGCAATTAGGTATATGCAGATTATGCACATATGCATTATCTTAGGTATATGCACTTAGGAATACGGATATAAGTTCTGCAGCAGCAGTGAAGCACCTCCTAAGAGTGTCGAGCACGTTTAATTGCAGATATTTTTCATGTGTAATGATAGTGAACATCCTGGAGTAACAGGTGACATGTGGTTGTAAATGCGAATGTACGTGCCGCGTTAACTTATGTGGTGTGACGAAGTACTGGAACCCTCTGAAAGTCCTAGCTTTGAACCTAGAAGCTGTGCAATACAACAAGCTGCATCTTCAGGGAAATCAAGAGGAAGGAGGCCTAAGAAATCCAAAACTTCACGAGGCCACCTTTGCGACGTGAAATAAAATTGAGTAATGAGGAGAGATAAGGAGCGCTCAAAAAAAAAAACGCTAATTTAGCTCCGACTAATAAAACATCCTTTAAGCGCTGATTGAATACCTCAACTTCACGGTGACAGATCGGAACAACTTGTGCACCTTTAGGAAAGGCGCAATAAAATAATCTTGGTTTTCTTCCTAGTTCTGGCGTAGATTTTGGAGAATTCGACGGACTTCGATATTAAGAGACCTCGCCGTCCAGATTCCCGATTGTTCCTGCGAATGTCGTGAAACTAAAACCTTCTCGCTTCTGTGGACGTTTCACGGGGTTTGCCGGTTCGAAGGAGCGTGAGTTGTTGCTAGCCAAAGTGGCAGGTAGCAGAAAATGAGGCCGCCCGTGCACAAGGAGGTTAGATGGTATCCCGAGAGTGGGACTGTGTGGGAATAGTTATAAGGTAATTCGGCGTGCAAATCTACTTACACGCTATGGTAGCTTAGCAGGTAGGCTGTCACGGTGCTAAACCCGAGGACGCGGGTTCGATTCCCGGCCACGGCGGCCTCATTTAGATGAAGCATGCAGGACAAGCGCAGGATAAGTGCACTATGGTTTCTGAAGTACGACAAAACTATCAACACGCCCAAACGTCCTCCCTTCTGAGATGCAAGAACACCCGCGTACTTAGATTTCGGTGCGCGTTAAGGAAACCCAGGTGGCCGAAATTCATCCGGAGTCCCGGGCCTGCCTAATAATATCATCGGGGTTTCGTCGCGTTAAAGCGCAGCAATTATTATTGTAATTAAATCTACTTCAACAACATGCATCGAAATAATCTCACTGCCGTTTATACACTGATGGCGTAACCCGGTGCCGACAGCCACTCGATGGCTCTCATCACCATATTGATTGTTCGAAGAAAAGATGACGTTCCATTTCTTTGTTTTGTTCCTGCCAAAACAACGTCGGTGCGCTCGTCACGTATTTCATATTTTTTTTAACACGAAAGTGTTTTATGCCGGGGTCCACCAAGACTTCAGTGACGTATTTCCGTCACGGAAATGATGTCGAAAAAATTTACACGATCAGATGGCAAAGAAAAAAGTTCCGTCACGGGCATGGAACCCACGACCGCTCGGTCCGCAACAACATATGCCGGGCACGCTTTCCACTGCGCCACGGTCGCATACTCTAGAGGCTTTACAAAGGCGCCTTTTATTTCTACCACACTGCCGGTCGGCGGGGTGGTGTTGCCCTCTGGGAGCGGTAAAGCAAAGGAGATTTATTTGTGAAAGTTTCATCGAGTGTTTTTTTGTTTTTGGCGAGAAACAAAATTTTATGTTGAGAATTCGCGGCGTGCCTGGGCGCGGGTCCGTAAGTCCGCTTCACTGCGCCGCCACTGTTCCATGGCGACCAAGTTCTGCGTCCCATATGCGACGCTCTTCTGGGTTCTCTGACTACGCTTTCACACGTTAACTACTACAGCTACCACAAAGTTTAGTGTAATCATTTAACATGGACGTAGTCGTCGGGATGGATATGTACCACCAATTATGAAAGTGGGTGCATCCACGTTAAACGGGGCTATAGCTGCCAGACATCAATATATATTGTGCAAACTCTCTTATATCAATGTACAGTAAACATTCAGTTACTTCTGTAAGGGTACGCTTTACTTTCGTGTTATTGCGATTCCTATGATGGAGGGATCAACCATCTTTTTTTGCCATGTTGAGGCTGTTATTGCTAAATTTTCACTACTAAATTAAGTCTTCGGCCTCTTTATAATGCAAAAGTTGATCTTTTCCATACCGAGACAAAATTAAACATCGGCCAGCAAGTATGCCGTCAAAATCCACAATGTCATGGTTATACGGGCCCGTGTTAACATAAAAGCCTTACTCTATAATTGCTCGTACAACAAAATTTTAGCCGTTCTTGATGCTAGACCTATCATGTGGGAGGCGGTTGGCCAACGGCAAAGAGCACTTACGAAAGAAAGACATTTTGATATCGGCCCTAGTGCAAGAAGTTGAAGAATGCGCCGCCACAGGTGTCCCATCTTTGCCTAGATTCTGTATTACCAAGCGCTTTTTTACTGTAAGAGTAGCTTTCATATTTTTTTGAAGGTTGGGTGGAGAGAAGGTATTTAAAAAAAGGATAATTACTGAAACAGCTGAGGTACATATTTCCCCCATACAAAGCATTTTCTTCAGGAGCAGACAAACCCATGCGCGCAGTAGAAAATAAAGTAAAATATAAAAACAAGGACGTACGATGGCGTGATTGCGCAGAACTAAGCAAAACTTGTGATGTTTCCATGGTCGCGCATGTGAAAAGAACGCGGTATATGTCACGACCGACGTCGTGAAATGAGGAGGTCTGAAATAATTTCGACTGCATAGGATCGAATCCCGGCGGGGGCAGCCGCATTTTCGATGGAGACGAAAATGCCTGAGCCGCGTGTACTTAGATTTAGGTGTACGTTAAAGAACCCTACGTGGTCTAAATTTCCGGAGCCCTCCACTAGGGCCTCCCTCATAATCATATCATGGTTTTAGGGCGTTAAACCCAACAATTATTACTGCATAGGGCTTAACGCGCACTCGACTATGGGTAAAGGTTGTTTCTATGGGTACACGCTGACGCGGCAATAATTGCGCAGTGGCGTGCTACACGTCACGTGCTGCGATTTATTCCTCATGAGTCCGTTGTGCCGCTTGCCTTGATCCATTTGCAGAAAGAAAGAAAATAAGAAAAGAGGTAAAGCGAACAAGGGTCGTCAAAAGCGCCATTTCTTCCACAGCAGTCGGTTTGCTTCACAGCATCACGTCGGAGCCAGAATGCGCCGCTTCGATCAGCCACAGCAGCGACACTGACGACGTAATCCCTTGGCCGAACCCCCACCATTGTGGGCACGTGTCGGTATAGAATGAAGAAACAAGAACGCAGATGATAGAACAGAACAAAACGAGCGCTCGGCGCATCTATAGATGAGCACTACAGCGGACGACGAGTGGCCGTGGCGATAAGTTTCGCTCAACGTCAGGCTCTCAGCGCTGTCAAGTAAGCGGGGGACACGCGCCAATGTTTGAGCCGCTAGAGGCGGGGAGCATTGCTATAGCAGAGAACGTTTAAAGGAACGCGCGAAAGACATCACTGGCGTACGCCCCGATGACTGGAACCTCGTTTAACAACGAGCTTACTATCATACCGTTTGTCAATCGACGCGTTGACTAAAGATTTTGATGAGTGTTTAACGCACATCGTTGCCGATTACGTCGCAAGGTAATATTGGTTTGGGGTGCACCATTTGGGGGATGGGTGAATATCCAGGAAGACACGTATTATCCGCGAGGACAGCACATCACGTGGCCCCTAAAAATAAATAGATAAAACATGGCAATGGATCGTGAACGATTGAACACGTCTTGCTCATCTGTGATAAGTGGATTAGCCGCACTACGTGACTTGCGCGACCACGGAGACTTTGATTGGTCGAGTCTGTCCAGCGAAAAATCCTCTGATCTTTATCAACGCCCCTTGTCTTGCAAATGTTTCTTGTGCTTTTCTTCTGACTGCGTCATACCTGTGCGAGAAAGCCATACCGACACACGCACTTGTTTTCATTTTTCATGGCGGCTGGGTTTCACCATTCACCATCTAGAGCCCTTACATGCGTTATCGCTGGAAGCATGGCCGCGTCTGAATGCACGGGAACTTTGTCGAATATTTCCGAATTGCGGGCGCGACGCGTACAGATGCACCCCGGAACTTACCGGAACTATAGTGATAACGCTGGAATGTACGAACACGCGTGTATAAAAGCCGACGCGTTTCACTGAAGACCAGGTTATTCATGACCGACAACTGTGCTCGCCGCAATCGTTGGAGTATGAGTATTACTTCCCTTGCTAGGCACAGGTTCGCTGAATACAGAGTCCAATATTTACCGGTTTAACTGCTGCATTCTTCACCATCCAAACCACATGATCATACTCGGTCAAAGCGGTGAAGCATCATCCCTAAATGAGGGGAAATAGTTATACAGAAGCTATGAGTGCACGGGCTACATTTGAGAAACTGTAGATAATGCAATCGCATGATCACCTTTGTTAGAACTGCACTACCGGAAGGGTCGGGTCGCGTTGTTAAACACATTAAAGCACTAGCGAGGACGCCTATACAGCTTGAAGTGGCGTAGGTAACGGTTCAATAAATCACTGCATTCAATTACTTGATCTCTGATATTAATGAGAACTAACAGACAATAATGCCAGGGAAAGTGTAGGGGGTGTTATATGTAGTAATTAGGATAGAATTATGAAGAAAGTAAAGTGGACGAAAAGATAACTTGCCGCCAGCAGGGTACAAACCGGCGACCTTCGAATAACGCGTCCGATGCTCTACCACTGAGCTACGGCGGCGGTCATCATCTCGTCCACTTTATGGGGTATATATGTGCACTTAAACCTAGGAGTGTTAGTCAGCGCCGATCGCAGCCATAGCGGCGAGTGTGGAACACTCCTTTTCTGCCTGTTGGCGTCACGTAGCACGAGATCTATTTACGAGCCGGCAGCTGACGAATAATCCCTCGCATACTACCTGAAGGCATTAAGTCTGCCAGAACGAGACCCTCGCTATGAATGAAGGAAAGGAGGTGACATTTAAGGGCTCGTTTTTCTTTGTTAGGCACAATATTAATGAGAACTAACAGACAATAATATCAGGGAAAGTATAGGGGGTGTTATATGCTGTAATTAGGATAAAATTATGAAGAAAGTAAAGTGGACGAAAAGATAACTTGCCGCTGGCAGGGACCGAACCTGCGACCTTCGAATAACGCGTCCGATGCTCTACCACTGAGCTACGGCGGCGGTCCCTGCCGGCGGGAAGTTATGTTTTCGTACACTTTACTTTTCTTCATAATTCTATCCTAATTACTACAATCTTTTTAAAGTGGCACTGACTGATACATTCAGTGCCAAAGCTACATTATAATGCTAAGAGAAGCGTTCTGTCTTATAGGCATACGACCACATATGTCAGAGATGACCCGGTTCCTTAAACCGGAACATTGGTTTGCATTATGAGGATCAGAGGTATTGGGCTACCATTATGAAGGGTGGGTGTATATATAGTGACGATGAAAGAGCCATTCATGTAGCTCTTGTTCATTAGTGTTAGTTGTGTGTGCGTGCCTGTGTGCGAGCTGAGATGCGTCATCTTTAATAAACAGAATTCTTGCTGAAGACTGTTGAAGCAAAAAAAAGAACAAAATAATATATCGTGACTGCGTGTGAACTTGCCCATAAGCCAGCCACATCGACAGATAATTCACGTGCGGTGCTGCGTCGCTGTATACGTATCAGACGCACTGAAGTTGAGAGTCCAAGAATCTTCCGCAGCACGCAGCGCAGAACGCTACACTCCAGTTGGTGAACGAAGACCTGGATCACGTAGCATTTCAATGAGGCATTCGGAATTTCTCAAAAGTGCGAGTTCAAAAGTGCCAAGGTACGTGCTCGCCCATAAAGCGACGCCGTCATCAGAGCTTTGCGAGCGATGAACGCTAGCGTTGTTTCCTTCCGCTACATCCACTGCTTTATGTCGGCGGTCGTGAATTGCACTCTGCTTGCAAGGTTACTCTCCTATCGACCAGGTCATTAACACTCGCACAGACCCCGCCGCACTCCTCGCAGTATAACTTCGGAAAGCCACTGTCGCGTTTTGTGTGAATACTTGCTTTAACGCTTGCCATTTTCATTCCTGACGCTCGGTAAGATAGAAAAGATGCTAGTGCGGCGCGGCCTCATCTTTATTTACATAAACCCATTTGCGAGAAGCTCTGTGCTGAGTCTAAAACAGGCGGAACCCCCTTGCATACGAAATTTCGATGCCTCTCCCGCGACTGTCATAACCACATCCGGGTTTCTGTACGGGCATATTTTGTGCCTTCACTGAAACCGTCTTCTTGTGCCTGTGATGTTGGAGGAAGCTAATCTCTATGCGTTAATGAACATGCGCAAAAGTGACACTCGATCTTTATCATAACTTGCCCGTGTAGCGCGCTCTTTGGTTCTCTTTCACACGTAGCAAGTATTCGCTGAAATCCATGATCAATCAAATAAACGCAAGCGCAATGCCCACGAGACCCGTTAGCTTCCATCTCCAGCAAATAACATATTCGCACGAGTATAGTTCCCGTACACGCGAGCCGGGAAAAGAAGAAGCGACTCACAATATATACACCGCACACATTGTTCCCGCAAAGCGGACCAAGTTTGTAAACACTTATCTGTTAAAGCTCCCCTCCGCTTAGGGCGGGAGAAATCATCGTTCCCAGTGGCCGAGTTCGAATGTTTAAGAACGGGACGCTTGTCCAGCAAATCCCGCGAAGGCGAATACTGCACATGCTGTATACCGTTAAAGAAAACGTGAACGAAGAAACATTGCCTGGTCGCTTGCTTAAAACAGCTGACTCTGCAAGGGTATAGGCGCTCGTCGTTGAAAACACAAGGGAAAGCGGCCGCTCCGAAACACCGCCGTAGAAACGAACTCCCGAAAGAAGACGGTGCGAAAGCATTCGCACTGCCATCAGCTTCGAAAAGCCAAGACGTAAATGAAAACGAATGCTCCCTTCAGCGGGTGCGCGCGAGCTGGCTTTCGCGTCTTCACATTTATGTCCGATCCTGTTACGTGTCTCTTCAGTTTTGGGAATGTTGGTGTAGTTTTTGCGAAAACTTCCATAACCGTGCATTACATTGGCTCAGACCGTCGAAGCCCCTTTCTCCTTCGCTGCAGACCTAACGAATGTGCTGCGAAACGAAATGGCTAGCCTCGGGCTGTATCACTCATTGTGATTCCAGGATAAGAGCCAGCGTATCCTTCTATTTCTCGCGGTGTTTTCAGAGATGAATGTCTGCATGTGAACGGGCCTCTATTCCGCGCTTTTTACGGCAGAAATCGTGGAAGCGCGAAGGAGCTCGAAGGGGCAACGAACAACCTGATGCAAAGACGGAGGCACACAGAACTAACGACACCGTCGGAATGCACACAAAGAAAACATGTAAGCTCAACATATAGGAACGGTCTTTACCGGAACGTCAAATACACGCTTTCCGGCTTTGTGCAAACGTATGCCCGTGTATACGCTTGTCAGAAATTACATCGAACCTCCTATATTTTTTTAAAGGAAATAACCTTTGTTGCTTGTTGAACCGTGCTGTGTACATTGAACGTCACTCCAGAGCAAACAAAAACTGTTATTCACATATGAATTGAACCTACTCTTGCATGGCGCATTTTAGTCTAAGCAAACACGGAGCGCTCCTGTTTTCGTTCATATAGGGATTCATATACGCTACTATGCTGCTTTGATCCTCTTCCTACATCGATATTGTTTTTCCAGTTGAACATTAGGTGCCGGGATAATTCTTAATGAGCTTCGACTAACGGCTGAATCAGATTAATCAAATTACATTATATTTCCCGCATCTCTTACAACGCTTTTCTTTTGAAGTAAGCAGCCAAATTTCATGGTTCGAATTCTCCTCCTGCTTTACTCCAGACATTCCGAACAGATTTTTGATTTTTGCCTTTAATGTAATATTACAGTGCTCCTGCTGGTAATAGCCCATCTTTTCCTCCTGCCTTGTGTAGGCAGCGTGGCACAACACTGCCCCAATTTTGGTGCCACGAAAGGCCTTCGCTATTGTTTCATTTTAATGAAATATACATCTCGTCTAATGAAATACATATGAGATAAGGCTGCTCAACTTCAGTTTTTTATTTGCTGTTCGTTAGGAGTACTTTTGAAAGAGGACGTGGCTGCGCATGTCGTAGCAGCCTCCTCAGTCTGAAATTTCGCAACTTAGTAATAAATGAGCCACGTAATTGCTTCAGATGAAGTGCCATGCTACGCGCACATTATACTTGCTCGCTTGCAAAGCCGTCCATAACCGAAAAATAAGTATTATCGCGTATTGGATGACATGTGTTTCGTTAACTTTAAACCAGTTCTATACCAATCGAAGTCTATTTTGTTTAGTGCTTACAAAGAACATTTCAAGGCATTGTTCTCGGAATTTTTCAATAAGTGTGTCTAATTGCACGTGTAATTGCAAAGTAGTTTCTTGCAGGGCAATGCAGATGTTGTGTTGTCACTATTTATTTATTGATTTGTTTATTTAGTTATTTATTTGTATCCAGAGCGAGAGAAACGATGTAACTTTGCTATGCTTCGCCTCACCTTCTTCAGCCTGGGCCGCAAGCGCAACGAGTTGCAACACTTTGCGGTGAACTTTTGCCCTGGTATTTGCGCCTCTGAATGCGAAGTCAGATGCACTGAGTGCCAAAGCAACGAATGAATGGGGTGCAGCCCGAGGCATATAGAAACGTTTAACCAAATTACTTTGGATACAACTATGTTCCACTATTTGTTGTAGCTGCAGTTTGTAAACACAAGACTTGAAGAAGTTTATATAAACCTTTGTTTGTGACAACTTTCTCATGTCAATTCCGCACACCAAGCGCCTCCGTGATGGAGCCTACAGAATAGTATCTGCATAGCACGCCTATTCCTTTAATTACAATTCGCGCAACTTTAACATGAAAGGCACCGTAGATCACGTACATTATAAAATATCCAGTACGTCGTCCCGCCCAACTTCTTGTATGCGGCGAATAATGAGGTGAAAACATTTATTTGTGTTTACGTTGCGACAGTTCTCTTCGATCGACGACGGCACCTTCCGCCCGGCACTGTTACCATCATATACATATAAAGTTGTTGTAATGTGTGACAGGGGTATTAATTTCACACTGAACTGTTTAATGTGATTAAATTGCCAGAAAAATCGTTTTTAAGAAATGTCATCACGAATGAAGCGGCACTACACACGCTAAATTATTGTCAGTCGGTCAAGATGTCAGTGGGCACCAATGAAAAATAAACACCTGGTGGCAGAAGTACAGCCATTAAGTAAGCGCAGGTTTATCCTAATCAAAATAACAAATGATTTATTTCACGCAAAATCTATCTGTTTACATATATGTTTTTCAAATTACGACTCATTTTACTTTGTCTCAGGGATGCAGAGTGTACAGTCGGTTCTACTGCAAAGCCGAATGAGTTCCTATAGGCCCCCATTCGACTGTGGAAGTTGCTCGATTCTAACGACATTAGATATCCCTGCGTAGCAGTCGTAGATGCTAATGTCAACCGACTGTAATGTCTTTAAAACGCGCAGTGCTTCCTGTACTTACGCAGATGTCCTTCGTGTGCTTCAGTGCGGCTTGCCGACGAGGATAAGCAGTGTTAAGTCATAATTATACAAAGAAATGTTTTTCTTGCTTTGGACACTTGTCACGTGACTCAAAAAACAGGTGATACCACATACTGTCTTTTTTTTTTTTCATAACCAAAGACACATGGCAAAAACCTTTCAGACAGACAATAACAAGTTTCATATGCAGTTGACATTATCACGAAAGCATGCACAACGCTTCTAATGAGAATGCGCTCGATTTAGCGCAGGCCCCAGCCGAACAACGCGACGTCCATAGTGCTTGTCCCGTAACACCTGTCTTTACAGATGCCCGTTAGCTGCGGCTGCAAGAGCCATGAAGCCGTTGTTCATCAACCATCTCTGGAACTCCATTCTGCCCGCTTTTTTGTCCTAGTTACAGTCGTTACGAACGTCATTAATTAATAATCATGAAATAATGTGCTTGTCAGCTCGGGTAACGACTCATCTGCGGTTCCTCGCACCACCACCAAGGAACGCCAATCTTACTGTGAGCGTCCGCTCGGGTCATATAGCAATCACGAGTTACTATGCTCCTAAACTAAGCCCGCGACTAAATCGCGCGAGCATAATTGCGCGGATGTAATGGCCTTGCACGAAGAAGCAAATGACGTTAGCATTGGCTCGTTGCACTAGTGGAGTGAGAGAGCAGTTAGCACCTCGCACGTGCGAAGAACTAAGCGGCGAATCTTACGTATGGCCGAGTTGCTATAGGAGCTCAATTAGGCAACGCGTGGGTTAAGCACATATGTAAAGATATCCTCATCGTGGGTGTTAATATCAGGTCATTCTTTTAGTGTTCCGAGCATAGGCTTCAGCTGTCCGACTATGCATCAATGCGCACACTGTTAATTGGGCCACAGCTGTACTAAGTCAGTCCGCAATATGTGCAGGCATACCTATTAGCCAAGAAAAGTTTAGTGGCGCTAGCTACGGGACTCACGTTAGCGCGCCGCACACTTACTTACTTGACGCAGACTTTCGATTCGCCCTGCTCAAGTTTTTGAAATATGATAACCCAGATATGTAGTACAGTATAAGGCCAGAGTATTATATAATGTCCCAAAAGTCCTGAAGAGTGCCCGTCGTAACCATTCACGCTTATCGTGGGTTGATCCAGGTGTCTGCTAGCCATCAATGTGCATACGTGTCTGTAAGGCAAGCGTTACTACCGCCAATACTACTGGCGCCCGTGTCTCTCTGTTCCTGTATTCGCTTCGTCCCCGTCTTCTTTGCGTCATTGCAGTTTTTTCCTCAAGCCAATACTAATATCTGGTGTTTTACGTGCGAAAAGCACGATATGATTATAAGGCACGCCGTAGTGGAGGGCTTCGGCAATTTAGACCATCTGGGTTTCTTTAACCTGCATCTAAATCTAAACACGCGGCCCTCTAGCTTTTCGCCTCCATTGAAATGCGACCTACGCAGCCGGAGTCGAACCCGCGACTATCGGGTCAGCCGCCGAGCATCGTAACCACTGTGCGCCCGTGGCGGCTAGGGCGGCGTTGTTTGATGAGAACTGCTTCCAAGTTGTGACGAACCGTAAGGCCTTTCCGGCTCTTTTTTGACGATGAACGGCAGCACTTGGCCTTCAGGTGCCCTGTCTGCGCTGCCGTACTGTGCCACCTGCGTTGTTGTTTGTTCGTTGAGCTGGACACATACATTTAAATTTTGTGGCCATCTTGTCCTTCGAACACATAGCATGAAAGATGTCTGATGTCATTATCGCAATATTATTGAGTTATCTGTAAGAATGTCTACTTGGAAAACTCTCACGTTGAGTCGCTCTGATGGCGGCGGCGGAGCGTGCGCCTGCGATTGGGGGATGGATGGGCAGGTTGGCGCGGAGCTGAACGAGTTTCAAGTGATCGACGCAATATAACCTGCGAAGGTAAACAGCTGCTCCCCTCCCGACGCAAAGCTATCACATTTCACACGCGTTTACTGCTAAATCGACGCTCAACTCAAATAAATATTTACATTGGTAAAATTGGACTCTGAAAATCCCGACGCAAAGCAGTAACTTCCACTCTCACTCAGCTTGCCTTTTTTTTAAAGACGATAGTCTTTCTTGGAGAACTTAAACGCAGAAATTTTGGTCTGTCTGTCTGTCTGTCTGTCTGTCTGTCTGTCTGTCTGTCTGTCTGTCTGTCTGTCTGTCTGTCTGTCTGTCTGTCTGTCTGTCTGTCTGTCTGTCTGTCTGTCTGTCTGTCTGTCTGTCTGTCACCCGATTCAGCCGCCCGGCCAAAGTTTAACCACTTGCTTACCGCCCAGCCAACTTGAACTAGTACGGCAGTTCATACTTGTGAACACTGTCGAGCAAAAAGTAAATATTACGCATATCTGAGGCGCAACATCAATGCGTAAGTGTTAGGTGGTGTGTTCCTTTACTAGAAAATATGTAGATAAGTAATTCTAAAGACCCTAATGTTTCTTAGGCTGCGCTGAACATGCTAGTGTTTCTTAGGCTGTGCTGAAAATGCGACGCTATGAGGCAGATGCGGCGGTTCAACGTAGAGGAGGAGGTCTCGTGTAGTACGACCGGCACAAGGCTATTGTCTTTCGACGACATTTGCAGCGAAGCACGCAGATACGCGGCCAATTTTTTTCCCTCTCATCTTGCTTGCTTTCTTCGAATTTCCCGAGAAGCTGTCTGAACATGTCAGTATTATTTCCTAGATGTTAACGCGATAGCGTTAGAGAGCTCGTTTCGCAGAAATGCCGCCGTCGGTGTCGGCGTCGATACGTCGCTTGTGAGTGAAAAATCGTCCGTTACCGAAAAATCGAGAAAGATGCACATAAAATAAGCAATAAATATCTTCGGTCTCATTGAGGACCGAACCCAGGCCGTTTGGGTGGCAAGCAGGTGTCCAACCACAAAGCCACGATGTTACTTGCAACTGCTACGGGACGAAACACTACATAAATGCCATGTAGCGGAAGCAGTCTCCTTAACGCGTTTTTTGCGACAGTAGTCACGACGAAAATGAGCCCATTCGGCGATTTGTAGGCGCATTGGTGAGGCCATCAAACCACGTTTTTTGCGCGACGCCGTGCTTCGAAAAAAGCCGGGATAGTGCAGCCATCGCCGCTAAAAACACACACGAACTTTCAGTCAGCTCCAAAAATGGACAACTATGTCCATCTAGCGGAAAACATATCAAGCCAACGCCTCATTTCTAGAGGAGGCGTTGATCAAGCAAACAGCAAACATTAGATTATGTGCTGACATCTGTGTGGCGTTGTGAGAAATATGTCTCGGCTCTAGCACAGGGAAGTGCTTTAGATCGAAAACCTGTACCATTACTATAGATACATAGCGCGCGCTTGTGTGTGTGTGTCTGTGTGCGTGTGCGTGTGTGTGTAACAACACGCATTAATAAGTATGCCCTTGGTGGTTAAAGTGCGCACTAGGGGCCGGATTTCGCTATCGCGTTCAACTCTTAAAGGCGAAGCTTAAGGGTCCCCCAATTTTTAAATGTTTTTTGCAGGTCAGATCCAGGGACAAGCAACCCACCCATCACCCGATGGCTCTTACCAATAAAGCGACCCGGAGGTGAATGAGGATAAATTAAAGGGCAAAAATAATAGAAATGACGGCGAGAGCTGCTGCTTTGCGCCGTGGTTGCTTCGAAATTCACGAGTTGTATGCTTCATCTAAGGAAAGGTTCAACTGAAGTCTAACGGTGTGTCCTGTGCGTTTCTTGGTGATGTCCGACGCATTCTCGATATACGCTATAGCGAGAAATGCTTCAACTCCGGAATGCTCACCAACTAAACCAACTTTCTTTTGTATGCGTTTCGGCGAAGGTAATACGGTGCTGCGGAACATTGCTTCAGTGCTAACCACATTAACGTCTACAGTCATCGTGACATGGTTCCTGCTGGGATTCAAATATTCCTCCCAATTTCTCTCTAGTATGCGCTGCCGCGGCCTAAACGAGAAAAACATTCGCCAAAAGGCATAACACCAGAGCGATACCATTGATGACAGCGCTATATATAACCAGCTCTCGGCGGCGCTCATTGAATGCGCTTTATACTGCCGCTTTAAAATAAATATGGTACTTGACAGTTTTCCAAAAGAGCACGAAGAAACGAACAAAATACCAGAACAAGGTCATCAATGGCAGTACCTCAGTATACGTCGACTACAAGAGTATTTGAACACACACTTACCTTAAAGCAAACTCGTCAACACCGCTTCTCATGCCAATTTAGCCTCGTAATGTTTTCAGTCGTTCTTGTGGATTAATTCTTTTAGTGCTAGCAAACTTTAACGCAATTACATAAGCCAACTAGAAAGAGTTAGCGATCTTTTGTACGCCTCTGTTGTTAATATGCCTCTTCTGTTTTATATTGGCTAAATATTTTCACGGCCAGTTAAAGATATATAAATGTGCCAGTGTCTGGTTTATTTCAACATGATAAGCTTGCTTCGCCCTTCGTGTTGGTTTCTAAGCGAGCGGCAGCAGCACTTAGACAAATTGAAAACCGAGGTCTGTTAAGGTCGCACATTTCGGAAAATAAAACACACGCACACGCACACGCACACACACACACACACACACACACACACACACACACACACACACACACACACACACACACACACACACACGCGCGCGCGCGCGCGCACGCACACACGCGCGCACGCACACATGCACGCACGCACGCACGCACACACACACACACACACACACGCACATACCGTTTATATAGTGCTACTGTCTGGAGTTGTCTGAAATAGTTCGTGGTTTTCATTCTTCATATAGAGTGGTTTAGGATGATGAATTCGATATACAACTAGCCCCGCCACGGTGGTTAGTGGTTATGGCACTCGACTGCTGACCCGAAGGTCGCGGGATCGAATCCCGGCCGCGGCGGCTGCATTTTCGGTGGAGGCGAAAATGTTTGAGGCCCGTGTACTTAGATTTAGGTGCACGTTAAAGAACCCCAGGTGGTCAAAATTTCCGGAGCCCTCCACTACGGCGTCTCTCATAATCATATGGTGGTTTTGGGACGTTAAACCACAGATATTATTATTATTATTATTATTATCGATATACAACTAATGTCGACTGCAATCTATCAAATGGCAACTTATAGTAAATGGAAAGTTTTTGTTAAACTTGCCAAAGCCGTTCTAGAACATTAAGACGGCAAGAAAAAAATCAGCTAGAAAAGTTTCCTCTCCACCAGTTGCGGGCTTTAAACCCAGCCTCATGTGTGGCGTCTAATCCGCCATGCACGAATTCATCGTTACGCCAGAATGTGTTACCTTGTACAGGCGCGTAGATGATGCGTGGAGCCAAAGCTGTGCACCCTGTATGCATTTTAGGTGTGACTATACTTCGACTGATTGTCCGGAATCAGTATCGAAGAACGGTAGCAATACGGTTATCGCGTCTACTGGCACCACCGTCTCAACAGCGTTTCTTTATCGTATGCCACATCTTCTTCTAAGGGAATCGGTGCGCTGATGCCTATATCGCTGTACCATGACATGCACGGACCTACATGAAAACTGACGCGGTAATTGTTCGCTATACCACGTCACGGATACCACGACGTAGGCTTTTGTGGTGATTTAAAAATTAGGCTTCTGTAAAAGAGAACAACTGACGCCCAACCGCTTGCTGCACGAAGCTACCCAGAAGCCTTTCTTGTAAAATAGCGTTCCGGTTGAATAAAAAAAGTGCTGGTGTGTAATTTAGGCTAAATATAAATGCCTCTCTGTGACGGTCGGGGGGCTCAACCATCAGAGCTAACCAGGCAGATAGCAGATTGCAGCACGAGGTCGATTTATTCAACTCGAAGTACACTGACACAGTATCTGGCAAATACATTCTCGGGAAACTAGCTAGATGAATGAGGGAGAATAAAACCCGTATTTGATGTTCTGTGGTAAGATCGGTTAGCGGGATTCTTAGTCCGGGGTCCCATTGGAAGAGAGTTTTACACCTCGGTTGGTGAAGTGGCCACTCCGGAAAAGTAGTGGCCCCGGTTTCAAATCCTGTACCAAGGCGAATTTTCTGCAACTGCGAAGTATTCTTCACGTTCAACTCGTGCGAGTCTCCTTTGTAGTTTTCTTTTAAAAACGGGTGAATGACAAGATTACTCTTTCGAGAACCTTCCTCTACGATTGTCGGCTTCGAAAAAACAAATCTGCCATATTCAAACTTCGGATTTGCCACAAGCGGGTGCCGCTCATCATTTAAGCAGCGCTCTCTCCCATTGCTTTGTTTTTGCCGCCTCGCGTTGCAGTTGGTGCGCAATTGGTAGGTGGAAATATGGTTGTTTCATATGCACATAGTCAATATGAGTTTTCATGGCGGACAAGTCGGTAATATACGTTAACCGGCCTACGTTGTTGCTACTAAAGCGGTAACGTTGCATTATTAGTGCCTCCTGCTGCATAATAATACTTATTTTGTGTATATATAATAAATATTCCCGTTATAGCCGCACTTCGATGCAGCAACACGAAAACTGGCGCAGCAACTCCTGCCCTTTTCTACGCAGTTGAGATTAAACATTTGCAAATGACCGTGCGAACATTTCCTGCCAAGTCGAAGATCTTGTCGGTGGAAGTGGCATGCCCATGTGGCGTTGAAGTGAAAACACAGTTTCTTCTTCTCTTCCCTCACCCTCTTATGTTATCCTCACCTCTGGCCTCATAAATTACTTCACTTTGGTGCTGGTTCATTACTATAAGTTCATATCAAAGACTCGAAGCGCAATAAAATTTTGAATTTCACGGGCACTGTGATCTCGCGATGAAAAAAAGACCTTAAAACGCTGGCTGCTATATCCGCGCACACGATTGAGATAGCAGCATAGATGAGACACTAGGGTTCAGTGAAAGTGAGCGCTGAGACTCTAAAAGGCGCCTTCGATGGCTGCCGTGCTCTTGCCAGTTGCGCTCTCCCGCAGTTCCTAAACTCGGGGTCGTGCTTGTGCCCACACTCCGTCGTTCCTTCGCCTAATCACTGCGGTCACTGATGTTCCTGGGCTGCACTAGAGTCGGTGGTCTGCTCAGTCATTGTCAAGTGCGTCTCTAAACTCCACGGGCCATTCTGGTATCCCCGGCCGACTATCGAGCCGCAAGAAATGGCTTCTCTGCGGACTGACCTCTGTTGGCACCGACAGCCAACGACTTGCCCTGGAGCTGCCGGACGACAGCGCTGCAGGTGCCCGCCATCGTCGTCCCCAACCGAGAAAAAGTTAGCGGTCAGCGGGCCTTGGCTACCAACAAGAGTAGCAATGGCATCTTATTGGCAATGTATAACGGAGATACTATGTTGACGCGCTAAGACGGCATACCGCAAAATTGTTTCTCTTTGGTTCTTTCGTGATTTTTCTTGCAAACTAAGCGTTTCCTTCGTGCGAAACAAGCACTGCGAAGTGCCTGGAACGCTATTTCAACAATCCACATCGACTAAATATTAGACAATCACTTTAGCGTAAGTGTTATAGCGGGGGGTAAGGGAATAGCGTTACCGTGACGCAAACGTTCGTTTCGGACAGTGCGTTTTAGTACGGCGGGATAGCGTTTACGTGCCCAAGCTGTGACGCGGCGTCACCTAGCGGAGGATGAATGCGTTAAAAAAAAGTGAAAAGAAAAATAAAACTGAAAATGCTCGCCTGTATGCCCGCATGCACAATAATACTTTTTAAAATAATTATAAAAGTAATTAAATATTGTCACGTGGTCGTGACGTCGACGAAGACTGCAGGCAGCGTGTCCAAGATGAAACTCTATTTGGCCGAAATTGTGGCCGAGAAAAGGAAAGTTAATTTACAGCAATACACACGGTTATGCACTGATAGCGGCGAACAGAGCGTCGGCCGTCGATTAACTGACAAGCGGTGAAGCGCGTCGGCATTTATGCATGTGCCGCCGAATATTCCAGCGTTATCGCTGGTTGTCGCGCAATCTCTGGAATAAGCTCGAGTGTTTGCGTCTTGCGCGCAATCTTAACAAAATGATCTACAATAATCGAGAAGCTTCTCGAACAATGAGGCGCGGTTTGCGCTGAGCGTTGCTGACAGTCTTTGCATGACCAGGATTTGGGGACATGTACACGTAGCGCCATCTCTCGTCGGTGACTGCGGTGGCCTGCCGTAACTGAATGGGAAATAGGCGAAAAAAATCATATCTGACGAAAAAACCTAGTTATCAAAAACGACTCCCGGTTCTATACAGCAGAGACATATTTGAACATTCTGTAAAAATTACAGTGTCGTGCTACAAACCGCGTGGCTTCCCAGAGTGTTTAATATTTTACAATGGGGCCCCTTGTGTTTCTAACGGGCGGTATTCAATTGTCCTAGGAAGTCACACGCTTTGTAGTGCGATACCGCAACTTTACCAAAATGTTCCAGTAGGTCTCTTCTGTATAGAACCTGGAGTCGTTTTTGATAACTAGCTTTTTTCAATAGATATGATTTTTTTCGCCTATTTCACATTCAGTCATGGCAGGACGCCATTGCGGCCGCCGAAGATGGCGCCACGCAGAGATGTCCCCAGATCCTGGGAATCTGGGCGAAAACCGAACACAGCAGAAGTGATAATAATAAGAAACGCACGTAGCAATATGAACCACGCACCAAAAGCGAAAATTTATGTGTTGCAGATTTGTTTACACCGATCTTCTCGTTAGGCCTAGCAACGTTCGAAATGGGAAGCAATCTAAAAAAAATCGCTGTAGCTTCCACTAGTGGCGCAATGCTAAGACACAGCGGAGCTCATCGGCACCTATCTGGTACCGATGCTTTCGAGGTTCTGCCAAGTAATGCGAGGTTGTGCAGTGTAATGCGAAGTTATGCGATGCGCCGTTGGTCGTGACGTGACGTGACTAGTGCCACGTGACACTATTCCCGTGACCATCAACGTGACATTTGTCGTCGCGCGACACTACTCACGTGGCACTAGCCACGTGACACTGGTTGCGTGAGCAGCCACGTGACATTTAGTTGTCGCGTGACACTAGTGACTGACTAATGAAGACTAGCGGCGTTACGTGACTTCTCACGTGACTAGTGTCACGTGAGTGGTCACGCAACTTTCTGTTATCATGTGATGTCAGTATCATGGGACTGGTCATGTGACACTCACGTGTACTCAATATCACGTGATACTTACGGGACACTCGGTATCACGTGACTAGTGCCACGTGACACTAGTCACGTGAGCTGTCACTTAACGAATTTGATGTTAGTAATGCCACACTAGTCACGTCAGTAGAGCTGTGGCTCGGCAGCGCACGGCGCATGCGCGGCTTTCCGGATTCGTGTCGAGGTCTCGCGGAGCGTGTGCTGCGCCAGCTGTGGCGTCGCTGGTTGCTGGGAAACCCAAGGGATTTGTAACAGCGAAGGTGTGAAACTATAACTATATCCTCATTTCTCGAATGTACGTCGCCAAGAGCAAACTGTCTTTATTTATAGTCAATCCTAAGATGAAGAGGAAGAAGCGAGCGCGCGCCGGCCGAGTTGCTGCGCTGCACGCGCTAGACGCAGCTAGGCCGTTGATGATGACGATAGTCTTTTTTGCAACACCAGACAAACTGCTGCGAGCTACAACATCTTCGCTGTTAAAACTTTCCTAAATTATCTGTAATACTCGGTAGTCGAAGCTGGCTGAAGGTAAGCGAAGCTACTTAACACATTCATTTGCTGCGAACAAAGCAAATCCTTTAACAGCAACGCCAACTTCAGTTCGAAGTGGGCGTCCGAAACCGCCGCCGTGTTTTACGCGCACTACGTAAACCACGCAAACACGGTAACGCTAAATCCGAAAAAATAGCTTGCGTACGCTAAGCGCTACGGGTCGTTTAGCGTACTGCGCATGCGCATTTCGATCCCGCTATTCCGCTAAGCCCGTTAAACTATAACTGTCTATTTGTCTACAGTGTGCCTTTGACGCTATCGCGTTAAAGAGAGAAAAGTTGCAGAGGACCCCTAAGCGTATTCTTATGAGAACACTCTTATGAGATGAGAACAATTCGAGCAGGAGGAGGAGGAGTGCACGCCGCGAAGACCATGTCTGTGCTCGCCTGACCAAACGGAACCGGTCCTTAGAGAAGGGGGAGCGTGGAGTTAGTGACTCTTTATTTTTAGTATAGGGGTACGAAAGAGGAAAAGGAGGGAAAATAGGGGAAGAGTGCTCGATAACCGTCTCTGCAGCCGGTGGCGGTGTAGGAGGGGGAAGGGGAGAGCAGAGAGGCTGCGGCGGTTTCTGCGGCGCAGTGGAGCGCTCGCCGAATGTCGCTGCGGCGGCGCTAGCTCAGCATCAGTTCCGTTGGGAGATGTCACGTGCTTTCCGGACACGGATAACGCGGACGCCGACCGCGTGCGCACTTTCGCCAACCCAGCCAAGTAACGCTTGTGCATTGAAACATTACACGCCTCTTTCTAGCTGACAGGCCCGATCGACTATCCGCCAGTCCCAGGCTTTCTGAATGACTATTCTCACTGTTCTACGTGCTTACTGTACACGTAATCAAATCTGCAGAAGGATGTGAAAGGCCGTGTGGCATTTGCACTGATGCGCCGCTTCGGAAAGCTAAAAATACATGCGTGGAAAGTTGTAAACTCTCTTGGTGATTAACACGAAGCACTGAAATTACGTGTGATTTTCAGGAATGCTCAACAGAATCCGAAACATAAAACGAAGAAAACACTTAGTCATTCGTTGCGATTCCGTATATCTTTTTACGTTACTTATCTCCCTTACGTTTCGCAAGGCTTTCCTTGAGTGCTCTAAGCATAGGGTAAGGATCGCCGCACATGCCCTTGAAATCGTCCTTCTCGATGTCGAACACAACGACGCCATTTATGTCTCGCTTGCCGTCGAGGAACTTGAACGACTTCGGCGAAAGAGACGAGACGTAGTTGCGACCGGACCAAGCTGTGAGGCAGCCAGTCTCCCTGATGTACTTGTGGTTCCAGCTGGCGTCGTCCACTTTGCGGCAGATGTCCCAGTAACCGGAAAGCGCGTGTTTCTCGACGCGGCCTTTAGTCACTCCGGTGAGTGAGCCGTTTCTCACCCAGTATATGTAGCCTGCGAGGGAAACCGTGAAAAGAGTCTTTTCTTTGATGCCTACGTCCCACTGGTCGCGATACATTGTTTTCGCGTCCCTGATCACCTTCTCCAGTGAGTGCACCCGCAGGCCACGTACTGGATTGGGACAGCTGCCGATGGTGGGCGTGCCAAAACGATGAGACATTTTGATGAACGCCTTTACGTTCTTATACGCCATCGGGTGAAAGTACCTGCTCTCCACGTCGCCGCTCAGTGGCAGGGTGAGCATAAACGTTTTGGACTTGAACATGGCGGACAGCTGCAAGATGAAAGTGTCGAGCAGACGGTACCTGGTGATTTTTTCGGGCTGGAGTACATGCAGGACGAGTCCGAAGTTTCGAAGGTAGGGACGCTGCAGCCATCCCATGATACTATTTGCGAATTCGGTCCTGGACGCAGAATCCCGTAAAGCCCTCGTCAGGTGCGCATAGTTCAACCGGGGCCCACCGATGGCGATAAGGCGTCGCATGGAAGGGTCCAGGCCATGCACCACTGAGCTGAATGTTTCGAGGTCATTTGGCCCGGTAACGGGATCAATGTTGAGAAAAGTGAGGTTGGAGCCGTCGCTTGTTGGCCCGAGGCAGCAGTAGATCGCCGAAGAGCACAATCCTACTGGAATGTCGCTGGGTGTGAACGGCAGCGGATGTTCTGGTGCCTTGCTGTTGTAGAAGCAGTGTATTTCCGTCTTCAAGTATTGAAGAAAAAAATAAACAGAAGGAATATTTATCACGTTTAACACTGCCATTAAAAAATAAGTTCAGAGGTATTACGCTCCAAAAACAACAATCTAATCATTGAGTATAGAGTAGTGTGGTACTTTAATAATATTAGTGACCTAGTTATTACCTAATATTCACCTATATGTAAGTGTACAAGTGCTTTTGCGTTCATAATCATTTGCACTCGTAATCATGTTGTACCAACGCGCTAAATCCTACAGCCTTCATAGAATGTACTTTAGAAGTTTCTTCGAATTGGCTCATTGATTTATGGCAAAGAAATTCTGCAGCGCGAAGAAACAACTACAAGACGAGACACATGAAATGTGGACGAGCGCTGACTATTGACTGAATGTTTAATAACCTAATATGACGTGTATGTGCCTGCGCACAACGTCGAGAAAATCAGACGAGACCTGTAAAAAAATCAACTTACGGTTTCAATATTGACAGTGATGGCGAATGCATGCTTCCTCCAAGGTTAGTGAAATATGCCTCAGTGATTTCGCGTTCAAGCTTAACATGCGTCCGCTTCGAAAACACGGCGTTATGCAAAAAAGAAGTTCATTTGCACTGTTTACAATGATAAGAAAGGTGCCCACCAGATTGGTTCCTAACATCCAAAGTGTGTTTACGCGCACGCCCGTTAAAACACCTCCCCGTCTGGATTGTACAGAACTTCCACAGCTTAACGGGATTTTGTGCACAACTTTACTAGTGCAGTTAGTGAACTTCAAAACACGCTTTTGTTCACGGGTCGTCTGCGCGATTTTTTTCGGTTGCGGAGCAAACGCGTGACAAATTGCACGGAGCAGTAAAAACTACGTTTACTCCTTATTCCAATTTTCTTTACATCGTGGGAAACTAGATGTGAACAATGGATCGCTTGCAATTTCTTTCACCTTTGTTTGTCCTTTCAGACTTTTACAAAGACTCACGAAAAATAGATTTGAGACCGCGGGGATAGCTCGCACATTCCAAACGCTTGACTTGCTCATCAGAGCTGCTTTACCTCAAATGCTCACGAGATTTCCTTAATGCCGACTGAAAGTAGTTTACCGCTATGCCTCGTTTTACCATCTTAGAATGAGTGCTGGTACAATCAAAATGCTTTTGCATGACCTGGACCCGTACTTCCAACAAAAGTGCTTGGCAGTAAAATAAACCATCATGCCAAGGAAACTGAGTGCTTTCGTTTGCCGACGCATCCCAAGTAAATTGCGATCCTTCGGAAGACTTTGTAAAGACATCGAGGATTCCTTCAGGTGTATTAACAAGGCATTTTTGTATTCCTGAAAAATGATGAAATAATCATCAGTGAACCTAAATTTGCCGATCCCAGATGTGGTAATAAGGTTCGCCTGTGCTCGCTTATCTACACGAGCTAAAAAATATCGCACAAGATGGGCGCAACACAAGAACCTATACAAATTCCAGATTTCTGAGTGTAAAAGTCACACCACTGAAGCAAATAGCCGCAGTCTGAAGATAAAATTCTAGAAGTGTGACAAAGTTCGTAGAGCTCACACGAGTGGAATTTCGAAAGTCTACTCCACCGTACTCTTCAGTCTTTTGGCGCGCTGCGCTGCGTAAACTAAATAAAGGCACAGTATGGCACACATCTACGGCATCGACGGAAAAATCGGTCACGTCCTGTCATTGATCTTGTTGCGAGCACTGCACAACTTCAGTCGAATTATTCAGAAGATATGGGTCATTGGGCACATGCTGCCCTTATTTTCCTCGAAGAAATCTCCGGATAAAAACTGCCAGGCACCTCGTTCTGATAAGATCGCTCGTAGTGGGAAGTGGGGCTTGTGTCGCTTGCACGTAAAAAAATACTTCGACGATGTCTCTTTGTTTCGCTGATCGCCCGTTTAATTAAGCGTCTAATTCAAAGCGATTGGATCAACGCAATTGCCTCTTTTACCACAACACCACGTTTCTGAAACGGGCGCATGATAAGCTTGAACACGAAATCATTGAGGCATATTCAATTAACCTTGAAGGAGCAATTGTATCAGTACGCCACCACTATCCACATTGAAAAACGAAGCTGATTACTTGGCACGATGTCTGATTTTTCGATTATGTGCGCGCCAATATATATTTCACGTTTTGTTATTAAACGTTGAGCTGAACGTCATCACTCGTCCTGTTTTCTGTGCCTCTTCTAGTCCTTGTTTGTTCGCGCTAGAGAACATCTTTACCATCTACTGTACAATGACACCATGGAAAGCACTGTTACAATTAACCTATATTTTATAATTTTTTCAGTTTCAATGTAACGAAAGACATAATAATAATATATGGGGTTTAACGTCCCAAAATGCAACGAAGACAGGGTAAATACAGGTGGGCGGAAGCACTTTGCGCTGTACGCGGTGTTGTCCGTGATGCCTGCAGTTGGAACGAAATCCACCACCATAGGCATGAATGAGACTAGCTAACACTGGTTGGCCTAATCTTGTACACAACTTGTACGCGCCTAATCTTCTTTGAGCGGCTCGCTCGTTCGTTGTGCCTTGATCGACGACACCACGCTAAGTGGTCGGCACCATAGGTCGGCAAAAAAATTGGAGCTCATTCACACTCAATAAATACATTTTCTCTGAGGGCTCACTCGGACACAGGCTCACCAAAAGTTTCCTCAACTGGACTCACTTGGACTCACACTCACTAAACATTTTCTCGACCGACCTCACTCTGACTGCAAACTCAAGGAACATATTACTCAGCCGGACTCACTCAGGCTCAGATTTCACAGCTTGACCTGAGTCTGAGTGAGCCTGAGTGAGTCAACTCATGAGTCCGTTAGCGTATGATTAACTTTTTCGATCATGGTGTCAATGCTCTTTAACAGCCAATATCCACATAATCGGTGCTATACGATACGATTTTTGATCTGGTACCTTATAATGCGAGTTGTGAGTCGGCTCCAATCCCATTAGGGACATTTTTGTGAAATACGCTACTCATACGAGATATTTTTATCAAGAGCTTCTCGTGAAAGAGTTTGCTAGGAGGAGGTCATGGCACCCCCTCCCCACTTACTCACGCCTCTGATCAATAAATATTGAGGTGGCGCATAAACACTAGTGCAGTTGAGATGTGTGAATAGTCTTGGGTAAAAACGCAAGCCGATATAAGGATGATAGTAATGCTGAAGATGTGTGGATATGACCATAGGTCGGCAATAAAACGTGGAGTGCACTCACGCTCACTCAAGAATGATATTTTGCGGGTAGGGCTCACTTGGACTCAGACTCACCAATCTGTTCCTCAACCGCACTCACTCGGAGTCAAACTCACCAAAATATTACTCACCCGGACTCACTCAGACTCAGACTGATGGCCCGATATGAGTCTGAGTGAGTCGACTCATGAGTGAGTTTGCCGACCTATGGTCGGCACAAAACGCGTGCACAATGCTCTCTGCGTGCAGAGCGCCCCAAGCTTCACAGGTTGCGAGTTGTACCGAATCTTGTACCGTAATCCTGTACCGAAGAATATTTACGGTCGGACGGCCAGAAATGATAAAACAATGATGTAAAACGCCGCACGCGTAATGCGTAATCGGCGAGTTCTACCTCCACCAGAGTGAAGTTGTATTTTCGTCCCCTCTTATTTCTCTTATGCGTTAACATTCCAATAAAGCGTGAACAGTTACTACAGCAGAGCTATTAATGTCGGGGTTGGCCGTGTGTCGTAGATAGAAAATTATCATCATCATGAACCGCCAGGCGCCACCTTAGTCTTCTTCTTTATCGCCTTTCTCTTCTTCCTCTTCTGCTTAGCTACCAGAAGACGTGCGCCGATTTGACTGGTGAGGAATGCAATATACAGTAAAAACCTCGGTGATACGAATCTCGCGGGGTTACCAAAAATATTCGTATCATCCAAAGTTCGTATCACCAGATAACATGGCGAATCAGTATGAGACAAAAGGAAGTTGGCATACGCTTTGATTTAGTGTTTTTCAGGGCCACGGCGACGTCATGAACAGCTCTGAATGATTGCCAGTAAAGTTTTTAGACGTCAACAATTATACTTGCACTCGTAAATATACGGTGCGTGCGCGCCTGTGTAATTAATGAACCAGGGGTGTTGGCCCCGTGACCGCTAGTAGCGCCTTCCTAATCTTACTACGCTTTTCCGCATCACACCAGAGTACTGCGACAAAAGTGTTTTAAGAAGCGCTTTGCACGCGATAGATAGAGGCCAAGCTCTTTCGCCAAGACCCTCCGCTTCGTCTCTTGGGTCTTCGTCCACCTTTAATGGGACTTCACGACGGACCCGCACCCTAAGTTTCAGTCTTGTTTCATAGAACGTCTGATTGCGGGGACATGTCTTGCATCGACGTGGCAGGCACGTGTTAACACGGTACAAAGACGCTGCTGCCTCGAGCAGAGGAGCACGCGTCAACCCGTCGGGGGAAAAAAAAGCGCGACGTCAACGTCATCTGTAACCTAAACGCGAAGGCGCTTAAAGGCCTCCAAGATTCGCGCGCACTATTTCGGAGGCAACGACGCACCGTTCATGGTCGCACAGCGCGCATGCCCGCGCCCGCGCGTGAGTGCCGGGTCTTCTGCGACAGCGCGGGCAGCACCTGTTCGTACCTGTGCGCTAGCGTATGTTCGTATCAAACGTCGCAGAGTGCAAATCGGTTCGCAACAACCGTACTCCAATACATTGCAGGATAATGGGCCTTGGCCGGGACCACAGAAAAATTCGTATCACCCCGAAATTCGTACGAGCCGTGATCGTATCACCGAGGTTTTACTGTATTATTGGGCGAAAGAACGAGCACAGAATGAGAGAGAGAGAGAAAGCGAGATTTTCTTGGCGAGAAAATTTTGTTGCCGAGGCGAGATTCGAACTCGCGTAACCATGATCCGAAGGCGAGCGTCCTAACCACTCGGCAATCCAGGCACGCTGGCACAGCAGAGCATAGCCTTGTATAGTATAGTACAGCAAGGTAATGGGAAAGGAAAATGATGTTTCGGAAGAGGGAAAGCAGGATGAGAGGACGAGTACAGAGAGAGAGAGAGATAGAGAGACAGATAGAAAGAAATAGAAACAGAGAAATAGAAAGAAAGGGAAGAAACAAAGAAAAAGATAGAAGGCGAGAGACTAACTACGGAGAGAGAGAAAGAAATAAGAAAGATAAGAAATAGAGAAAACTATAGAAGGCGAGAGACCGGGTACACAAAGGTAGAGAGATACAGAAACAAAGACATGGAAAGACAGAAAAAATGGAGAAAGAAAGAGAGAAAAAGACAGGAAGACAGAGAAATAAATAGACAAAGAGAAAAAGAGATACAAAAGATGATAGGGGAAAAAATAGAGAAAGCATAGCCATGTATAGTACAGTGCAGCAAGTATAGTTTGCCGTGTGGCGCAGAAAAACTATGAACCTGCACTAAGTTGATGTTCATGGACTTTGTGCAAGCTGCGCTAATTTTAGGCCAATATTTTGCTGGCATCATTACGTGTTGTTTCATATAGCGGTAGCTAAGAAATATCACTCCCCTAAATTTCATTCTCATTCATGTTATAGAGCGAGATCCATAACTACTTCACTAGCCGAAACTTCTAGCCGTATTCTCTATCACTTTTCCTGCTATTGCTTCTGCTCGACGACAACTTTTCTTCGAGCAAACATATCGCTTCTCTTGGCCATTTACATTCAATAATAATAGTGAAATACCAAGATTGACATTATTTCTAAGTAGTAGCTGTTTATCAATACAACTCCTGGTCCTTAACTACTGCACCAGTGACGTAACAGGTTCCTTCTTTACTCGAACCTTGCATCGCGAAAAAAAAAGAGCATTTCTGTCGCGTGGCGCAGTTTTCATCATGGGAAAAAAAGTCAGAGTGCCTGCCCTTCTCCGCCCCCCCCCTTTCCATTTTTATCGCTCTATGCATTAGCATTCAGCGAATAGCTACAAAGCCTACCGCCAACCTCATATTGTGCCCGAATGGCCAAGTGGTTGTTATTAAAGCGAGTTAATGCTCACGTTATTTATCGATCATGAAGTTCGCATTGCGCAGGTGCGTGCGCACAAGTTCAAATTCACATTGTTTCGAACCGATCATACCTGGTTTAGTTTAGAGAGAAATTATTCTTTTAAGGCAAGTTGAGGATGTACACCTTACTGTTATGATTGAAGAAAGTGTTATCTCCAGCATAAGGAGGCAAATATGAATCTAGTATTTCCTTTACATGGCTGCACCGAACGACCGGACATTCATGCACTGAAACCGGCCTACAACCTGACGCGTTCACACTTACGCGCATTACGCACCTGGGGACGTGTTGCGTCACTTCTCCGGCGGTACGGGGCGGCCATGCGGGCTCCGAGATTTCCAGGCGTCTTGGTTTCGCCTTCACCCGCCACGATGCGCTGGCTGGGTGCATTGACCACAATTCCTTCGTCGGACAAGGCTGCCTTTTTTGCCACAAACGTGCCGGCGCTCTCCTTGTGACTCTGTTTACAATGTAGAAAGAAAATAGTACAGCTGGTTCTTTTTTACCCAAACAGACCCGTATGCTGGGGAAGCGCCAGTGTTTCTGATCAGTACTTAAAGTATGACTTTTTGTTGCAATAAACTTTCTGCCTCACAGCATTTCCTCGAGATAACGGCTCAAAATTTTCATGAAACTGCATTGTTGTCCTGTAGTTAATATGACACAGGACTGTTGTCGAATATTGTTGTCGAATATTCTCAAATCCGTCTGCTGGCACTGAGCGCACGTGAGCGCAGAGGCTGCGGTCGAGAGTAATCCGGCTCTCTGGTGCTGTTGTCTGCTAGGACCCCGTCCGTCGTGTGGATGCGAATGCAGGCGGATCATCCACGGATTAACCGTCCGCGTCCACGACCAATCCATATTCGGTCCGTCGTCTGAATGATACAGGACAACTTTATTAATTTCCGGCAGATTGTCGCGCTGGGCTCTCACGTAGGAGCTAACGGGGAGACCGTGCCTCCCGGCAGCTTCCTCGGCCTGCTGGATCGCCCAGAGCTGCTGGAGCAGGCCAGAACTGAGCCGCGCCAGCCTACGCGCCCGAAGGCCTTCATTAGGGGCCGCGACCCCAGTATTGCTGATTAATCCTGGGCACGCCCATAGGATGTGATCAAGCGTGGCTCTGGTGTTGCAGTACTGGCCTAGATTAGTTGTATATAATTCGGGATATATGTGGTGCATGATGACGGGGCTCGTGTATTTTCGTGTTTGTAGGTGCAGCCATTGAACGGACTCGCCCCGATTTAGCTTGGGGTGAGGCGGAGGGTACTGCCGCCTTTTTAGTGAGCCGATCGTCGCATTCCCATAACGCCGCGGAAGAGTTCATTCGGGTGGCTGCTTCTTCTAACGCGACTCGGAACGCGAGACCTCGAATCACGTTGTGCGCCATTTCATTTGGACTGACCTCCGGTTGACCTAGGGGCGTGTGGGCAGGGAGCCAGAGGATTTGTAGTAATTTATCTGCCTCATGAATTTTGCCTATACTATGGATCCGCAATGCCTGGGGGGAGATTCTACCGCTGGCGTAGTTTCGTACGGCCGTTTTTGAGCCGCTCATGATACAGTAGGCGTTCGTGCGGGCTATGGACATCGCGATAACCAACTTCCTCCGCCGTTTCTATGTGTCTTGTGGCAATTGATGACTTTGTTCTGAATTGCTGTGTGTGGTCTATGACTGCAGCCACGAAGCGGTGAGGTTCCTGATAGCGTGCTGCATCAACAAAGACCGCCTCGTGCTTGCGACCGAAAATCGTGGTCATGGCTCCGGCTCTACTGACGCGTCTGCCCTCGTTTGGCGTTCATGTCTTTGGGTATGGGTTAAACTGTGAGTTTAGTTCGGGTAATGCGTGGAATGTGTTTGTCTCCGTGTTTGGTGTGGTAAGAGATTTCGCGGTTCTCGAGAATCTGGCGGCCTGGCATAATCTTCGCCAATCGCTCGTACTGGGAGATTTGTTGTGCTTTAAAAGGGTGTAAATTTGAGCTTGTTGGTTTGGCTTCATAGCAGGGAACAGCGCAGAAACACGAGACAAGAGAGGTGACAGGACTTGGCGCTGGCTAACAACATGAGCGTTTATTTCGTAAGTGCACAAATATATACGCTTTTTGGGAGAAGGAAATAAACAAAAGAGAGAGGGGGGAAGGCAACGCATGCGTCCCAACTAGTCCATGACGGTGCTATGATCACGTGCGGAGATACTTAATTTCCTTGTCGGTTAGTGCGATCGATGGTGTGCTTACACATGGTCCAATGGAATGAATTGCGAGTGCTTCATAGATTTCGCGGGCACGGCTATCACGATATCTGCGCAAGATGCGCGTCTGATCAAAATTAGGCGCGTACTGGAAGCAATTTAGCTATTCACTGTGCCGTCTGTGGCTGCAGTCCTAATTTTGATCAGACGCGCATCTTGCGCAGATATCGTGATAGCCGTGCCCGCGAAATCTATGAAGCACTCGCAATTCATTCCATTGGACCATCATGTGTAAGCACACCATCGATCGCACTAACCGACAAGGAAATTAAGTATCTCCGCACGTGATCATAGCAACGTCATGGACTAGTTGGGACGCATGCGTTGCCTTCCCCCCTCTCTCTTTTGTTTATTTCCTTCTCCCAAAAAGCGTATATATTTGTGCACTTACGAAATAAACGCTCATGTTGTTAGCCAGCGCCAAGTCCTGTCACCTCTCTTGTCTCGTGTTTCTGCGCTGTTCCCTGCTATGAAATTTGTTGTGCCTCGATAAGCTCCTCAAGGGTATTGTGTAAGCCCAGTTGAAGGCGGAGGTCTGTGCTGGTGTTTTGAAGCAAACCTAGTGCTTGTTTGTAGATTCGCCTAATGAGACTGTTGAGTTCTGACTTATCTGCAGTGAACGATCGGTGGTAGGCCACCGCATAGGTGATGCGGCCGAGTACGAATGATTGGATCAGGCGGACGATGCTTGCCTCTTTCATGCCTTTGTGTTTATTAGTGATGCGTGTAATGAGGCGCATCGTGTTCGACACTTTTGCGTCAATGTTGCGAACTGTCTCGCCGTTTGCGCCCTTACGCTCGATGATAAAATCAGTGTGTTAGGGTTGATTATCGTCTGAATGCACCATTGAACTTTAACATCGCACACTGCGGAGCGAGGGTCGCAGTTTCCGCAGTTTCGAATCCCCCGTCGCGCCCTTCAGAAATTCAGAAATATCTTCTTCTCCTGAACTATTTATTGTGTGTGTATATATATATATATATATATGTATATATATATATATATATATATAATATATATATATATATATATATATATATATACATATATATATATATATATATATATATATACATATATATACATATATATATATATATATATATATATATATATATATATATATATATATATATATATATATATATATATATATATATATATATATATACGACCGTTGCTGAGTGAGTTGAATGGGTGCGGCAGTTGAAACGAAACTGTTCTAGCACAAACTGAGTGACTGAGTGAACCATTTCGTGCCGGGCTTAAAAATGTCCGCGTTAAAGTCTCTATCGATGATCGCATGGTGTAGTCGTCGCGGCTAACACTTGCAAAGTGCGGGCTCATGAACTTTGCATGGGTCGCCAACCTTCACGGAGTGGAACGACTCCTGAAATTTGATCAAACAAATGTTTCATAACACCACCCAGGAAGGGGGGTATCAGGACCATTGCGCCGATCCTCACTATCTTGCATGCGTAATCATGCATGGCAATTAAAACTGTACGCCTCGAAAGCTCGTGCTCGCGCTGCTCACGATATTCTTTCAGTATGTACACTTTATAAAAGGGTGGTGTAGAAGTGCACGTTTTGGGTGCTCAGTTAAGTGTCACGATGCACAATTCGTGCTGTTCATTTCAATGAGTTTACACGCTCGCCCAGTAATTTGCGGAAGTTGCTGCGTACGTAAGTCTTAACAGGAAGGCGCTTGCGTATGTGCTGATGGTCAACATCAAAACGGCCCTGACCTTTCCTTCGTCATAAAGCCGAAGGGATTCGTCGGTTCGACCAGCCATCGATGGAGACCGCCTGGCGCAAAACTCGACGAAGTACGATAGAGCTCCTCTTTCGTAGTCTTCATCGTTGCTTCTTTATACCCTATTACGTGAGTAATTCAGGGGGATTCGCACGCTACAAGGCGGTGCTCAGGAGAGCCGAGTCGTTAGCTTTGCCTATAATATTGTGACTTGTGGTAGATCGCATGGCGCTTTACGTCTTCAGCGCTTTCTGTTCCCATGAACTGTTTTGATTGATCGCTTTGTTCAGCGCTTAGTTGCTAATTCTTTGCTATTGAGCGGAATTAAGGCCACGAAGCGAGTGCGTTATTAGAGTAGAATATGGAGGGCGTGGTATTTTAGCGTGAGGTGTCATGATACTCTAGTAACAAAGGTGACATACCTACTTGCGACACTCGGAATTGGCCAAGTCTACAGTTCCTGCTTGGCGTTAACACAAGGACGAGGTAAACACAACGAGGTGACAAGTACACGTGGAAAGTGGCGCCAGTCTCACCTTGGGAGCGTGTGCCAGCGAACCGGCGCGGTGCGGTGAATGGGTCCTATGGTGATGACCAGAGCCGCTGGGCTGAATGAGGGCCATGGCAAGCAGGGCGACGCTCGCCGCGGTGAGCAGCGCGCTGAGCACCAGAAACATCCAGCGCATAAGGCCATGGTGGCGGCCCCGAGGCGGCCCGTTCAGCTCGGGACTAGACCAGGCTCCCGACGAGTTGTAAGAGTCCTCCCAGCAGGGACTGTTGTATTCGTTGGTGAGCATCTTGGGCGGCGCCTGTGAGTACCCAGTTTGCGGCGGTGGTTGTGAGGACCAGCTGCGGAGCCGCCCCTCCCGGGCCTGCCGGTGCTTTGCGGCAGTGCACGCGACCGCCGACCGCTGGTGCCGATGGCCG